>NC_058377.1:87784295-88084295 GCF_018350175.1 Felis catus
TATACTGATGGCACAGCCCTGCACATACTGCGTGCATTCTGTTGTGTCCCATCTTGGAGAAGCTGACCACAAACGGATGGGCTTGGAAACTTTTGAAGGCTGTATAGATATGTTTGCTACCTTGATTGTGGGGACGGTATCACAGGAGTGTGTGTATATATCCAAACTCATCAAAACATATACATTAAATGCATGCAATTTTTGTGTACCAGTTGTGCCTCAATAAAGCTGTAAAAGAGAAAAATAAGAGAAGAAATGCTTCCGTTATTCACGGGACCCCTTGGGGGCTTCCGGTGCAGCTACCAGCTACTGATAGCAATGGAGGTCTAACCTCTGGTTGGCCTATTTTGGAAATAAGGCTCTTCGTACCTAGGAATTTGACTACAGCCTTTATATACAGGCTAAGCATCCACATTTGAAAAGGGACCACCTTCTAAGGCAAGAAGCCTTGACAGCAATCCGGTCATACAGGAAAGCGAACCTCGTCCTGGAAATTCCTATCCCCTTCAGACCCACGGAATTACAGGTATCATCAGTGTTCAGTCTCACAGCAGATTGGAGACTTTGGAAACGAGATTTTCTTGTCAGCTAAGCCTACAAGGACTTCCTTCTGTGGCCAAGCCTGAACCTAGCCTGTTCTGGGAAAAGAGAATGTCACTGAAAGGAAGTGACTTTTCTTTTTGAATGACTGCCACCTGTCAGTCCCATCTTGCACTGAGTCCTCAACTGTCTGATAGCCCCAAGCTTCTGAAATTGAGCCAGTTAGTGACAGCCAGTACAATCAGGATACTAGCTCACAATGTAATTGTTGAGCATGTTTTCTTTTTAATAAATGTTCATTGGACAAAAGAACAAAACAAGTTGGGTGTGACCACTATAGAAACTGTTGCAATGTAAATGAAACAGATTGCAAATGCAAGGCCTCTTTCTTTCTTTCTTTCTTTCTTTCTTTCTTTCTTTCTTTCTCTCTTTCATGCAAGGACTTTTGTAAGCAAATTCTGCAAAACAAGAAAACATTAGGCAGGGCCAAATCACCAAGGAAATATAATTAAAGAAACAGGTAGGTAATTTATGTAATTATAATTTATTTCAGGTAAAGAATGAATAATTTTTTAGTATAAATACATACCAGACATGGATCAGCCTTGAGGGAATTGTGCTAAATGAAATAATCCAGACAGAGAAAAACAAGTACTGCATGGTATCGCTCGCATGTGGAATCTTTAAAAAAAAAAAAAAAAAAAAAAAAGCTAAATTCATAGAACCAGAGTAGAATAGTGGCTGCCTGGGGATGGGGGGGGGGGGGGGGGGGGGATGGGAAGAGCTTGGCAAAAGAGTACAAACTTTCAATTATAAAATGAATGGGTCTGAGGATCCAATGTATAACATGATAACTATAACTGATAATTCTGCATTATATACTTGGAGTTTACTAAGACGGCCCCCACTTAAGTGGTCTCAGCCCCCACAAAAAGACAAATATGTGAGGTGACAGATGTGTTAATGAACTTGATTGTGAGAATCTTTTCACAATGTATATGTACATCAAATTGTCATGTTGGGCACTTTAAATATATTACAATTCTATTTGTCAATTATAGCTCAATAAAGCTGAAAAAAAAATTGGGGCACATGGGTGGCTCAATCGATTAAGAGTCCAATTCTTGATCTTAGCCCAGGTCTTGATCTCAGGATCGTGAATTCAAGCCCCACATTGGGCTGTGCGCTGAGCGTGAAGCTTACTTTAAAAATAAAATAATTAAATAAACTAAAATCAGAGAGAGAATAAAAATAAACAAAATGCTAATACAACTTAAAAAGAAATGTATAAATATTTTTAAAAGGTTATGCTTATATTGTTGTATAACTGGTACTTTTTAAAGAATTTGTAAACTCTTTTCCTTCTTAGCAAATACTCAACTACATCATCATTATTGATGACTGCATGTGTGTTCCTTAATAGGAATACATCCATATTTTAGGTAATCAGTCTCCTATTGTGTGATATTTAGAAAATTTCCAATTTTATCACCATAAACAACAGTGTGATAAATACCCATGTACATTCATTTTTGTGAATTGTTTCAGTCACATTCATAGAACAAATTTTAGGTGTGGAACTGCTGGGTCAAATTTGCAAACTTTTTTTTAGCTTGTCCCCTATTTCTAAATGGCTCTCAAAATAGGCTACAGATAAAACATTGAGTTCTAGGCATGGAAGTAGTACAGACCACATTCTCTGACCCAAATACGGTAAAATCACAAATGAATAATCATCTCAAAAGCCTGACCTCAAAAAGCAAATAAATAAAAGTGTTGTCTAAAAACCTCTTTGGTCAAAGAAGAAATGAACAATGATATTATGGAATTGTTTGACAGTAATACCAGTCAGAATGGCTTACAAAAAAAAGTGTTTTATTTTTCTGCAAAAACTTTACCAAGAAGCAAATTTAAAACCTTAAACATTTTCTGTATTAAACAAGGAAGCCAAAAGACATATCAAACATTCTGCTCAAGTTCTAAAAGAACAAATACACTTAGGGGATGCCAGATATATATAAATTAAGGGAAAGACAATGGAAAGAATAGGGGACAGAAAATAGAAAATAGAATTGACAAATAAGTTCCCTGTCTTGCTTTCTGTGTGTGTAAGTCTGCATTTGTGTATGTGTGTGTATTCATGTGTGCTCAAAGGAGCAGGGACCACATGGAACCTTCCCACATTTTGCTGACGGTTGGGAGAAAAGACAAACTCAAACCCAACCAACACTCACAGTAGGATTAACTGGGATAATGTCAGAGTCAGTAGAGTGCCGTGAAAGCACAAATGTGGAAATGACTAATTTAGTGGTGGGCGGGTCAGTGAAGGAAAAGCATCCCACAGAATGTGACAGCTGAATTGAGCATCTTGCAATGGGTAGGATTTTGCCAAGTAAAATGCTTGTAGAGAGAAAGTGAAATTTAGGTATAGGGGATTGTTTTTCAAGGCACTAGTATTTTTTTTCCATGCCTAATCAGTTCTAGACATCTACGGGACTATTAACTATACAGTCTTATCATTTTTAATTGTGTGTTTTCTTTTAGAGCAGGATTCTTTTGATTCGGGTAGACTATTTTTAGATCCCGCCTTATATTATTAATAATTATGGCAGAAAATGAACTTCATAGAAATTAAATGTCTTATTTCTTTTCTGTAATTAGCTAATGATGTTAGTATGCAAAGATAAATTCCAAATCTACTTTATCCTATTGAAAGGATATGTGGCATGGATCTATGTGTGTTCAAGGAAAGGAGAGTCTGTAAAACCATATGAAAATCTTTTCATTAATTTAAAATTTTTAGAAATGTATCTGTTGGATGTTCCGTGACTCAGTTATAGCATCTTATTTACTAAGTATGTAATAGGAAGAATGAGGTATGCAGAACTTCTTTTTCCAGAAAGGTATTTCCAGAAACTTTTTATTGTCCTTGTTATTATGAGTATTTTCAAAATGCAAACTTCTGAATTTAGTATTATTCCTTTTGGGAGGGAAAGAATGTTAACGTGTGTGTGTGTGTGTGTGTGTGTGTGTGTGTGTGTGTGATGAGTGTTTGTTAAAGCATAGAGAAAGGTGCGGAAAGATAGATATAGATATAGATATAGATATAGATATAGATATAGATATACATATACATATACATATACATATACATATAAAGTTTCTTTGGGGATGGAGAGGGGAATATTGTGGAAAAGGTGAGTGAGGGGAAAGAATGAAAGGAGATGATTAGTTTGTTCCTTTTTATTTATACATTTGTATTGTTTCGTTACAGCGACAACTGGTGTGCTGGTTAATTGTATGTATCAACTTGACTAGACCATGAAGTGCCCGGACATTTGGTTATTATTCTGAATGTGTCTGTTCAGTGTGTTTCTGGATAAGATTAACATTTGAACCACTAGACTGGGGCATCAATGAAAATCCCACAGCTAAAATCACACTTAACAGTGAATGACTGGAAGTTTTCATCTCTAGGATCAGGAACAAGACAAAGATAACTACTCTTATCACTGCTATTCAATATTACAGTGGAGATTCCAGTCAGGGAAATTAAACAAGAAAAGGAGTAAAAGACATCTGGATTGGAGAAGAAGAAGCAAAACTATATTTGCACATGATGTGCTCTTATATAGAGAAAATCCTAAGGAATCCAAACACCCCAAAATTAGAGCTAATAAACAAGTTCAGTGAAGTGGTGGGATACGGCAATATACAAAAATCTACTGTATTCCTATGCATTGGCGATGGACAACCCAAAAAGTGAAAAATAACAAAATAGTTCCATTTAAAGAGGATCAAAAAATAATAAAAACACTTAGGAATAAATTTAACAGAAGTAGGGCATGATAGGTACCCTGAAAACTATAAAACATCATTGATAGATATTTTTAAAGATGTTATAAATGGAAAGGCATGCCATATTCATGAATTGGAAGATTTATTGTTAAGATGACAACATTTCCCAAGCTGATCTACAGATTCAATTCAATTTCTGTCAAAAGCCTGGATAGTGTTTTTTTGGAGCAATTGGCAGGATGATCCTAAAATTTGTATGAAATGAAAGGGATCCAGAATACCAACACAATCTTGAAAAAGGAGAATAAAGTTGGAGGACTCCCATACCCTGATTTCAAAATTTACTAGAAAGTTACAGCAAAAAAGAAAGTGCAGTATTAGCAAGAGAATCATATAGATCAGTGGAATAAAACTGGGAGTCTGGAAATAAACTCATACATTTAATTCAATTGAGTTTTGACAAGGATGTTAAGACAGTTCAATGAAGAAATAATAATATTTTCAACAAACAGTGCTGGGACGGATGCAAAAAAATGCAAAAAAAAAAAAAAAGTTGGATCCTTACTTCACACCCTATATAAAAATTAATTCCGAATGGGTCAATGACTTAAATATTAGAGCTAAAACCATAAAACTTTTAGAAGAAAATGTACAGGTAAATCATCATGACTTTGGCAATGGATTCTCAGAGATGAAATCAAACACATGGGCAACAAAAGAAAACATAGATAAATTGGAGTTCATCAAAATTAAAAGCTTTTGTGTTTTAATGGATTCTATCCAGACAGTGAAAAGACAACCCATATAATGGGAGAAAGTATTTGCAAAATATATTATCTATCTATCTATCTATCTATCATCTATGTATCTATCACTTAGTCAATAATAAAAAGACAGCCCAAGTAAAAACTGAGTAAAATACGTAAATAGACATTTTTCCAAAGAAGATATATAAGTGGCCAATTAGCACATTAAAAGGTGTTTAACATCATTAGGCATTAGGAAAATGCAAATCAAAAACAATGTCATGGGGTATCTGGCTCATTTGGAAGATCATGCAACTCTTGATTTCAGGATTGTGAGTTCAAATCCCACATTGGATGTAGAGATGACTTAAAAAAACCCAAAACATAATATCACTTTCCATCCACTAGGATGCCTATGATCAAAAAGATAGATAATCACAAGTGTTGATGAATATATGAAGAAATTGAAAACCCCATATATTGCTAGTGGGAATGTAAAATTGTTAGTCACTTTTTTGTGATGAAAGAAATTATTTAACCAAAACACGTGTTGACACTTAAGGCTTAACTAGAATAAATCTGTCCAAATTAAAATAGTGTTAAGGACCAAGCAGATAATCACTGGTTTATATGACATAGTAGCAAGAGTTCACTGCAGGAGAAAAAACAAAAAACAAAAAAAGTGGATCCAACTTCCATTGTAAGACCTCTCAAACAGTTTGGCAATTCCTCCAAAAGTTAAATATGGAGTTATCATCTCGGTGTGACCCAGCGATTCCACTCCTAAGTATATACCCAAGAGAATTGAAAATCTATGTTCACACGAAAACTTACACCTGGATGTTCATAGTGGCTTTATACATAATAGCCAAAAGGTAGAAACAACCTAAACTTCCATCAACTGTTGGATAATAAAATGTGGCACATCCATACAATGGAATATTACTTAGCAAGAAAAAAAAAGAGAGAGAGAAAGAAAAGAGAAAAAGAAAAAAAAAATGAAATGAAGGACTGTTCTGTAAGGTGGATGAACCTTGAAAACAATATGCTAAGTGAAAGATGCCAATCACAAAAGACCACATACTACAATGTCCACTATAGGCCATTGCTTCCACGGAGGCAGAAAGCAGATTAGTGATTGCCAGACAATGTGGGGAGGGAGGGAGTGGAGACCAATTGCTTACAAGTAGGTTTCTTTGGGGGTGATGAAAGTATTTTGGACTTATACTTTCTTACGCTTGCAAAAGAATTATAATTATACAATTCTGTAACTATACTAAAAACCACTGAACTGTGCACTTTAAAAACAAAGTCATCATTTTCTCACATAATTGTCTTGAGAAAACAGTTGGATAATGCTTGAGAGATAATATGCTGCCACTCAGTATAATGAAAACTGCCTACCTCTGGATAATTACACAATATCTTCGTCTGTTTTACAGTCCACAGCGACTGCTCAGTGGTTCTTCAGAAGTGTCTCCCATTGTCCGTAAGTTTCTGTACTTGCTACCGTCACGGCCCGGTCAGGCTAGGACCACCAGGGATAAACCTGTAGTCTGACAAAGTCAGGTTTATTGGTTCATTGCAATGAGAAAAACCACACAGTAGAGTTACTCTGGACCTTCTCCAAATAGGGAAAAGTAGAGTTATTGTAGAGTTTGGGGGAAGAATGGAATCTGGGTGAAATTCAAATGAAGTAGTGTTTCAATGCACTTTAGGCAATGCAGGGTGAGTGTAAAAGGCTCATCACCAGGTCTGGACTGTGAAATGGGCACAAGGTCCTATTTCCTCAGAAACCACTGAGTTAAGGTCAATGTAGATTCTTGTGTCCAGACACCTTTATCTGAACCTCTGCACCTGGGTTCTATGTCAAGTTTGCTTCTCTGCTTCGGAGTGTCTTAGTTCCTTCAGGCAAGACTGGGATATTTCATTCTTATGGAAATAATTTCAAATAGCGACGTTACTGACAGTCTGATTTTAGAAGACAAGTCTTCTGAGAGCAAGAAAGCGGTAGTCACTCTTAGAAGGGGGTCCTGTGGTACTTTTCAGCTGCAGTGTGTCCCTGGGAGAAGTAATGTTTGCTGTGAACTTTGTAGCTGTCTTTGCCTGTGTCTGTTACCCCAGTCCGATGAATGGCAAGTCTGGTGTTTTACTTCCTCAGCACTGAGGGGGTTACAAGGATTGACACAATGCTGCTTGTGCTCTTAAGTCCTTAGAGGTAAGAAAGGCAACACTTTAATTAAGTAGGAACCAACCAGGTTGACCTGAAGGTTCATGTCCTCTGCCTTTATTGCTTATTGGGGCCCTGGTTCAGCAGGTCTGAGTTAGCTCAGAGGAAGGACAGGCTGGAGTCTAGGGGTGCCTCTTTTCTAACAAGGCCATTTCTCCAGGCAAGAAACTGTGCTGTCATTGGCCTCCTGCACGTCCCTTAGGGAGAGCGCAGCACCGCCAATCTCCCACTGCAGTGGCCAGGCCAGCTGTGCCCAGCTTAGACACGTGCGCTGTTATGAGCTGAGGGGCGGGGAGGAGGTCCTGCCTCCACTGCTCCTAGGTGTCCTGGGAACCATATTTGTACTTGTGACTGGCCCCAGTGACGTGTGGATCCTTGTCCTCTTGCATGACTATTCTGACCACAAAGGCACACTTTGTCTCTAATTTTTGGAAGTGGTCATTTCAAGCGGGGCCACCTTCGGGGTGGGAAATATTGCTTCTTAGGGGTTGTGCCGGGTCTTAGGAAGAGCTGAAGACTAGGCACCGGGGCCTCAGGTGTCTGCAAACCCAGGAGTGGGTGAGGTGGCCTCAGTTTAAAAATCTAGACTGCATGGGGTGTGCTCTGAGGTTTGGGAGGGAAGTGGAGGGTAGCAGGGACTCTGCCAGTCCCTGAAGCTCAAAAGCAAGCGTGCCATTTAAAAGAGAGATAGATTGACTACAGAGGCAAAACCCCAGTAGTGAGGCTGCTTATTGCTAGAAAAAAAAGGAGGTGGTTAGTGAAGCAGAGGATAGAAACACAGTGAGGTTGGAGGGGACAGACTGAGGGGGCGGTCAGACCTGCGGCCAGGCAGATGGACTGATAGAAAAACCTGGTGTGGATTTCACTCCTCCTCTGCAAACCTCCCCTCCTTCCCAGACTTCCGGGTCAATGGGAAAACCTGGAATGGCTCTAGAAAATTACAGAGACAGCACCAGCAGGAACCAGGGCTAGGTCTGAGATTGACTCCCTGACTTCTCTCTCTCTCTCTCTCTCTCTTTCTCTCAAGAGAGGGCTGCAAATTTCCTGAATTTTGTAGAGACCAGAACTTATGAAGCTAATAATAGTGGTAATAATAGTGATCTGTTCTTTGTATAATTGTTATGTGTGATCTTGTGACCTTGAATGTCCCTGATAGTGACTCCTGTAGGTGACTTCTTTTTTTTTTTTAATATTTCCAAGTTCTTAAAATCTTTTTATTTTATTTTATTTTTTTAATTTACATCCAAATTAGTTAGCATATAGGGCAACACTGATTTCAGGAATAGATTCCTTAATGCCCCTTACCCATTTAGCCCATCCCCCCCCCCATAACCCCTCCAGTAACCCTCTGTTTGGTCTCTATATTTAAGAGTCTCCTATGTTTTGTCCCCTTCCCTGTTTTTTTATTATTATTATTTTTGCTTCCCTTCCCTTATGTTCATCTGTTCTGTGTCTTAAAGTCCTCATATGAGTGAAGTCATATGATATTTGTCTTTCTCTGACTAATTTTGCTTAACATAATACCCTCTAGTTCCATCCACATAGTTGCAAATGGCAAGATTTCATTCTTTTTGATTGCCGAGTAATACTCCATTGTATATATACACCACATTTTCTTTATCCATTCATCCATTGATGGACATTTGGGCTCTTTCCATACTTTGGCTATTGTTGATGGTGCTGCTATAAACATGGGGGTGCATGTGTCCCTTCGGAACAGCACACCTGTATCCCGTGGATAAATGCCTAGTAGTGCAGTTGCTGGGTCGTAGGGTAGTTCTATTTTAAATTTTTTGAGGAACCTCCATACTGTTTTCCAGAGTGGCTGCACCAGCTTGCATTGCCACCAACAATGCAAAAGAGATCCTCTTTCTTTGCATCCTGGCCAATATCTGTTGTTGCCTGAGTTGTTAATGTTAGCCATTCTGACAGATGTGAGGTGGTATCTCATTGTGGTTTTGGTTTGTATTTCCCTGATGATGAGTGATGTTGAGCATTTTTTCATGTGTCGGTTGGCCATCTGGATGTCTTCTTTGGAGAAGTGTCTCCAAAGTCTCCAAAGAGGGTCAATAACTTTCAAAGATTATCTCAAAATGGTCCACAATCTTAGACTCAGTAACTGAGTCTCTCTCTCTCTCCAAATAAGTAAATAAACTTTTTTAAAAAAAGGTGGAGGGGAGTGCCTGGGTGGCTCAATCGGTTAAGTGTCTGACTCTTCACTTCTGCTCAGGTCATGATCTTGGGTTGGTCCGGTTGGGCTCTGTGCAGATAGCTCAGAGCCTTCTTGGGATTCTCTCTCCCTCCTTCTCTCTCTGCCCCACCCCTGCTCGTGCTCTCCCTTTCTCTTTCAAAATAAGTAAATACACTTTAAAAAAAAAAAGACTCAGTGAGGAATGTTCCTCTGAAAAGGTTGGTTTTGCTGGTTAAAAAAAATTTTTTTTAACGTTTTATTATTTTAAGCGACAAGGAGGGACAGAATGCGAGCAGGGGAGGAGCAGAGAGAGAGAGGGAGACACAGAATCCAAAACAGGCTCCAGACTCCCAGCTGTCAGCACAGAGGCCGGTGCAGGGATCGAACCCACAAACTGTGAGAGCATGACCTGAGCCAAAGTTGGACGCTCAACTGACTGAGCCACGCAGGCGCCAGTTTGGCTCGCTTTTAGGTCCCTACTGGAGTCAATATCAGTGCAGCCCTATTCGGTATCCCACACTTGGGAACACTCATTGTCTCCCTCCATGTCTGTCTCTTGACCTTACCTCCAACATCCGTGTCGATTTATTAATATTGTATTATTGTATTGTTAGTTGCAGCATTTATTAGCGTTGTATTTGTATTGATTTTTTTTTTTTTCAGGAGAAAATTTTGAAAATCATTCTTGGTAATCTGACTAGAAGCGAGAAGACCAAGCAGCTACTTTATCATCTAGATAAAGTTCAGTGCTGGAGGGCAGAAGTTCAGAAGTGACTTTGTCCACACCTCAGGAGAAGCAATCGGTATGGGTGATCCATGAGGACCCACGTGGATACTGGGAAAATCCTCAAAAATGGAGCAGGAGGCTTGGAACACCAACCACAATGGTAACATGGAGATAATAGCAGTGGTGATGATAATTGCTGGCCTTTAGGTACCGTTGGCCACCGGCCAGGGGCCACTGAACCAGCAGTAGGGGGCGGGGCCACAATTGCCCTGGAGTTCTGTCTCACTCTGTATTACACACTCTTTCACTTAGGGTTTTAGCAGGTAGAAGGCTTCAATGGTAAAAATGAAATATCACGAGAAATCAAGCAGTTTACATGGTAGGAGTTTTTTTCTAGATTTCTTCTCTAGGACAGGCCTGAGCTACAATGAAAGACCATCCTCTCCCAAAGAGGCTATTTTTGAAGGATGTTGATCAGGTAGCTTTAGCACAGATCCTTAGACATAATTGCTATTCTTTTTTTATGTCTTCTAAATCATTGATTCCTATGTTTACATATTTCTACATTGTCCAATGCAAAGAGGGAGGGGGGAGAAAAGGAACTACAAAGCATGAGCTCCTGGCGAAGACTGAAAAGCTAGCCATCAAAGTATTCATGGACTGTGTCCCTTTGCTTTTTGCCTGTGATAGTGACATTTCTCTGGGAATTGCATAAACTGGGGCAAAATTCAAGGATAGCATTCCCTCTGAAAATATGTTTGGTGAAAAAAGACAATTATGTATAAATTCTGGACCTTGCCAATTTTCAAGTTATGTCTAAGGTAACCCTTCTTTCTACAGGTTCCAAGAAATACTATTCACCCATTTCTGCCACCTTTCTTTCTTTTTTTTTTTTTTAAGTTTTTTAATGTTTATTTATTTTTGAGAGAGAGAGAGAGAGAGAGAGAGAGAGAGAGAGAGAGCGCAAACGGGGGAGGGGCAAAGAGAGAAGGAGCCAAGAATCTGAGGCAGGCTCCAGACTCCGAGCTGTCAACATAGAGCTCAGGACTCAAACTCACAACCCCGGAGATCATGACCCCCGAGCTGAAGTCAGTCGCTTAATCAACTAAGCCACCCAGGCGTCCATGACACCCTTCTTTTCTTCTCTTCCAAGTGAGAGAAAATGGTGATCCTCCGTATTTTTATGTCTTTACCTTATGTATTAACTGCATACAACGCTAATAATAACACTAATGGTGGCGGTAAGAGTAGTGCAAAATGAAGGGAAAATGTAAATTTGCCTCTATGCTGCCTAGTTAATTGTAGGTCACTCGGAAATATTTATTACATTATAATCTGTTGCAAATTGTTCACCAAATACTTACTGAGTACTAGTGAATACGTGATGTTATGAGATCCTGGGTAAAGCGATAAGCAGACAGTCCCTGCCCTTAGGTGGTTTTAGTTTTCTGTTTTGTTGTCATTGCTCTTCTTGTGCCATAAAGAGAGACATTATGTTTCACAAGCAGGCTGGTATAGATGGTAATAGCACTCGATTCCAAATCGGAAGACCCAGATGCTAATTGTTGCTTTGATAGGAACAAGATGTTCCCGTGATCTCAGAGAAGTCATTCAAATGTCTTAGTATCATCTGAACGAATATGATAGTCAAACTCGATTTTTATGCTTTAAAGAGTTCTGCCAACCGTAGAGCCTTGTTTGGTGTTCAGAGGACAATTAGCTTGACTGGGTATGAAAGGGTAGCCTTCATGTTCTGCCTATAAGTCTACATTCCAGGATCCGTCTACAAAGTCTTTTTCACCTTCTTTCTTTTTTTTTTTTCCAACGTTTTTATTTATTTTTGGGACAGAGAGAGACAGAGCATGAACGGGGGAGGGGCAGAGAGAGAGGGAGACACAGAATCGGAAACAGGCTCCAGGCTCTGAGCCATCAGCCCAGAGCCTGACGCGGGGCTCGAACTCACGGACCGCAAGATCGTGACCTGGCTGAAGTCGGACGCTTAACCGACTGCGCCACCCAGGCGCCCCTCTTTTTCACCTTCTTTAGTAGTGGTCAGATCTTCAGAAACCTGGCTTTTGACACCTAAGCTCATCTGAAAATGTTTTGTGGTGGTGGTTGTTTGTTTTTAAAATATTTTCTTTTTTTTAAGAAATCTCTACACCCAACATGGGGCTCGAACCTACAACCCTGAGATCAAGAGTTGCATGCTCTACCAGCTGAGCCAGCCAGGTGCTCCTGAAACTGTTAATTAAAAGAAAAGTTTAGTTATTTATCTTTTTCTCTAGAAGAGGAAACCATTAACAACAACCATAAAAAATTCACATGGCCGGGGCAGGGGGCGGGAGGGGGGGGAGAGGGGGGGCAGGTGTGGTGCCTGGGTGTCTCAGTCGGTTAAGTGTCCAACTTCTGCTCCGGTTATGATCTCATGGTTCATGAGTTCGAGCCCTGCATCGGGCTCTCTGTTGTCTGAGCAGAGCCCACTTTGGATCCTCTGTCTCCCTCCTGCTCTCTCTCTCAAAAATAAATAAACATTAAAACAATAATAAAAATGTTTTTAAAAAATTCACATGGCTTCTTGTGGAGGAAGGAATCAGAACGTCAAAAGTGGGCTGATTCCAGCCAGCAGCTCTCATCACATGAGAATCTCTTGTGAGCTGACTGGCCATGTAAGGAATGAATACTCATTTTCGTGGACCTGGAGAGTATGTTCGTGCTTACCCATCCTTATCCTCTATCTAGTTTCCCACAGCTTCCTGTCATGTGTTAGCCAGACACATCAAGGCTTAGAGGTATTTTTTGCTGTGAAAGTTAAATTGCAATAGATAGTTAATTGATTTTTCTAGGAATGAGCCTCTAAACATGGCCACAGCTCAGGGACACTGACCGACCCAGTGTCTCTTTGCCGAGGCGATGTAAACACGAAGCAGATAAAGCGAAGTGAGTGTCATCAGAAGAATAAGGCCAATGCAAGATTTGTAAGCAGTACGCTTTTGTTGGTCAAAATAGCTTGGAAAATTATTGACAATTTTTTTTAACCTCTTCAGATTTAGTTAAGATTTAATTTCTTGAAGAATTGTGGGAGAAAGGGTTTCGACACCCAGATCTGCGAGTACTCAGTGTTATTCAGAGGATCCATGAACTTTGAAGTTTGGTAATCCTGCAGCCAACAAGAGCCGTTCTCAAACTTTTATGTGAGTGTATTATCAGGGTAGCTTATTAAAACACATATCCTATTCTTCGGTTTGGGGAGAAAACAGATTCTGCATTTCTTTAAAAAAATTTTTTTTTAAATGTTTATTTTTGAGAGAGAGCGAGAGGGAGAGACAGAGTATATGAGCAGAGGAGGGGCAGTGAAAGCGAGACACAGAATCCGAAGCAGGCTCCAGGCTCTGAGCTATCAGCACAGAGCCCCACGCGGGCTTGAACTGGTGAACCGCGAGATCATGACCTGAGCCGAAGTCAGATGCTTAACCAACTGAGCCACCCAGGCGCCCCTGAGACTCTGCATTTCTGACAAGCTCTGAGGTGATGCCAGTATTGCTGGTCTTGGGACCATATTTTGAGCAGCATGGTCCCGATAGTTATCCTACCTGTGGAAAGCAGATGAGCACAATTCTTACCTGTGATCCTGACCAGGAATGCCTATGGCCAGGCATTGGATGGTATGAGGTTAATTGCTGCCCTTGGCCTCTACATTGACTAGAGATCATTTTGTAGTGCTACTTTGGCACTGTAATTGAAGTGGTGGGGTATATGCATATATTTTCTCTTTTTTGTTGTTTATTTTATTTTTTATTTTGAGAAAGAGAGAGAGCATGCGTGTGTGAGTCAGGGAGGAGCAGAGAGAGAAGGAGACAGAGAATCCGAAGCAGGCTCCTGAGCTGTCAGCACAGAGCCCACTGCAGGGCTCGATCCCATGAACCATGAGATCGTGATTTGAGCTGAAATCAAGAGTCTGACCCTTGACCGACTGAGCCACCCAAGTGCCTCTATTTTCTCTTAGAAACAAAGCTGAACAGCAAATGGGCACATGGGCAGCAAGAAGAAGGATGTTAGACTCAAGTGTTTCTAGAAAAAGGTGGAGATCAACGGCATGCTGAGGCATTAATTTTGTTACTATATCTAATGTATGAATAATCTGTTATTAATTTAGCCTAATAAATCAATGATTTCTTTTTTTATTTTTTTAACGTTTATTTATTTTTGAGACAGAGAGAGACAGAGCACGAATGGGGGTGGGTCAGAGAGAGGGAGACACAGAATCTGAAACAGGCTCCAGGCTCTGAGCTGTCAGCACAGAGCCCGACGAGGGGCTTGAACTCACGGACCGCGAGATCATGACCTGAGCCGAAGTCGGCTTCTTAACCGACTGAGCCACCCAGGTGCCCCAATGATTTCTTTTTAATGTAAGTAAAAAGTGGCTATGCTGACCACGTTGAAATGAATTCCCTTGACCTGAATTAATGAGAGGAAAATTGGGGATGACAATGAGAAAAGAGTGTTGGTTTTCAGGATGGGATTCATTCGTTCATTCAATAACGTACTGAGCTCCTTGTGATGGGCCAGGTGCTGTGCTGGGTTCTCAGTCCCTCTGTGAAAATTTCACACTCATTGGGAACATACTGACCCCAAACAGCTCGTCTTAAAATGAACTAAAATCGTGATCCTTGAAGGAAAAATAAAGCATGCTTTGAGAACACTGAAAACTGGGGCGTTTGACTTGGGGGTGTGAAGGAAGTCTGCCCTAAGAAGGTGAGGTTTGAGGTGAGAGCTGAAGCATGGATTGGAATGTACTAGGTGCAGGGGTTGGTGCTGGAAGGCACCAGAGGGGAGAAGGAGCTTGGCCCACATGTGAGGTCATCCACATGTTGACGCGTAGCCTCCCCCCCATCTGGGGCCTGCTGCTGATGAGAAGACCCCCAGGGCTTTCATATACATGCCCAGCCTGGTCTCATCCGTAGCAACATACCCACCCCTGTGTGGTCCTGTGGGCTGTCACAAAATGGGGAGTTGTTCAGCCCACCCCTTTGCTTCCACTTCCCCTGAGCCTTATTAACCTGTAGGCTTCAAGACTACCAGATTTTAAAACTTCTTGGTCTTGTAAATAAAATGTAGATTGCATTGTGATGATAAAGTAATACTTGCAAATGCTTTTATTTTATGGTAAAAAAAAAAAAAAAGAAAAACGAAAAGAAAGGAAAAGAAAACTTGGGTGCCTGGGTGGCTCAGTCGGTTAAGGGTCAAACTCTTGGTTTCAGCTCAGGTCATGATCTCGTAGTTTGTGAATTTAAACTACACGTTGGGCTCTGTGCTGACAGCTTGGAGCCTGCTTGGGATTCTCTTTCTCTTCCTATCTCTCTGCCCCTCCCTGGCTTGTTTTCTCTCTCTCTCTCTCTCAAAATAGATAGGTAGAAAGAAAGAAAGAACGAAAGAAAGAACACTTACCCAGTTTTTTCCCAAACCAGGTTTGGGAAGCCCTACCTCACATCAAACGGGCCTGGACTTTGGACAGTGTGGAGTCTATTAAAATTCCAGGGATCTTGACAGAATACTTTGTCCGTGAGCACGTTGGTGTTCAGAATAGTGCTGTGAGGTGGGCAGTCATCACCAAGGCTTGCCTGAAGTTACAGTTACCAGTAAATAACGATAGAGCTAACATCAAGCCTGCCTCCTACATATAATCTCTTATCATCTCAAGTCTCCTGCTTGGCGTTGCTGTCTCAGGAACTCCTTGAACTTTTCTCCTTCTGAATCCCCTTACACCCAGCCCCTGGACCTAGAGGGACAGGTTTCACGATAATGCAGATATGACTGTCTCCAGGATTCAGTCTCTGGGGGCACTTTGTCGTAGGGAAAAGCGGGGAGGGAAATGCCTGTGAATCTGTGTACCTCTGGGTCATGGAGACCTCTAGGTCTTTTTCTCCTCTCCTCTTACTGTTCTCCTCCTGAGTCACATTTTTCCTGCCCCCAGGTTCAAAAACTTAGATGCTGTGGAAATCTGTCTGTAGTGAGAAATCTGGACACCAGGGGGCAGCACGAGACCATAGCTCCGAGGATTAACCATGTCCTTCTAATCAGCTGGCTCCCCAGCCAAACTCAGGATCTCGGGTTCCCAATCGTGTCTGCACATTAGAATCATCTGATGAACTTTTATAAAATCCTGGGGGCCTGGGCTCCATCTCAAGCCAGTTGCGTCTTATATGCCTGGGAGAGGGGCACAGGTGTTGATAATCTTTCAGTTTCTCCAGTGATTCTGATATGCAAAGAGAGTTGACACCCAGGAATGGAGAACACTGAATCCTGAAAACTGCAAAGGCTTTTAGGAATCACTTAGCCCAGCCCCACAGTTCCGTTTCACAGCTGTAGAAACTGAAGCCCAAAGATAGAAACAATAGCCTTAAGGCTCGTTGGAGGACAGAACCCAGTGTTCTGACATTCTGCCTGTTCTGTTTCCTCTGCAGCACATAGTCCTCCATGTTTTGGTGAGGCATGGGCAAGGCAGGGGGGGGCGGGGGGGCACTAAGGAATGCTCTTTCCCTCCTTTGTGATCTCAGGGCTGTGTGGTCCCTGGTTCAAGGAGCTCCTGTTGATGGAAGCATTTAGGACAGAGCTATAGAAATCAACTGGAGAGTAACCCCAACTCTGTGTGGGCTGAGGTTCAAAGCTTACGTGCTCCCAGAAACCAGGGGATTGAGAGAGAGGGAGTGAGGGCAGCTACCGTCAAGGAGGACTTTCTGCAGGTGAGGCACGAGTAGAGGACTGGCTGGATGTCAGTGACCCATGGATGGTAGGGGCCACATTTCAAACCAGAGGTCCAGGACAAATGATGGGCATTGCTGGGGCCAAATGAGCCCAGTATGAGTGAGGCAAAGGGGAGGCCTGCAGACCAGTGGGAGTTGACGCTATAAAACAGGACGGAGGCACAGCTCACGGAGACAGCAACGTCCAGATAGAGGAACCAAGGAACCAAGGCTTTTCATGAAATGTTCTAGATTTCAATCTAGAAACATGGATGAAACTGTTTGAGCCCAAGAGGGTCACAGGTGAGCTGAGCCTCAGAAAGATGCCACAGGGGGCTGGATGGATAGAGGCTTTAAGATGGACACAGGGGTTCCCTTAGTATCATCCTTTTCCAGGCCCTCAGAACTTAGACAAGATGGGACTTTTGGAAGAAGAATGCCCTCAGTGGTGGGTTGTGGCCAAGAACAGGGATGGCAGAGAAGATACAGAGTAAACAGAGAGTCATTTGGAGAGTAGCAGGGGTTCATGTCTAGGGGCTTTTCAGACAGTTACGGCAGTGTCAGAACTTCCATCACCCCAGGGGAGTAGGACAGTGGTGTTCAGGGTGAGGGGACCCCTGTCTCCCCTACTCTTTCTCTTTTAGTCAGGATATTCTTGGGGATCCCCAAAAACTCCACCTTGAGAAATCTGTAGAAGTCCAGCATTAACCTTCCACCCCATCCTTGTACATCTTTAGAGCTTTATGATAGGAGGGCCCCTCTTTACCATGGTTTTCCATGATGTATCCAGCCCAGTTCTGCCCAGCCTGGCCTACCTCTCTTGGGGATTCTGGGCTGTTGAGGAATCATGTACATTGCACTTCTCTGCTTGTCAGATTTCTCGCCAGTAAACCCTATTTTGTATTTATACCGTATGGCACTGGTGATATGCCCCCTTGTCCTTCTTCCATGACATCTCGTCACCACATAGGTACACACTCCATCTTTCCTGATGCTGGGTGTTTTGGGAAGAGACCTCGTTCAATTTGGCCTCCTTAGGGATAGGTAGGTACCATTTTGCTTCTCAGCCATCCATGTTTTTATATGGGGTTGGAGGTGGTGGGGAGGGGGGAGAAGAGAAATCAAATAATGCTATCTTCTATTTGCAAAGCAATACAAACCTTTCAGGACATCATCCCTTTCACTGTTCACTGGAGCCTTCCAAAGTAAAGCATTTCCTAAGGAAACTGCTACCCAGGATGACCCCATCTGCACTGTTCAGCCAATCCAGTGCAGGGTGTCCCTTTTTCTAAAGAAGTGCCCAGAGGGTAAGCTGTTTCCTCATGTTGTGACTGGACAGCAGTATGAGACAGGAACACCAAAACTATTAAATAGTTCCTTATTCCAATAAGGGTTTTAATAATTATATAGGTTTAAGGCTTTACTGATGCCGACATCTTTGGAAACTCTGGAATGCTGTAAACAATCAGTTGTGCATTCATAGATTCCAGATTATTTCCCTTTGGTGTCTACTGTTCTATTAATTAGGGAGATTTGGCAGCTGTTGAAAAAATCACCTTCTCAAGATGGCATCATTGCTTACTCCTTCCTTAAGGAAGATTTGGTCCCCTGGTCTTCCAAATTATACGTGTCTTCCACTTGGCTTGGGGCCCATTGCTGCCATCTTCATAGAAATGGGTACGGGCATCTGCCTGCGCTAGCCGGCAGTCGAGGGGTTTGGCGAGAAGTCTCAGTGGTTGACCTTGCCAAAGAAGACATCCAGATGGCTAACAGACACATGAAAAAATGCTCAACATCACTCATCATCAGGGAAATGCAAATCAAAACCACAGTGAGATACCACCTCACACCTGTCAGAATGGATAAAATTAACAACTCAGGCAACAACAGATGTTGGCGAGGATGTGGAGAAAGAGGATCTCTTTTGCATTGTTGGTGGGAATGCCAGCTGGTGCAGCCACTCTGGTAAACAGTATGGAGGTTCCCCAAAGAATTAAAGATAGAACTACCCTACAACCCCCAAATTGCACTAATAGGTATTTATCCAAAGGATACAGGTATGCTGTTTCGAAGGGGCACATGCACCCCAATGTTTATAACATTTTCGACAATAGCCAAAGTTTGGAAAGAGCCCAAAGGTCTATTGACTGATGAATGGATAAAGAAGATGTGGTATAGGGGCGCCTGGGTGGCTCAGTCGGTTAAGCATCCAACTTCGGTTCAGGTCATGATCTCACCATCCGTGAGTTCGAACCCCGTGTCAGGCTCTGTGCCAACAGTTCAGAGCCTGGAGCCTCTTTCAGATTCTTTGTCTCCCTCTCTCTCTGCCCCTTCCCTGCTCGCACTGTCTCTCTCTCTCCCAAAAAATAAAACATTAAAAAAATGTTTAAAAGAGGTGATATATGTATGTATATATGTATGATATATATATGTATATATACATATGTATATATATACACACACATATACACACACACACACACACACACACACACACACCATTACTTACATACAAGGGAACATTACTCAGTGATCAAAAAGAACGAAATCTTGCCATTTGCAATGATGTGGATGGAACTAGAGTGTATCATGCTAAATGAAATCAGTCAGAGAAAGACAAATATATGATTTCACTCATATGTGGAATGTAAGAAACAAAACAGATGAACAGATGATAAGGGAAGCAAAAATAATATAAAATCAGAGAGGGAGTTGGGGCACCTGGGTGGCTCAGTCGGTTAAGCACGAGACTTCAGTTGGGGTCATGATCTCATGGTTTGTGGGCTTGAGCCCGTCATTGGGCTCTGTGCTGACAGCTCAGAGCCTGGACCCTACTTCAGTTTCTGTGTCTCCCTCCCCTGCTCGTGCTCTCTCTCTCTCAAAAATAAACATTAAAAAAGAAAAAAACAGAGAGGGAGACAAACCATAAGAGACTCTTAAATACAGAGAACAAACTGAGAGTTGCTGGAGGGGTATCGGGGTGGGAGATGGGTTAAATAGGCGATGGCATTAAGAAGGGTACTTGTTGGGATGAGCACTGGGTGTTGTGATGAGTCACTAAATTCTATTCCTGAAATCATTACTACACCATATGTTAACGAACCTGGATTTAAATGAAAAAAAAAAAAGAGTTTCAGCTGTTGAGGGATCTCCTTCCTTTTCCATTTCTCTTGCAAACAGCTAAAAATCTTTTATCTTCCTCTTATTATAAGATTTATTAAATGGGTCTGTGGAATCAAATAAATACACATATGGCCTCCAAGGGTGGGGGGTCAACCCAATGAAACTTATACAAAATTTTATATGCATGTGCATGCCTCACTGAGGGGAAATGATTAAGAACTTATGGCTGAGACTTGGCAACTGTTGAATAATCCTCAGGAAAGGCTGGCTCTCCTCCATAGTAATGGAAACAAGGTGAAGACGTCTGGCGTCTCCAACTTTATCTAACATTGTGCTAGAGAGCTCAGCTAGTGCAAAGAGGCATACAGACTGGAGAGGAAGGACCAAAACTTTTTTTGCAGATGATCATGTATATAGAGAATCCTAAGGAAACATAAAAAATCAGCTACATTATTAAGTGAATTTAGCTAAGTCAAAACATACAGGGTCAATATACAAAAATCAATTCAACTTCTATACACCAGCAATGAACATGTAAAAATACCATTTATAATAGCACCTACAATATGATATATACTCAGGGAAATCTTTAATTGATTATATGGAAAACATGTACATGGAAAACTCTAAAAATGCGGAAAGAATATAAATGGAGATAAATACCAGGTTTATGGATGGGAGGCTCAATATTGTTAGATGGCATTTCTCCCCAAGTTGAGTTACACATTTGATACAATCCCTATCAAAATCCTAGCAGGCTTATTTTTATTTTGTTTTGTTTTTTTTTTTAGAAGTTGACAAGCCGAAACTTACAAATTCAAAGGTCATAGAATAGCCAAAAAAATTGTGGAAAAGAACAAAGCTGAGGGACATAATCTGCCCAATTTTAGGACTTACTGTAAATACATAGTAATCAAAGAGATTACTGTACATTTAAGTATAGAAAGAGAAATCAATAGAATCATCTAGAATTATATTGTATATATAATACATACATATCATACATGTAATACACACACAAAATTGATTTTCAGCTAAAATACCATTAAAATAAAATTAAAGTAATTTAATGGGGGAAATGGTGTTTTCAGCAGATACTGCTGGCAAAATGGTGTATCTTCTTGGAAAAGTAAGCGAATCTCAACTCTCAACTCACATCATACACAAAAGTTGACTCATGAGGAGTCACAGAACTAAATGTAAGGGTTAAAGCCATCAAGGTTCTAAAACATAGGAACTGCAACTTTTAAAATACTGCAACTTTTGGGAAAGCAAAGATTCCTTGTGGAGGGATAAAAAGCATGAACTGTAAAAGTTGACAGTTGGACTTCATCAAAATTAAAAATTCCTGTTCTACCAAAAACACTAAGAAAATGAGAAGGCAGGGGCGCCTGAGTGGCGCAGTCGGTTAAGCCTCCGACTTCAGCCAGGTCACGATCTCGCGGTCCGTGAGTTTGAGCCCCACGTCAGGCTCTGGGCTGATGGCTCCGAGCCTGGAGCCTGTTTCCGATTCTGTGTCTCCCTCTCTCTCTGCCCCTCCCCCGTTCATGCTCTGTGTCTCTCTGTCCCAAAAATAAATAAACGTTAAAAAAAAAAATTAAAAAAAAAAAAAAAAGAAAAAAGAAAATGGGAAGGCAAACTTAGGGGCTAGGAGAAAATATTTACAATATACATATCTACATAAGACTCATACCCCAAATTTATAAAGTACTCCCATAACTCAAAAAGGAGACAAACCAATTAAAAATGGGGTGGTAAGGATTCTATGATGACCCCAATGACCGACCCATGCCCTTGTATAATTATCTCTCCTTGAGTATGAGTGGGATCTGTGAATATTATGGATGTCACTCCCATGATTAAGTTATATTATATGAAGGCATTTTGACAGATGTATTAAAGCTAATCAAAGGAGAGATTCTCTCTGCCCCTCCCCCATTCATTCCTCTCTCTCTTCTCTGTCTTTCAAAAACAAAAATTTAAAATTTAAAAAGGGAGATAGATTATCCTGGGTGGGTCTGAGCTAATCAGGTGAATCTTTAAGTGAGGTTCGAGAGGCAGCAGCAAATTTTTCCTGCTGGCCTTGAAGCAAAGCACCATGAGTTCTATAGCTGCAGGGAAATGAATTCTGCCAACAAACACGTGTGCTTGGAAGGAGACCTGGGCCGGGGGTGGGACCCCAGCACTGCCCAACACCTTCCCTGCAGCCCGTAAGACCGGAACAGAAGACTCAGCTCAGCTGTACCTGACCCACGGAAACTGTGAGACAATAAATGTGCTTTATTTTTCTAGTTTTATCTGACATATTTGTGGTGATATGTAGAAGGCTAATACAGTAGGCAAGTGAGCATACCCTTCACAAAAGATGTGTGAATAGCCAGCAGTTACATGAAAAGGTGCTCCACATCAGTAATTGTCAGAGAAAAGCACATTGCAAACAAAATGGACATACCTCTACACACACACATACACACACACACACACAAACACACGAGTGGCTAAATTTTGGGGAACCCCCGCCCTCCTCCCCGGCAGTACTAAGTGTAGCATCTGGAACTTTCATGGACTGCTTTGGGAATGTCAAATGGTACAACCATTGCAGAAAACAGTTTAGAAGTTTCTAATAAAACTAAATATACATTATCATATGGCCAGGCTATTTCACTTGATATTTACTCAAGAGAAGTGACAACATGTTTCCATGCAAAGACTTACACGTGAATGTTCACTGCACTTTTTATTCATAATAGCTAAAAAGTGGAAACAGCCCAATTGCACATCAACAGGCAAACACATGAACAAATTGTACTGTGTCCCTACAAGGGGATAGTGCTCAGCAAGGGGATACTTTTTGGGGCGTGCTGATAGCAATCTTCTAGATCTTGACGGTGGTGGCGGTGGTTACACGGGTATATATATTTGTCAAAATTCACGTAACTTCACACTTAACAGTGGGTGCATTTTATCTCCAAATTATAATACCTTAATAGAGTCGATTTTGAAATGTTGACTCTCCCAGCATGATTTTATTTGCTTGAAAATGATCCCCCACAGAGGGAACAACTAATGGTGCAGGTGGATGGAGGTCAATTCCAGGAGGGATGTCCTTGACCAGGAAGTAGGGTAGGGTCCAGTGTTTAAGTGGAATTGCTGGCTACTGATAAAATCGGGGTAGTTCTCTGTTTTCTGGCTTAAATGGGAAGCAGTGTAGCAGCTGAGAGGGAGGGAAGGTGGGGCATTGGAGGTATGGGGAGCAACGAAAGGGTATAGAAGAAATTTCAGAGAGAAAATGGACCTCAGGCCTGCCTGCCACCCCCACGCCCACCCCATTCACCTTGAGACTCCGTCCCCACATTCCTCTTCCCCATCATTGCCATATTTGAACCACTTGAAAGAGTGGAACTTCGGCTTGGAATCTTAAATTCGTTACCATCATTATGGAAACTCCAGGCCAGGCGGCCAGAATGACGCTTTGTGGGAGGGGGCCGGGAGTCTGCAGGGGGTGCTCCCTATCCCCCCTCCTCCTGCACAGTGCTCACAGCATCCAGAGAGCTCTGGGGCTCTGGGGAAGCAGCCTGGGGGTGGTGCTGGGGAAGCCCGAGAGAGAGGCTTCCGGGAACGGAGTGATGAGGAGTGGCCACGGGCCAGTGCAAGGATCCCCCCAAGACTAGAACTAAGAGACTGAAACTAAGAGGCAGGAAATCAGGCTCACAGGAACAGGGCAGGAGGTCAAGCTGCCAGGGCCTGGGACCTAACAGGGAAGTCTTGGTGCCGAGGCGTGGCTCTCCCCCTGCTCCTTCTAGGCCTTTCTTCCTGGCACCTTCAACAATGACTCTGCAGAGGGTGCCCACTCTAACCTGGGTACTATTTCCTAGCTCTCAGAAACACAATTCAGGGCATAGTCCTTCTGCACATCTCTGCCTCTCTACCCACCCCCACCCAGGCCTACCAGCTCCTGCACTAGAACCTTCCTGCCAACCCGCCTGTGTGGCCTGGGGCCACCGAGCCTACGGGAGCCAGGAAATCTGACAGGTCCACTTCCAGCAAAACCCCCAGCCTAGTCTCCCTGTTAGAAGAATGCCAACTCCAGCCATTTGAACTGACGCCTCCACTGAGGGGACTTTATGGACTTCTGCCACTTCTTCAGTTGTGATTGCTGTTGTGTCTTACCCATAAGGGACTCCTCTTTGGGAGTCATATCATCTGCATGGCCAGGTGTCTGTAGACACGCAACCTGCCAGAGTCAACTCTGAGATTTGTGGTTTTAAAAGACAGTATTGGCCACTAAAGAAGGTCACCTCAACTTCCAGCCCAAGAAGGAAATGCCTGTTTCCAGCAGCCATTTAGACAGTTACAAAGCTAGAATTATGATTAGAAACGGAATGCTTTTAAATAATTTTTTTTGCAATATGTTTCTTAAAGCTCCCTAAGTAATTACTGGCTCAAAGAGGCTTGTGAACCAAAGATACCGTGGCCCTGGGGCAGGGGCAGACTAGAGCCTAGTCAGACTCTCTCTGCTCTGTGACCCGTGACAGAGTTGGGCCAGAGCCCTGAGGCTCTGAGAGGTTATCTTGCCCCAAAGACACATTTCTCCTTGGTTCCTGGTGCTCTTCAGGCAGAGGTGGTACGTGAGGCCCAGTGTGTTCTGGGAGATGCTGGGGTTAGGGTTAGTGAATCTCCCCACGTGTCAGCTCAGCCCTCCCAGGTGAGACGCAGTCAGGCGAGAGCCTGCCTATACAGTTCCAGATTTTCTCCCCTGTGAGGACACAGACAGACTGGTTCCGTCATGGTTCCCACATCCCTGAACATTCGGAGAAAAATGCAGTATTAATGGAACCTCTATTCAAAAACACCTTCTCTCCCGAGAGCATATTAAATGTTAATTGGGGTCAATAGTAGCTATTGCCAAACCGTGGGGAATCTGCTTGTTTTGTGGATCTCTGGACAGGGCAGAGGAGGGGGCAGTGCAGGTAAAGGCCCAGCCCTTCGCTTACTCAGGGTGGGAGGGAGCCACGGTTCTGGAGCAGAGCCCCTGCCTCAGTCTCCCACTGTCAACCAGGGAGCACGCCAAGGCCTTGGCTGCTCCCAGAAGGTGTGAGGTCAGAGAAGAAGGTATGAAATAATCATTCAGAAGAGTGGGCTAGACAGCACCCCCAGCCATGCCTACTTGAGGTTAAAGATCATACGCTCCATCATCAGGGTGGGGAGGCTTTCCTCAGCTGCCCCCAGCTATGTTCCAGTAGGCAGGAGTCAGCTAGGAGGTGACCTTGACCAGGGGGCGGGTTGCCACTTGCCAGATAGGCCCAGGGAAGGGAACAACCATGGAACATCAGCTGGATGTCAAAAGACAAAAGGATGTGCTGTGATCGGATTCCATCACACACAAGCTGGGCGATCTTAGGGGAAAAAAAAATCACTCAACTTCTCCGATCTGCTCTTTTCTCATTCACAAAACCGGTATCAAAGCACCCCCTTCCACGAGGTTGTGTGCCTGAAGTGATGTGCTCTGTGGGCAAGTGTTCCCCGTCTGGAAGGAGCCCTGGATGGGGTGGGTATTGCTCAGGGGTATGACTGGTGTGTGAAGGGCGGTTTGTGGTCACAGGTATTGACTGAGCAGCCCCCAGGCAGCACCGGCTGGGGGGCGAAAGCTGAGCCAAGCACCTGGACATGAGCATCTCCTCCTCCTGGACATGAGCATCTCAGATGTCCTTACAAACAACACCTCTCTTGCTGAGCTTGGCTGCTGCCCTGTGGGGATCCTCTAGGTAGCTTCCTGCTCTTTTAGTTGAAGGACCAGTGGTCAGAACCTGGCTTTGTTGCCCCTCAGGGGGAAGAAGTCTCTCCCAGGAGACTCCTTACACCCCCATGCAAGGGCTGCCCAAACCTCTCAGCCCCAGGCGTAGACGTCTGCTGGCTGCACTATCATTTCTGCAGCATATACTTCTCTGTCCATGCCTTTGGAATTCGGGGTGGAGGCTGTGGCCTGTCCTTTGTGTGGGGCCAGCCAAACCTCAGTTTCCTGTCCATTTCCTCCTCTGCGCCTAAGCCGCAGGGTCCTGTGGACAAAATCGGTCAAAGATCACCCTCTCCTGCCCAGGTGGAGTGTTGGTCTCCAACCCCAGTGCAGCCCTCGGTGCCTACTGGGGCTTCCTCCCAAGTGTCTCTGCTCAATTCTCGCTCCTGGCCTTTAGAACAGCCGTATCAACCTGTCTCCCTTTCCCTCAGACCTTCGGCCCCTGCCCCTTGCCCTCTCCTGCCCAGGGTGGATCCTGGCACTCGACACTCTACTCTGAACTTCTCAGCAACACCTGTCCATTCCTGTTCCCTCCCTTCTTTGGGGATCCACCACCCCTGCTCAACTGGCTCCTTCCCACCCAGGTCTAAATTAGCTCACATCTCGTCCATCTTCAAAAACAAAGCCAAACCTTGACCTCATTTCTCCCAGGCTGAACCATCTTCCTATTCCCACACACTGTACCCCAGACTTGGGGCTTCATTTTAGTGCTGACAGCTCCCCAGCCATCACCTCCTTTCCAGAGCCCTTGTAAAGCACCGCTCCCCAACTGTGGCTCCTGCTGGACATGACCACACAGATGTCCCACATGTGCATCAAAACCCAGCTTCAAAACTGAACTCTCCCGGCTACCCCTGCCCCTCGCACAAACCCCATCCCTCCCCGCAACATGACCCTCATGCTGAGGGGTAAGACATGGTCCTCACAATTGCTGAGACTCCTGGGTCCTTCCCTGGATGACTGCTTCAGCGTGCCGCTCTGTTTCCTGACACGGCCGGGTCATCTGTCCCCTGCAAGACCACCACAGTCTCCTGGTTTCCTGCCTTCACTCATGCGTGCGCTCAATTCACATCCCACAGAGGAAGTAGAGGCAGCTTTCAAGATAAATTTCATCATGGCTGTCCCTGCTCAAGACATTAATGGCCCCATTAACCTCATTAAAATAAAGTGCAAGGTGCTGCCGGGCCCTTAAGCTTCTCCCCACACCCACATACTCCAGCGGCGGTGAACTTCGGTTTCTGCGATGTGTTGTCTCTCCTCCAACATTTGCTGAAGCTGATGCCCCAATCTACAGCCTCTCACCTACGTCACCCCTCCCCACGCCCTTCCTTAGGCTCTTAACTGAGAACTCATGTCAGCACTGCGGCCTCTGCCGAGGTGCCCACAGTACCCTGCACTTCACCAATTACAGCATCATCCCCCCGTTGGCCCCCCTGACAGGTGAGCTGCCTGGGTGAAGACAGAATGTGTTGTTTTGTTAAATCTTGACCTTCCAGTAAATTCTAACAATCTGTAAAAAGCCTACGCAGATGGGGATGTAGATGGACAGACTGCAGGCTGCTCTGACACCCAGCTGGCTTTCTCTCCCCACAGGCCTCCCCCCTCCCCGCCCTGCTGAGCCCTTGCCTAAACGCTGAGGGTTCCAGTTGGGTGTGTCCTACCAGCTCACCAATGTCTCAGGGCTGATCTGCCTGTCCCCCCCACAGAGCAAGCACGGCACCACCTTTGACTCTTCTGGTCAATCAACTCCCTCTCTTCCTTTTTCCAAAACTAAGCTCCGTCAGCTGTGACCCTGATTTCAGCCCTTCCCACACCCTGAGGGGCCTTTCTCCATCAGTGACACCCCATAGCCTCTTCTGTACCTCCTAACCTGAAGACAAGTCCTATGTCCCTGCTCAGTGCTACATGACCCTCTCATGCCACCAGGCTGCAGCCCCACACACCTTGCTCCCTCCCCTCATGCTCAGCAGCTCCTCCAACATCTTCAATCTCCTTGCTCTCCTGGGGGCTCCTGAAGGGCAATGTGGGCACGTGGGCTGTAGGGCTGCATAGACATGCTTTCACATCTCCTCTCCACATCTGTCTTGCTCTGTGACCCTGTGCCACTCACTTCCTACCTATGAGCCTATTTCCTCATCTGTCAACTTGAGCTGATTAACGGTTCCTCAAATGTTGCTGCATGAAAATTAATGCAATAACACACGCAGGTGCTCAATAGATGTTCCTTGTTGGGGTCCTGACCCAATTCTCCTTAAAGCCTTCTACCCCCAGAACTTCAGTGATTTTACACCACCTTAGGGCTGCCTACCATCGACTGAACCCTTACTATGTAACTTCACCAGTACACGTAGCTTTCACCGTAGGTACCCATTTAATAGACGACAGAGAAGACAACAGAGACCCAAGAAGACCCAACCAACCAGGGGCAGAATCAGTATTCAAATCCAAGCTGTCTGGCTCCAGACCCCTTGCTTAAACCCCTCTGCCGTTCTGTGTCCAGTTCTCCAGGTGGTCTCGGCTGGGTCCTGGATGTCTCATTCCTCCTTGATCAATGCCCCCTTTCCCTGATTCATTTACTCACAAAGCTTTGCATCTCAGTCCCATCCTACCCCCCCCACCTCTGAGCTTGCGGGACACCCCCTCCGGATGGCCCGCCTTCATCTCAGGATCAGAGAGTCCCAGACTTACTTTCAACCCCCTCCTCTGGCATCCAGTGACCTGATTTTGCAGCTTTATTGGCAAATTCCTTTCACTCAGCCTTGCAGCCTAGTTTCTTGCGAGTGTGCCTGCCTCCTTCATGGGGCCGTGAGCTCCCAGAAGGCAGAACCCTGTCCTCATGGTGCCTCTCTCTGCCTCAAGTACAGTGAAGGCAGATGAAACTCTCTCTCAGATCATATCCTACCCTGATTTCCCTCTCTCTCTGCAGGGAACTATTCTTTATTCTTTCTTCCCACCTCTGAAATTTTTCCCTTGCCTCTGTCTCCCACATCCCTCTGCCCCGGGCAGGACTGCCTTCCAACTGTCTCAGATTCTCCATGGCCTTCTCATTCCAACCGCCCAACTGTCATCCAGCAACAGGCCTTCACCACCCCACCTTTACCATGGCGCCCCTGCCCTTCCCTTTTTTTTAATGTTACCTCTAATAACCTAAAACATGGTAATGGTTTTAGAAACAAACAAACAAAAAAACACACGTGCCCTGGATATAGCTGTGGGTCACCAGTTTACTACCAGCAGGCTACAGGTGATTGGCTGGAGGTGGGAGGAGAAAGGTCTTGATTAAAAAGGAGTGTTATGTTAGCCTCCAAGATGGCCCCCACAATCACCGCCTTCTGGTATCTATGCCTCTGTGTAGTTTCCTTCCACACTGTCTCAAGGTTGGTCTGTGTGACTGGAGAATATGGCAGAAGTGATGGCGTGTCACTTTCGAAGTTGGGTTACAAAAGCCGTTGGGGCTCCCTTCTCTCTCTTCTTGCTCGCTCCCTCATCTCATCTCATAACTTGCTCTGGACAAAGTAAGGACACTCAGACAACCCATGAGGCAAGGAAATGAGGCCTTCTGCCAAAAGCCACATTCTGTGAGTGATCCATTCTGTGAGTGATCCATCTTGGAAGCAAATCCTCCAGCCCCAGTCAAGCCTCCAGATGACTGCAGCACCGCTTGACTGCAGCCTCATGAGGCGCTCTGAGCCAGAATGACTCCCTAGGCTGCTCTCAGCTTTTGGCTCTCAGAAACTGTGTGAGATAATCAATGTTATTGTAAGCTCCTGGGTCTGGGGGCCATTTGTTACACAGCAGTAGATAACTAATACAGGAAATGAGATCCATTCATTCACTTCATCATTTAACATATTACTTTTGAGCTGCTACTACAGGTCAGGTACTATTCTGAGTACTGGGAATACAACAGTGAACAAAGTAGACAAAGTCTTTACTATCACAGAGCTTTTACTCTGGTCAGGGGAGGGAGATAGCAAGGGGGAAGAGAGATACGCCCAATGTGATAAACACTATGGAGAAAAACCAGTGTAAGGATGGAATGAAGGGTATATATAGGCAGGATATTGATATTTTATACAGGTTGGTCAAGGGAGTCCTCTCTAAACAAGTGCTCTCTGAGCAGAGACCTTAAGAAGATGAGAAAACAGATATACAAGGAAGAGCACACAAGTCAAAGGGAACAGTAGATATGATGGCTCAGTACCCACTCACTTCTTACCATTCCTTTACTCATCCACAGGATGAGTACCTCATGTCTGGCCTAAATTGCTACATCAGCCTCCCAAGTACCTCCAGCTTGTGCTTTACCCTACTGTGGTCTCTCCTCAACAAACCTGCCATAAAGCCTAAGTGAGAACAAGTCACTGCTCTATTTAAACTCTATAAGGATTCTTCATTTCATTCAGAATAAAAACGGAAATCTACAAGGTACCTGGGTGGCTTTGTTGATTAAGCATCCAACTCTTGATCTTAGCTCAGGTCTTGATCTCAGGGTAATGGGTTCAAGCCCCACATTGGGCTACAATGCTGGGTATGGAGCCTACAAGACAAGACAAAATAAAAAAACCTGAAGTCTTCATCATGGCCTACAAGGGTCTACACACTCTGGCCCCTCGTTGACATTTTGGCCCCTTCTCCTCCTAGTCCCTCAATCCCTCAGGTATTCTACTCCAGCCACAATGGTCTCTTTGCTGTCCCTACAACTTGCCAGCAAACTCCTGTCTTAGGGCCTTTGCTCTGGAGCCCCTTCTGCCTGGAATATTCTACTCTCTCCCTCACTTCTTTTAGTCTTTGTTCAGATCTCATCATCTCAGCAAGGCCTACCTTGAGCATATTATTGAATTCTGCAACCTGTCCCCTCCACGTCCAGGCCTGCTTTTTCTTTTTTCCTTCACACTTACCCCTTCTAATATTAAGTGATTTATCCTTTTAGTCTATTACGTGTTTCTGTCCACTAGAATAGCGGTGCGAAAAGATAGGAATGTCCTTCTTTTGATTCCCTGGGGTTTTCCAGGTAGCTGTGTTCCTGGCACACAGTTGACACTCTAAATATTTGTTAAATTAATTAATAAGTGATTGGATGAGGGTTCCTCTTTTTCCATTGACTGATCTGTGACTTTGAGCAAGAAACTTCTCTTCTTGGGGCGTGTTCCTTCTTGATAAAAGAATGAGATTGTTCCTTCTAGGCTGTTCTCAGGTGCACAGCATAGCCCACAAAATCCACCTGGACTGTGGACAAAAGACACGGACAATGAGAGTTTGATCCTAGGTGTCTGCCATTCAAAATGCAGTTGGGGAGGCAAACCATAAGAGACTCTTAAATACAGAGCACAAACTGAGGGCTGCCGGAGAGGTGTTGAGTGGGGGATGGGCTAAATGGGTGATGGGCATTAAGGAGGCTCTTGTTGGGATGAGCACTGGGTGTTACACGCAAGTGATGCAACACTAAATTCTACTCCTGAAACCACTATTATACTATATGTTAACTCACTTGGATTTAAATAAAATTTATTTTAAAAAGAACAATTTCATACACACCAAAAAAATGCACTTGGGGGCAAAAATCATGGAAAAAGATTTTTTTTTTTTTTGCTGCATTAAGTCACCAACTCTGTCATTTAGCGTACCCTTCCCTCATGCCCGTCTTCGCAAAACTTTGGGAATAGGTATCCAGACAAGTAAAGGACTCTAGGGCTCATTAAGAAGAAATCTGAAGGGGCATCTGGGTGGTTCAGTTGGTTACGTGTCCAACTCTTGATTTTGGCTCAGATCATGATTTTCTGGTTCATGAGTTCGAGACCCTCCTTTGGGCTCTGCACTAATAGTGCGGAGCCTTCCTGGGAATCTCTCTCCCTCCCTCTCTCTCTCTGCGCCCCTCCCCTGCTCATTTTCTCTCTTTCAATAAATAAACTTAAAAGAACAACCTCTGAAGGGGATATGAACAGTATGATGTCCCTTGTGAAAATTAAAACACAGAAAGCCATGTGATATATTTCTCTTGGCTTCACATGTCTATAGAAAAGTACATGGGAGTCAGTCACCAACTCCATTAAAGTGGTTTCCTCTTAAGAGCAGATATAGTTCTTAAGAATAGACCTAGCTGTAGCTGTATCTGTAATGCTTTATTTATGAGAGAAAGAATTCTGACACCAGTATTTCAAAATGTCAACATTCGTTAAATTCAACTTTTTATTTGTTTGTTCTCTATTTGATATAAGTCATCATTTAAAGAAAACTATTTTTAAACAACTACAATAGAGAAGTTACCTACCAGGGTGCCTGGGTAGCTCAGTCCGTTAAGCCTCCGACTTTAGCTCAGGTCTGACTTTGATCTCATGGTTCCTGAGTTCGAGACCCACACGGGCTCTCTGCTGTCAGCGTGGAGCTGGCTTCAGATCCTCAGTCTCCCTCTCTCTCTGCCCCTCCCCAGCTCACGTGCATCTGCTGGTGTGCGCCCTCTCTCTCTCTCTCAAAAATAAATAAGCATTAAAAAAAGGGGGGGGGGGAGAGAAATGATAATTTGTTGCAGTCTCTGCCATGGTCAGCTAATGTTTCCCCTCATCACTGTCCTTGTCAGGGCAGGGGAAGTGAGGCAGCGTGTGCCCTGTGCAGGAGAAGGGGTGCAGCTGGGCTGGGTGCAGCTGGAACTCAGAGCCAGCCGGTCCCCGTGCACAGCCTGAGTGGGAGCCCGAGGCCAGGATCACTTGCCAGCTGTACCTCAGAAGGCTGGGCGACCTTGGGCAAGGTACTTCCAACTAACGCTTTGGTTCCCCCGCTGTATAACACCGCGTCCCTCCTAGGTTTATTCTGATGCTTGCAGGAGAAAAAAAAAATCATGAAAATAGCTTGCAATAGCCCCTCATTTGGGGATGGTCACCTGAGGCTGCTGCTCACACACTTAGAGGTTTGCAGGCACAGGTAAAAAAAGATAAATATAAGCATCTTCTTCCTCCCAGCTTCCAATCTTCCTGAACGCTTCAAACACCACCGGTCCCTGGGTATGTCTCATCCGGGACTAAGCCAAGAGACCAGTCTGTAACTAAGAGGCCAGTAGGCAGCTCCGGGGCTTCCGCTCCCAAAAGGGAGGCAGCGTCTGCTGCAGCATCCTGTTTCCCAGTCACTTTTCTCCTGAGACGACTTCGCTTCCCCAGCCGACTCCAAATATTCCAGCTCTATTAGCCTGCCATAGAATATATATATATATTCTTCTGGTGCCTGGCTCCTGGGGTGTGCATGGTTTCTCCAGCAGGAGCTTCCTACGCTGGCACTCGGAGGATCTCTAATTCCAAGCTCCTGAAGTGCGGAATGGCCTGCAGCTTCCCTTGGCACCCGCTTAACGCAGTTCAATAGAAGAGTGCCTCCAGCGAGACACCTCCCCATGAACAGCTTCTCCTGGCGCCCCAGCAATTTCTCTGCCATCCAGTGAGCCACCGCCATGCCTGGGCAGTGGCGGAGTGGGGGAGAGGGGACGCCCTTGGGCATTCTATCTCAACCCCAGAGGTGGTGGCTCCTCCCTCTATCTGCTCTGCATTTTTTCATTTCAGAGTTCCCTTTACTTCTTACTAGCCAATCTTCTGTTACTCTAATCCCCTCTAATCGTCAGTGATTCTTTACATTAAACATCCTCTGCTCAGATTACCGTGTGGCTTCTTTCTCCTGATTGGTCCCAAACTGATATAATTTCGTTTGGGGGAAAGGCCAAAGGAAGAAGGGGATGTAGGTTAGCCCTATGTTTAGTAAGTAGGACGTGCAAGATGACAGAGGCTGTACCCATGTCCAGCCCAGAGGATGAAGGACAGGAAACACTAACCAGAGCGTTCTTGGCACCAGGACCCAAACTCTTAAGGAAATTAAAAACAAAACAAAACAAAACAAAAAACAAAAACAAAACAAAAAACAAAACTCCCCGGGGAGCCTGGGTGGCTCAGTCAGTTCAGCAAGGGACTCTTGATTTCAGTTCATGATCTCACAGTTATTGAGTTCCAGCACCGCATCAGGCTCTGCGTTGACAGTGAGGAGCCTGGTTGAGATTCTCTCTCTCTCCCCCTCTCTCTTTGCCCCTCCCCTGCTTGTGCGTTCTCTCTCTCTCTCCCTCAAAATAAAGAAATAAAATTAAAATAAAAATAGCTCCCCAATTCAGATTGGAGCCACACTCACCAACCACATTTGATAGGTGTTGAAACTTGGTCTCAGAGGGACTAACTAGGTCTCTTTGCTCCAAAGTTCTCTCGGCTCTACCCTGCTGCCTGCTGCCTCCCTGAGTGGGACAACGGGAAGCTGAGCTCTAAGCAGGGGGTTTCCACACACATTATGAAATACCAATGAAATATACATATATATGGTATATATATAGTATATATACACATATATATATTATATATATTATATATATGTATATTATAATAAGTAATATTATATATAAATATTATATATATAATAAAAAACCCTCAACGTCCCAGAATAAATCTTACAGGGATATTTCAAGGGTTCAGTGAGAAAATTAGTGTCCGTGTTTGGTAAGGGCTTAACACTGAGCTTTGCTAACAGTAAGTGCTCAGTAAAGTGGAGCTGCTATATAACAGTATTAATAACTATTGCTCAGAGACCAGCTACAACCTCAACACTGAGGCCCCTCTCTGGCAGAAAGAGGGAGTGAGGCCCCCCGCCCCCCCTCAGTGGATACCTGCTCCTGGGCACCCTGCAGCACCTAGAGCTCCGAAAGCCTCTTTCTAGGTTCTCCGGCTCAGGTTGGAGCAGGGGGTGGGGTTTGGCGGGTCCCAACGCTGCCTGTTGCAGAGAACTACTCCCTCTCCGAGTAGTTCGATCTGGAAGGGCAATTACCCTGCTGCGCAGCGGGGCTCGCTGGATCTGGCGCGCTCCCCTGTGGTTGGAGGATCCCCAAACAGCCGCCAGGCCAACCCCGCCCCTGGGATCCCGCCAGGTCCCGGAGAGGTGCCTAGAAAGCAGTACGAGAGCCGCCCGCCCACCAACCCCCGGGCGGCAAAGAGAGGGAAATTGGATGAGCTTCTCCCCGGGCTTGAGTCCCCGCTCCCAGGCACTGTTTGATATCATCACCCCTCTGCCGGGGCCCTTTCAGATGTCAAGCTAGGCTTCCGCGTCGCTGAAAGCCCTGCGCCCTCCGGTCCCGGTCTGTTTCCCCACTTCTCCCGGACCAAGGGATTGGCGCCGGCCAGCAGGTGGCGCCGGCGGCGCTCGGAGACCCAGCGCCGTCTCGGCTCGTCCCGGCGCTGCGGTCCGCCCAGTGCCGCCCGGGGAACCGCGGTCCTGGACGCCGGGCGCCGGCGCCTCCCGGACCCCTGCAGCGCCACGCTGGCGGGAGCCTGCAGCGCTAGGGCCGCGGCCAGGGGCTCCCCCCACCCCGACCCCCCAAGAGCCGGGCGCTTAAAGTCGCCCACCGGTGTAACAGCCGGGCTGCGTTACCTCCGCGGCGTCCTCGCAGAAAGGCTCGGCTCACCGCCTGAAAGGCCGAAGCTGGGAGTTTTATGAGGTGGGAGGGGGCAGCCTGGCCTTGTGCGCCGGGGGTGGGGTGGGTGCCGCAGCGGGGGCCCGGCGCCTCCACCGGGGGCGGCCTTGACGCCCGGGCCCGCGGACACCTGCGCGCAAATCCGAGCCCCAGCGGGAAACTGCGCCCTGGAAAGCAGGTTACCTGGATTCTGGTTTCCCCGCTGTCGTTTCCCTTAGCTTCCCGAGTCTACCACAGACCCCGGCCCTGTTTTGGGGCGCCACTGGGTTAACTGGGGAGATTCAGGACGGGTCTGACTTGAACACTGACGGGGAAGGAGAATCAGCTCTTCGTCAGCGCGAAGGTTATCAGACCTCAAAGGAAGGGGAAGGGGCATTCTCCCGGTAATGGGAGACCCCTCCCTTCCTCAGGGACGCCCCGCCCCCAGTCCCATACGGCATCGTGAGGGCCCCCCCAACCACATCTACGGTCACCTCAGCCCCAGCGTTAGAGCTCTCTGTCCACACCCTCTTGTAAATAGCTGCCCCTTGGCCACCTGTGAGCCTAGGGGTGTGCTTACCTGGGGGCAGTCTGTACGGAGGGCCGGGGTCGATGTGGCTAGAAGAGCCCAGAGCCTGGCAGTGGGGTTCCTGCAGTTTGGACAGGGAATTCCAGGGTCTTAAGCGGCCAAAGTGGGGTGGGGTGGGGAGACACAGGGTGGGGGAGCACATCCCTTAGTCCCAGGATTTCTTACCCAGTGGGAGGGATGGGGAGTCCAGTGGACAGCCAGGCTCTGGAAAGTGTGGGTCTCTTGCTGGGTTTCCCATCTCAAGTCTTTCTTACCTGAATGTTTCCTCTACCCCACCCCCATCCCACCCTATATTTCCTTTTTCTCTCATTCCTCCATCCTTCCTGGTAGCTGCCGTCTCCTGTGTCTCATTTCTGCCTCCCCATCTCTTGCCTGCCTCCTTGCCTATCTCCCTGGTGGGCTCCATTTCTTTTCTTCCCTTAGTCACATTGAGCATGTCCAAAATCACCCTAACAAAATTCCAAGCTTACTTAACACCTGCTGTGAGACAAAGACTGTCATAAATGCTTTACGTAGATTAATTAATCCCCATACAAACTCTATGCTGTAAGCACTGGTATCACCTTTGTTTTTAAGACGGGGAAACTGAGGCTGCCAGGGATTAGATCTTTGCCAAAGGTCACACAACTGTTGGAGCTGGAGCATGAACCCAGGCCACCTGGCTCCTGGGTCTGGTCCCTTAACCACGGCATCCTGCTGTTTCTCTGCTGGGTTTCTTTTTTCACTTTTGGATCTAAGGCATCAGAAACTTCATGTGGATTCTAGTGATCTTGAAGTGAGTTTCACTTCCCCTCTGGATTCTGTGGTCTCTGTAACTTCGCAGTCTTATTTCTAACCCATGTTGCTCATGTTAAAACCCAAGTTTTTATTTTACTCTAGCATTTGTGAAGCCCCTGTTAGAACTTTCCAGTCTTGTCTCAGATGCTTTCCAAGGAATTAAGAGAATAGTAAGGCTGGGCAGTGCCCTGGTGCAGTCAGAATGTCAGTGGCAGGAAAACCAGTGAGTGGTTGGGACCCAAAGAAAAGGCGAATCTGTGGCCACCAGGGTCCGCTCCCAATCTGGCCTTCCCTCTCCAGGTTTGTCCTGCAGTTCCCACTGTCGAGAGCCTGGCTTTGATTTTGTTGCAGATGGCTCCTTATATCCACTTTCTATCCAGGGTTTTCTCTCTCTTTGTGGATTGGAGCCCCAGGTGTGCCCAGCCTTATCTATGAGTCGGTCCTAGCCATAGAACACCCAGGAGAGAGGTTCTCAGGCCAGATGAGGGCCAACAGGAGGCCAGAGTTCAGGGACTTTTTAATGAAGTCAAATATATCCTTACCGAATCCTATCTCTGTGGGGAAACATGGACCCCTGGAAGAAGAAGTCAGTGTGGGTCTTGGAAAGGAGGTTTGGCAACATATGTCGGCTGGCCACGTTCTGCTCTTGTTATCTCAATGTGGATGGTAGGTTCTATCTTTGGACCAACTGAGTTCTGCAGTCTTCGCCCTCCAGTGGCACCCACTAGTGAGTGCAAAACTGCAGGGAAGCCCTGGAGGCTGAGGTCCCCCTAAATGCTGGGGGGATTTTATATATATATATATATATATATATATATATATATATATATATATATATATATAATTTATATAATTATAAATTATATACGTGTGTGTGTGTATATATATATATTTGTACAATAAAAAGTTAACAAAAGAGAGGGTAGCCTACTTAACTTCCTCCTCTACTCCCTCCCCTCCCTCCTCTCCTACTCACTCATTATCCTCCCTTGCAATCTGGCTTTCATGCCCACCCCCAAAGGTCACCAGGTCCAGTGGTCCCTGTCAGACCCTGCTTCTTCACTAGACACTGTCACCGTGCTCTCCTGACATTCCCTCCTGGATGTTCCTGCTTCTCCTCTGCTTTTGGGTCTTGCTGTGACTCTTATCTCTACCTGGAATGTCCTTGCTTTCCTTCTCTGCCCACTAAGCTAACGTTCTGCCTCCTTGCTAAGACCTAACTCAGTTAACACCTCCTCCTGAAATCCTTCCCCACTTTCCCCAATTCTGCATGCTCTGCACTTACTTGACTTGTTTGGGAGTAACTTTGGAGTAGAACTTTTCTCATTCAACAAATAAATGCTCATTATGAGCCAGGTACTGGGGCTACTTTCTGCCCTATATTTGTTATTGGTAATATTTAGTTTTTCTGTTTGAGCAGCAAAGAACATAGACTCACTCGGTATTTTACTTTAGGAACATAGGATTGTGTAATGGGAGTTTCTTTCCACCTTGTCATTTAACAATTTGTCTTCTGTGAATAGAAAATATTAATGGATTTATGACCATTGTTTCTAAGCAAAGCACACCAGAGGTCCAGTTACCCTTTTCTAGCAAGATGCTCTTAACTGCACTGAAGACTCGTAAAGCTCCCTCACCATCCTCAACCCCCACTTAAAGTTCTTTTGTTCACGGAATCTGCTGGCCCATCCCTAATTTTAGGGAGACGCTTTCCCCTTTGATGTTTTGCCTGGGCCCAGCCCCTCCCTCACTCCCACCCCCCACCCTTCACCCCCCTGTAGCGCCAGTGGTCTTAGTCGTGAGGAGACCAAGTACAACTCTGCCCTCTGTCCTGGGACTAGTGATGGAAATCCTGAACTCCTTGTCTGACTTGCTGGAGTGAGGGGCCTTTCTATAGAAGTTGAATTGTAGGTTGTATCCCCCTCCTGCGTTTTTCCACCAGCAATATGAATGAGCGACACCAGATTGGGCCCCAAGAATGTTTTTACAATTGGAATTTTCCTCCTTTGGCAGAAGTTTGAAAGCAAAGAGAACAAAATCTAGGTAGAGTTGGGTTCGGAGTAGCCACCCAGGATTATTACGGTTGGGCACCACACTCCTCGTCCAGAGGGCTCCATTCACATCAGATGTCTTTATTATTCTGCAAAATTTAGTGCGTTTATTAATATTGCTTATCGCAAAGATGGGTGACTTGTATGTTTATTACAATTTGCCGGCAGATGGCAGTCAAGTGTCTTGTTTGAAGAGGGTTAATGTATTTTGTTCAGCTTCCACGCACAAAGGAAAAATGAGTCAGTAATCAAAACCAACAACAGATCTAATGTCATCTAAAAATATTTCTGCTTCTAAACAAGAAACTGCTTTTCTAATTGATAGGCTGATAGGTGAGTATTTAAAGACAAATCCCATTGATATTAGTGCACCAGCTAATTTAACGTTTCACCTTGTATCACATCATCTGCTGTTTTATTTGCTGTACTCAAAAGGCATTGCTGAGTTCCCAACGTAAATCTACGAGGACTTTCACAACTATATGAATCACCATCAAGATACACATGCTCAAATAATCTACAAAATAAATGATATACACGTAAGATAGAGATTACTATTTAACGATCTGGTAATTACATAATAGCAATTGCTTATTGTTATGGATATCCTGTTAGTAAGAATATTCACTTGATAGTATTTAGCAGCTTGATAGCCGTGTATTTTGTATGTTATATACATGTAAGTTCTAAAATAAAACTCATTATTGATTTTTTGCTCAGATACTATGAAAGAGTTTTAAAAATTAATTTCAGAATCAGAAAACAGAAGAAAATCACAAAGAATAGTTTAGATCATTGAATACATTTTGGGAAAAGATGGACTGGGGGGAGGGGGGACAAAGACTGATGGATTAGGATGTGAATTTACTATCGGTATTTATGCCAAGCTTAACTGGTTAGTTTTGAAGAAAAATGGAAGAGAAAAAGAAAACATTAAACTGGATATTGCCTATCCAGGTACATGGCTATGTAATTTGAGTATTTTAAAACTTTGAATATTAACAATAATGTAGTTACAATTTGTCTATCTTACATACGGAATTTAATTTTTCATTAAATTTATTTACATTAAATTTCATCAAGTTTTCATTAGATTTTGTCAAATTTAACAAATTAGCACTGGTAGGAAGTTTTCGGAAATTATGTACTTATAAATTCTAACTAATGATCAAAAACTCCATATTATTCTACCTCAGTGATTTCCGTGTTTTATTTGTATTACAATTCTTCAGAGATGGAAAAAAATATCAACTGAGTAATGAAAGTGTGCACAAGGATTGGTAGGTACATATCCCATATAACTAATAAACGGAAGATAAAATGCATTTCAACAATAGTGCTAAGAATTCAAAGTTGAAATATGGTTTGAGGGATATTATATTGAGAGAGATGCAGGCAAAGATACTATTCAAATGAGAAGCCATACTGGGAGCACATACTTTTGGTAAGGCAACATCTAGAGAGATCATCCAGGAAACTACAAGTACTTTGATGAGAATTGTCTTTCTTTGGCAGAAATGATACAAAATTTCGTAACACAATGGCACATTGATTAACAAATAACGTGGGGCACCTGTGTGGCTCAGTTGGTTAAGGGTCTGATTCTTGATTTCAGCTCAGGTCATGATCACATGGTTCATGAGTGTGAGCCCCAGGTCAGGCTCTGCCTTGTCCGTGCGGAGCCTGCTTGGGATTCTCTGCCTCCCCCTCTCTCTCTGCCCTTCCCCTGCTTGCGCTCTCTCTCAAAAATAAATAAACATTTTTTAAAAAGCAAATAATGTTACATGTTTTTTAGGGCAGGAAACATAAAACCAAACTATTAAAATTATTGTAGATGCAATGAATATGTTACTTTTGAAAAAGGTATGAAATGCAAATATTACTTGATTATTTTAGGTACAACTGGTAAAAGCCGTGTAGAACAGATAATATTGCTAGATTTGTGGATTTCCAAAAAGTAAATATACGAATATTTGGACAAAGGGGTTATCCAGTAGATGACAAAACAAAAGAAAGCATATACGTATTTTCCAAAGACTATTTATAAAGCCTGATTCCAAAGAGAAATTGGATATAGCAATGCCGCAAGTATGCAGAGAGAACATAATGGCTCCTACAGAAGATCCTCAGTATTTTCTAGGGCATTGTATATTGTTTGTTCTGCATCTTCGTTACATTTGGTATTGAATGATGCAGCAAAAATTTATTTTGACAGCACTGGATTTTTTATATCATCCACGATATCATATAATTACTCTTTCTGCTTCAACCAAATGTTGGAGTATATTGAAAATGCATTTATGGAACATAAAACTTAAAATCATTGTTGAAAAGGAGATGGGGAAATTGAGTAGACACCATCTTGCTACTAAAACTTAATTAGGGGGAATATGCAGTGTGTATTGATGATATGCATAAAAGCGTAGATTCTAAAAATACAAATCAGAAATGTACTTTTGAAAATATCCTCTTTAAGATGCTTTACTCAGGACTAATTTAGAGTGAAGATCAAATTAATGTTACAGTAATCCCTCCTTATCCTTGGTTTTACTTTCTGTGTTTCAGTTCCCTACAGTCAGCTGTGATCTGGAAGCATATGACCCTCCTTCCAACTCATCATGAGGTCAACAGTAGCTTCACACTGCATCACAACGCCTACGTCATTCACCTCACTTCATCTCATCACTAGGCATTTATCACCTCATATTATCACAAAAGGAAGGGTAAGTACAGTTAATTCAGTAAGATATTGAGAGAGAGAGAGACCAGTCACATAACTTTTAGTATAGAATATCGTTACAATCATTCTATTTTATTGTTAGTTATTGTTATTAATCTCTTAATTGTGCCTAATTAATCAATTAAACTTTATTTTAAGTATGTATGTAAGGAAAAAACATAGTGTATACAGGGTTCAGTATTGTCGTGGCTTCAGGCATCCACTGGAAGGTCTTGGAACACATCCCCCTGGGGATAACGGGAACTACTTATTACATAAGCAAAATTAGCCAGGAACCCAAAGTCAATGAATATCAATCCCTTGAAAGCAGATAATAAGCTAAGAGGAAATTCAAGAAAAGTTAAATTATGATAATTACAGAAAGATATTGATATTAAATAGATGGCAGTTTCTTCACAATGACCCCAACTTCTCCAATGTAAAAATATCAGAGAAGGGAGGAAGATTCATTTCAAATGTTATTTCCATAATCAATCCACCTATAGTCCAAAATCTTTTTTTTTCTTTTTAATTTTTTTATGTTTACTTATTTTTGAGAGAGAGGGAGAGACAGAACGTGAACGGGGGAGGGGCAGAGAGAGAAGGAGACACCGAATCCGAAGCAGGCTCCAGGCTCTGAGCTGTCAGCACAGAGCCTGACGTGGGGCTTGAACCCACAAACCGTGAGATAATGACCTGACCCAAAGTTGGACGCTTAACTGACTGAGCCACCCAGGTGCCCCTCTTTTTTTTCCTATATTGGTAACAATAACATTAAAAAGAAAGGCGTGTACTGCTGAAGAATGTCATTTTTTTTCAGGATGCTAGATTAGTACTTCTCAAATTTTTATGTGCATACAGAGCACCCGGGGATCTTATGAACATACAAATTCTGATTCAGTAATTTTGGGGTAAGACCTGAGATTCTGCATTTCCGACAAGCTCCTATTGCCCTGATCTTGGGTGTTTAGAGCAGCAAGGTTCTATATATCGTATATGATTTGAAGAATTACTATCAATATGAAGTACCAAAGCTGGGTGAACATGTACAACTAAAATTGACTGATGAACATATTAAGGAATTTTAGACATTCCTCATCAACATATGAAGAACTAGCAATCTAAAACTGTCCTTCTAGAATGCAAACTGGTGCAGTCACTCTAGAAAACAGTGTGGAGGTTCCTCAAAAAATTAAAAATAGAACTGCCCTATGACTCAGCAGTTGTACTACTAGGTATTTATCCAAAGGATACAAAAATGCTGATTCAAAGGGGCACATGCACTCCAACATTTATAGAAGCACTACTGACAATAGCCAAAGTATGGAAAGAGCCCAAATGTCCATTGACTGATGAATGGATAAAGAAGATGTGGTATATATACACAATGGAGTATTACTCGGCGATCAAAAAGAATGACATCTTGCCATTTGCAACAATGTGGATGGAACTAGAGTGTATTATGCTAAACGAAATAAGTCAGAGAAAGACAAATATCATATGATTTTACTCATAAGAAACAAAACACATCAACACAGGGGAAGGGAAGCAAAAATAAGATAAAAACAGAGAGGGAGACAAACCATAAGAGACTCTTAAATACAGAAAACAAACTGAGGGTTGCTGGCAGGGGGTTTGGTGGGGGGATGGGCTAAATGGGTGATGGGCATTAAGGAGGACACTTGTTGGGATGAGCACTGGGTGTTATATGTAAGAGATGAATCACTAGATTCTATTCCTGAAAACATTATTACACTGTATGTTAACTAAACTTGGATTTAAATTAAAATTTAAAAAAAAAATTTTTTTTTTCAACGTTTATTTATTTTTGGGACAGAGAGAGACAGAGCATGAACGGGGGAGGGGCAGAGAGAGGGAGACACAGAATCGGAAACAGGCTCCAGGCTCCGAGCCATCAGCCCAGAGCCTGACGCGGGGCTCGAACTCACGGACCGCGAGATCGTGACCTGGCTGAAGTCGGACGCTTAACCGACTGTGCCACCCAGGCGCCCCAAATTAAAATTTTTTAATAAAAAAAAGAAAAAAGAAAATAAATAAAATAAAATTGTGCTTTTAACACAGTCTCTTTGGGGCTTCTGGGTGGCTCAGTCAGTTGAGTGTCCGACTCTTTATTTTGGCTCAGGTCATGATCTCAGGGTCATGAGATCAAGCCCTGCTATAGGCTCTGTACTGAGCGTGGAATCTGCCTAGGATTCTCTCTCTCTTCTCTCTCTGCCCCTGCCCGCTCGTGCTCTCTCTCTCAAAATAAATAAATACACATGAAAAAAAAAAACTACTACCTCCCAGTAAACTATTGCAATGTTTTGTGGCAATAACTTACTTGATCCATTTCCAAATAAGTGAAATTTTCAAGGTACAATTAATTTTGCCAAATATCAATATCGGTGAATAATGTGGCATCTCAAAATTAAGTATGTTAGAACCAATGTAAAGTTCACAATGCAGTAAGAAAAACTACCAATCTGACGATCATTTCTATAAAATATGAGCTATACAAAAAGAAATCATTGAAACTGTCTAGAACAATTATTTCTACCAAGGAAAGATGTCTATTTTATGACAAATTATTGGACCCAAATGACTTTACGCTTCTAGTATTATAAACATTTGAGTTTTTTATTATTTTAAGGTGAATCATTTACTTGTATAATTTATATAGAGTAACTTTTTCTTTAGTAATTGTTATTGTTGAGAAGCAATTAATATATAACTTTTTTAGAAAAAGTAAACTCTAGGGGTGCCTGGGTGGCTCAGTTGGTTGTGTCCGACTTTGGCTCAGGTCATGATCTTGCGGTCTGTGAGTTCGAGCCCTGCATCAGGCTCTGTGCTGACAGCTCAGAGCCTGGAGCCTGTTTCAGATTCTGTGTCCCCCTCTCTCTCTGCCCCTCCCCTGCTCATGCTCTGTCTCTCTCTGTCAAAAATAAAATAAACATTAAAAAAAAATTTTTTTAAAAGAAAAAGTAAACTCTACCCCCAACATGGGACTCGAACTCACAACCCTGAGATCAAGAGTCACTTGCTTGGGGTGCCCAGGTGGCTCAGTTGGCCACCTCAACAGCCAACTCTTCGTTTTGGCTCAGGTCATGATCTCACTATTCTTGAGATAGAGCCTTGCATCAGGCTCCTCGATGACAGTGTGGAGCCTGCTCGGATTCTCTCTCTCACTCTCTCTCACAAAAATAAGTAAATAAACTTAAAAAAAAAAAAAAGAGTTGCGAGGGTCGCATGTTCTACTGACTAAGCCAATCAGGCGCCCCTTAATATAACTTTTCTTAACTTGAAGAAGGGGTAGCTTTTTCAAATTTGTGTAAAATGCTGTATGAGCTGGTGGTGGCCCTGCTTTGGAGAGTGTACTTAATAAGGAATAAGGAATAAGGAGTAAAATGACCTGTGAAACACATTTGCCTGGTGTCACGGTTTTGGTAGCCTGAGATTCCTGTTTTGTGAGATTAAAAGAATCAAAATATAATCTGGCTCCCACGTAGATTGTTATAAGGATAACCCAAGGTACTTAGGAAAACAGGATTCTTGACCATGAGCCTGTTTCCCAGATACCCAGGAAGACTGACGACCAAGATCTCATGGGAAGACAGAAATTGTGAGTCTCCATGGCAGAACGCTGGAATGCAAAACTAGTCCAGGGCCTAAGGCAGCTCCACCTACCAAGTTCTTGATTGCCTTTTCAGCAGACCACACTTCCGCTAGGCAAGTAAGCCATCCTTTCCCTCTCTCCTTCCTCTTTCTCTTCTGCTTTTGCTATTTTTTCCTGTATGGGTCAATTCGGAGAGAGAATCTGACTGGACTAATATGGCCACTGTTGGTCCTGCGGCACAGCTTAACTAGAACCCCAGATTTGTGCTTAGAGAGCCCCCTTGTGGCCGCTCTCCTATGTAGGAGGCTTATGGGCGGACTGGGTAGTGAACCTTTTGGAAATAGTCCTTTTGTTTAAAAAAACACCCTTGATCAAAATTTCCTCTATAAACACCATTTGTTTTCCTGAACATAAAAGCAATACCTGTTTGTTTTAGAAAATTAAGGAAAATATGGAGAGGAAAAAAATTAAAATGATCACTTAATTTTGGTGTATTTTCTTCGAGCTAAATATGCATGTATATATGCATACCTACATGCATATATGAAACATGTACAAGATTTAGAATGATACACATTATATTCCTTTAAATTTATGGTGTAAGATTTTTCCTAAGTCACACACACAAGAAGATCTTCAAAAACACCCTTGCTAATGGCTTCCTCATCTTCCAACAAGAGATGAGCCGTCATCGGCTGCTTCACCATTGTAGGACAGTTGTTCATTTTAGCCAGACTTTCTCTGTATGAAAATGTAGGCAAGGCGGCTGTGGGGGACGGTTCAGTGTGCTGTGATTCGGGGCTCTCACCCCCAGGCCTGACTGAGGTGACAGAGCTGGCTTCTGTGTCCAGGCCAGCCCTGGCAGCCCGGACTCCCATCTGCAGGAACAGAAGCTCAAAGAGGGAGAAGACCTGGCCTGGGGATTTTTTCGCACACGTTTACGGGAGGGAGTTGGTGGTAAAGGGTTACAGGATTAGAGAGCTAAGCTGAAGGGCCGCACCTGGAGGCAGTCCTGCGCACGGAATTTACAACAGGAGCCTGGGAGTCGTATAAATGAGTAATGCTTCATGATGCTCTTTTCCAAGCGAGCTGCAAAAATTGGCAGGGGCCCTTCAGTGTGCTGTCGATGTGTCTGGAATTCAAATAATTTGATTCTGAGATACAATGACAATGGGAAGCAAGGCATTACCTTGAGAGAATGATGGCCGAGACAGCCGCTGCGACCAATATTCATGGAAGATGCTGTACTAACAACTGTTCTCCATTTGCCGTCCTCCCTGAAATCTCTATCATGCCTCGTTGCTGTTGCTATTGCCCTGACTCAAGGGCATTAAATTAAAAAGTAATGTAGCTGGTAATCCTTTTTTTTTTCCTTTCCCTAGTCCAGGCAGTGAAGAATGGGGAACGTGAAATAAAAACCTTCACTGAAACTGATATGTCTCTTTAAAAAAATGATGCTGACATTAGACACAGCTCAGAAGAGCGCATTTGAATATCAGGTGGCAGTACAACGTATAGCAGAACTTGCTGCTGCTTCTTCTGAATTTGTCTTTGTTGGCTGAACACGTTAATATTTTTCCAAGGTGTAATAGCTGGGAGGATTCCATCAGAAATAACAGGAGATCTAGTGAGCCGGGTCCCATTACCTTTCAGATCACAAGGCATCTGGCTTTTGCCAGTTGTCATTTCCATCAGGGGAAATGATAAGCAGTTTTGGACTTTATTTGCCCAAATATAGTGCTCACACTACCTCTTGTGTGTAAAGTGTTTGGCTTTTCTGAAGCACTTAAAAAAAAAAAGCCTTTTTATCCATGGCATAGCATTCTGGAAAAGAACCCCGGACAGGGACTGTGAGCTATGGGTCATGATTTCTGGTTTGCCATTGTGGTTTTCTTTCTCTGGATTTCCTTTCATCCATCTAGAAAAGTCTTTCCTTCCATGTCCCCAGTTCCCTGATTCTGCTATCTCATTTGACTACTTATTACTAATAGTAGGATTGACAGTTCCCAGATATCTTGACTCCACATTTGCTACAAAAATCACACTCCTTTAAGGGGTGCCTGGGTGGCTCCGTCGGTTGAGCCTCTGACTTCCACTCGGCTCATGATCTCATGGCTTGTGAGTTAGAGCCCTGCATTGGACTCTGTGCTAACAGCCTGCTTTGGATTCTGTGTCTCCCTCTCTCTCTGCCCCTCCTTTGCTTGTGCTCTCTCTCTCTCTCTCTCAAAAATAAACATTAAAAAAAATTTTTTTTTTAAAAACAAACAAAAATCACACTCTTTTAAGATAAATTTGGCAAATTGAACATTTTGACTTTTTGTTAATCCAATAATTAGTTCTTAGAATATGAACATGTAAATAATAATTGTGACCATTTACATAGCATTTACTATGTGACAGGTACTGTTCTGTTTTATTTTTACAACAAATCCTGTGATGTAGGTATGTGGGAATTATTCCAATTTTATAATTGTAAGAAATAATTTTAAATATATCTTGTTTCTGCTATAGAAGTACATCAGACAGTCAGAAAGGAATAATGAATGGATAAAAATTTATCAATATGTTGTGTTTGGCTTCTCTCACTTAAAGCAATGTTTTTGAAAAAATAAATAAAGCAATGCTTTTGAGATCCATTTACACTGCATATATCAGTAACTACTTATTGCTGAGTTGTCTCCCATTATATATCTTCTTTAGCTAGTGTCTATTCAAATCTTTTTCCCATTTTAGTTGAGTTGTCCTGTATTTTTGAGTGGTAAGAATTCTTTATATATTCAGGATACAAGTCCTTTATCAGATACATGTCTTATAAGTATTTTCTCCCAGTTTGTACCTTGCCTTTTCATTTTATTTATTTATTTATTAAAAAAAAATTTTTTTAGTGTTTATTTATTATTGACAGAGAGAGCGAGAGAGACAGAGCACGAATGGGAGAGGGGCAGAGAGAGAGGGAGACACAGAATCTGAAACAGGCTCCAGGCTCTGAGCTGTCAGCACGGAGCCCAACACGGGGCTCGAACCCACGAACTGTGAGATCATGACCTGAGCCGAAGTCGGATGCTCAACCGACTGAGGCACTCAGGCGCCCCTTCATTTTATTTTTTAATGCTTATTTATTTTTGAGGGAGAGAGAGAGAGAGAGAGAGAGAGAGAGAGAGAGAGAGAGCACGAACCAGGAAGGGGCAGAGAGAGAGAGAGGGAGACATAGAATATGAAGCTAGTTCCAGGCTCTGAGCTGTCAGCATAGAGCCTGATGTGGGGCTTGAACCATCTGGGAGATCATGACCTCAGCCAAAGTCGGATGCTTAACCAAATGAGCTACCCAGGCGCCCCACCTTTTCATTCTCTTAATGGTATTTTTGAAGAGCAAAATGCTAAAATGTTTACAAAGTTCATTTTATCAATTAAAAAAATATTTTTGAGGGGCGCCTGGGTGGCTCAGTCAGTTGAGTGTGGGACTCCTGCTCAGGTCATGATCTCGCGGTCTGTGAGTTCGAGCCCCACGTGGGGCTCTGTGCTGACAGCTCAGAGCCTGGATCCTGCTTTGGATTCTGTGTCTCCCTCTCTCTCTGCCCCTCCCCCCTCTCATGCTCTGTCTCTGTCTCTCTCTCTGTCAAAAATAAACAAACAAAAAAAAAATCTAAAAAAAAAATTTATTTTTGAGAGACAGAGAGATAGAGAGAGCTCGTGGGGGAGGAGCAGAGAGAGAGGGAGACAGAGGATCCCAAGAAGGCTCTGTGCTGTCAGCACAGAGCCCTACACTGCAGATCTTGAACCCACAAACTGTGAGATCATGACCTGGACTGAAATGAAGAGTCAGACGCTTAATCGACTGAACCATCCAGGTGCCCCTTATCAATTTTTTATTTTACAATTTATGCTGTTTATTTTGTACCTAAGAAATTGTTGCCTACCCCAAGATGGCAACATTTTCTCTTATATTGTCTTTAGAAGTTGTATGTTTTTATGGGTTACATTTGGTCTATGATTGATTTTGAGTTTGTATAGCATGAAGGATCAAGACATCTCTCTCTCTCTCTCTGTATAGATTTCCAATTATTACAACACCGTTAAAATTACCCTATTGAATCACCTTAGCATTTTGTCAAAAATCAATTGACCATATATGTGTGTTTATTTCTGGACTATCTACTTTATTCCATTGTCTATCCTTACACCAATATCACACTGTCTTGATTAGGTAGTAGGTGAGTCCCCAAGTTTTTTTTTTTTTTTCAGAATTGTTTTTCCATTTAGATTCTTTGCATTTTATGCAAATTTTAGAATTACTTTGGAATTTCTATCCTCTAAAAAGCTTCCTGTAGATTGTGTTGAATGTATAGATCAATTTGGGGAGAACTGACATCTTAACAGTATTAAATCTTCAGATCCATGAACATGGTTTTGCTCTTCATTTTTTTTTAATGTTTATTTATTTTTAAGAGAGAGAGAGAGAGAGAGACAGAGTGCGAGCAGGGAGGGACAGAGAGGGAAGGAGACACCAAATCCGAAGCAGGCTCTAGGTTCTGAGTTGTCAGCACAGAGCCTGACGCAGGGCTCGAACTCACAAACTGTGAGATCATGACCTGAGCTAAAGTCAGCCACTTAACTGACTGAGCTACCCAGGCGCCCCTGCTCTATATTTTTCTAATGTCTCCCTTACTTATTCTCAGCAGTATTTTGCAGTTTTCAGAGTATAGGTTTTCGTCATTTTGTTAAATCAATCCCTAAGTATTTAATATTATTACACTATTTTAAATGGCATTTAAAAATTTTTTCAATTTCTCATTGCTCTTTGCTAGTATATGTAAATACAACTAAATTTTATATTATGTACCTTGCTAAACTTACTAGTTCTAGTTGGTTTTTTCTTCCTCTTCTCCTTCTCCTTCTTCCTTTTCTTTTTCTTTTTTTCTGGAGACTCCTACATAACCATTTTGTGTATGAAAGACAGTTTTGCTTCTTTTCTGATGCATATCCCTTCTATTTCTTTTCTCTTACCTTATATCATTAGTTAAAAGCTCCAGTACAGTGTTGAATAGACGTTTGGTAGTAGGACATCCTTGACTTGTTCCCAAATGTAAATCGAAAATATTCAGTCTTTTGCCACATGGACCTTCCTGTGCAGCTGTGGGAACATCTTCATGTCATGGCACCTGGTTTTCTCCACAGCAAGTGATCCAAGAGACTGCATGGTGGAAGCCACAAAGTGTTTTGTGACCTAACCTCAGGAGTCACACTGTCACTTCTGCAATATCCTATTGGCTAGGCAGTTTAGCCCTACTTGATATGGAAAGAGATTACAAACGCAAGAATCATTGGGGGGCATTTTGGAGACTGGCTATTACAAATCCTTAATCCCGATGTCCATCCTTAACAGTCTGTAAATCACATTTAGAGGAGCAACTTCCTGGAGATCGTCTACAATAAGTTCCTCCTTGTGCAGATGAGGAAACTGAGGTCTACTTAAAGATGTACCCTTACTTTGAGGCAAAATCAGACTCTTAATTTCCATTCCAGTGTGCTTTCTATCACATTACGTTGCCTCAGTATCTATTTTACCTACCGTATATCTAAGGAGGTGGGCATTTGCCTTAAGTTGCCATTAAGTAATGAGAATAAATGGGGTGGGGCGGAAAGGCTGGGCACACAGAAGCTGCTGCTGGGGGTTTTCTTAGGATCACCACAAAGCCATCTTCAAGGTAGCCATCAAATAGGATAATTCAGTGAGTGCAGTTCAAAAGCTTCACAATGTGACAATGGAAATTGACTTGATTTAGCTTCAAAGATTCTATTAACTCAGAGAAATGATGATTTTATGGGAGAATTAATGCGTAGCCACTGGTAGAGAACGGAAGTGACCTTACTGCTTTGAAACTTGTTTTAACTCCTTGCTTAGATCTATGTACAAAACATTATAGCTCAGATTCCTAGTCCTATAATACACACATTTCAGAGCCAGATGATTAAATCTTGATCCTAATTACAAAGGAAATGCAGAATTTGCAGTCAGCTCATTTTATAAGGTTAAGAAATAACCTGCTTCAAAAAGTGGCACTAAGTGAATCCTCCTAAGCACATCGTTCACATGATGTGTGTGTGTGTGTGTGGGGGGGGATTGCTTGCTTGAGACACATGACCTTTGCTTCTAAGATCACAAGTACATTAAAATTGTGACAAATGGATAGTAGTGTATCACTGACTTTTAACCTATATTTTTTCTCTCTCCTATTTGTCTCCTAGTTGAACCCAAAGTCCAAAACAAATAAAGGTTAAATTCCTGAGTTTTAAAAACACTATTTGTAAATAGTATCAAACTTATATAAAAGTTGCAAGAATAAAAATACTATACTTGTATATCTTTTATCTAGATTTGCCTGTTAACATTTTACCCCCTTTGCTTTATCATTTATTCACACCCCGCCCCCCCATACACACACACCTATTTTTCTCAATCATTTGAGATTAAGTTACATGTATCATGACCCTCTACTCTCAAACATTTCAGTGTGTATTTCCTAATAATAGGGATATTCTTTTATATAACCGTAGTATAGTTGTCACCTCAGTAAATTTAGTATTTGTGTAATACTTTGAACTAATCTACTCTTTCATATTCCGGTTTTATCAATTGACCTAATGATGTCCTTCATAGTATTTTTTTCTCCTCCAGGATTGGATTCAGTGAAGGGCCATGTATTAGATTTAGTTGTCAAGTTTCCTTAGACTTCTTTCATCTGGGACATTTCCACACCCTTTCTCGTATGACATTGGCACTTTTGAGGATAGAGTCCATCTTCCCTGTCTTTTTAAAAAATACAATGTTCGTCATTTTGAGTTTGTCTGAAAATTTGTCTCATAACTAAATTGAGGTTATACCTTCTTGGCCAGAATACTAAAACGAATGGTGTTGTGTCCCTTACAGAGTATCACATCTGGAGGCACACAGCGTCCGTCCTCTCCTCATTGATCACCTGGTCAAGGGGTTATCCAATTTCTCCACGATGTAATTACTGGTTTGTCTCCTTGCAACTAATAAGCAATATATGGGAAGGCACTTTAAGACCATCCAAATATCCTGCTCTTTTCTGTTGAAATTTAGCAACTATTGATGATTCTCGTTTGATTCAGTCATCTTACTGTGATAGTTGCAATTGGTCTTCCAACTCCCCTATTGTCTTCACATTTGCCAGCTGATACTCAAGAGTCTGCTATGAGCAAGAGTCTCCCCTTTTCTCCATTTACTTACTAGTCCTGTGAACTCACAGACTTTTATTCCCCCCCCCAATGGTTTACAACTCATTACTGTACTTAATTATTTTGTTAGTCAAATTGTCCCAGATTTGGCCATTGATAGCCCTTTCAAGCTGGCTTCTTTGTTCTTGTGACATTCCTATATCCCCCTCTACCCCCCCCCCCCTTTAGTACTTCCTTCCTTTCTGGCCTAATGATATATTCCAAGCCCATCTTGCTCCCTCCCTCCCACCCCTACCCCCAGATTCCTTGGTTTTGATTTTGATTTGCCATTTGGTCCCCAAATTGCAGAAAACTTATCTGCTCTATTTATTTCCTCACCAGCTTCAGCTCCTCTCCAGCCCAAACCCCACCACCACCATGAAAACTCTGGGCTTATCTGACTACTTGCTCTGCAAGGTCAAGGTTTCTGAGTCTTTGCTCTTGCCTTGTCACCCCCTTCCTGGTCCAAGGTCATTTCAAATGTGATTTCCTCTTTACTCCAGGTAGCCACCTCTGGGCCAATTTAATTGTTTCCTTATCTATGTTTCCATAGCACTTTTTACATATCTTTATTATGGTGCTATTTACATATCTTTATTATTGTGCTATTATGCTTTGGTTACATTTCTGGCTAGACCGAATTCAAATATTTTTGAATAGCCTGGGGAGAAAGGTATTAATTTTCCTTATTTTGCAGATGAGAAACCTGAGGTTCAGAGAGGTGAGCCTGAGAAAGAGGCAGCGGAACACAGGGCGAAAGTCCTCAGTGACAGCTTACTTATGTCATTTATTACCGGTAGGACTGTAGGCAAGTTACTACACTTGTCTGTGCTTCAGTTTCCCTGGCAGTAAAATGTGGATGATAATAAATAGAAACTGCCACATAGGGCTGTTATGTGGATTAAGAGTTAATATTTGTAAAGCACCTAGAATAGTGCCTGGCACATGGTAAGTGGCATGTAAGTGTTTGTTAAGTAAATAAAGTCATGTCACTGCAATTCAAATCCAAGTCTTCCTATGCTGAAGTTCCTAGCCACGGCTCTATTTTAACTTTGCAGGAATCCAATACTCCTGAGAAGCAGTGGGTCTATTAGAGACAACAATAAAATGAAGCTGGTTCAGGACACAAGACATTAATGAGATAAAAGGAAGCAAAATGTTCCAGCAAACTGCCGAATTAAGTCATAGACCAGGGAAGGGAGCAGGTGTCTGTTTCTCCTAAGTCTGGGTCTAGGGCACACAGGTGACACACTCAGGCAAGGGCCACAGGTAGAAGCTGGTCCCTCATGAAGTCCCTTTATGTGTTTTTTTTTTCTCTTAAGTCCATTGTGGGTTAGACATTTGGGCCCTTGGGGTAACTTGCCACAAAGACTCTACCTGTGCATTCACCATTGTGCAAGATGGAACCATTGACACGTGGAAAATATTCATGATTGCTTTATTGAGGATGGCAAAGCTATCGGCTGAGTTTTTGAGACTTGTGTTGTCCTACAATGGGGATTAAGAATAAAGCTTATACTTCCAAAGCAAGAATCATTTTTACTTTGCCCTCATGCCACCCACAAGATAGTTACATAGCTAATATATATATTATATATATAATCATTATAATTAATGTTGATATGGTTAAAAATGGTAGATTGCATTGTGATCGATCTGGTAGATCACAACTGTTAGCCGAGTGACAAAATTATGCATAACTTTCCAGGTTAGGGGCCATGAGTAGACAGTGCTTGTCCACATGTGGGAAAGCTACTGTTTAACCTTTATGTCAAATATTAACTATTAACAACCTAAGAGCACATGATCTGCCTAACTCTGGAATGTTTGAGAACAGTCATTTTCAAACCTGAGCGTGAGTCAGAATCATCTTCAGGGCTTGTTAAAGCACAGATTGCTTAACCCCATTTCGAGTTTCTGATTCACTCTGTCTGGGGTAGAACCCATGAACCTCCATTTTTAATAAATAACTTTTAGTGAAGTTTAATCTTTTAATTAAAAAATTTTTTAGTAAATCACTTCATTTCAAGCGACGCTGATACTGCTGGTTCAGGGACCACAATTCAAGAACCACATTCCTTCTATCGATTTAGAACAAACATTCCCTTCACTGGCAGCAAGTTATCCCCACCTGAGTTGCAATGCAATATAATCAGACTTCCTTTTTTTATTAAAAAAAATTTTTTTAATGTTTATTTTTGAGAGAAAAAGAGAGTGTGTGAGCAGGGAAGGGGCGGAGAGGGAGGGAGACACAGGAAACAGAAGCAGGCTCCAGCCTCTGAGCTATCAGCACAGAGCCTGATATGGGACTCGAACCCAAAACTGTGAGATCATGACCTGAGCCAAAGTTGGCTACTTAACCGACTGGGCCACCCAGACGCCCCTAATTAGACTTCCTTTAAATAGGCCACCTTAAAGCAGTCAAATTTCCTAACTGCTTTAGCATTTTATATACCAAGAGCCATTACTTATTTCTCCTCTAGAAGAAAAAACAAACAAACCTTAACAGGAATGCCACAGTTAATTAACTGTAGCATTAGATGCAGATTTCTGATGTCTTGATAATTAAACACATTAAGACTTCTTGGTGCTTGCCAATATTTTTATGAAACAACCGAGAAGTATATCCACCTAGGTTTGTCTCTCACTAGGATGGATTTGAACTAGCGAGCAGAGAGGTGATGGCCAGCAGGTGGCGCTCTGAGTCAGTTCGTGGCGGCCTGCGGAGGGTGGAAGGCAAAGGCAGAAGGCAAGATGGCCTGCTTTAAATCCTCAAAGTAAGGGTCCTCTTAACCACTTGTCATAAAATACCCTGAGACACACGTCTTGGAAAATCGAAGTGTCAAGCTCAGCATCTTTGCCACATTTCAAGCTAGGTAATTACCTTCTCTCCCAAAGGGAATCTGTTTTATGTATTTGTGTCCTTTCTAGGTTACAGGTTTCCCAAAGGCAATGATCTTGCCTTCCGTTCATTCTATACAATGCTGAAGTGAAATGCTCATTTCACAATAACAATTTAATTATTCTACATCCCTCTGAGCTACATGATGACCTGTTATATAATTGCTAGTAATACAGAAACGTGCCTGCCTCATATAAACCCTAGCAATAAATGGGAAGTTTTTATCTGACCTAAAAGTAAATTGCTTATTTACTTCTCCTTTACAGTATAAAAAGTCATTTTCCTGCCAACCCAAATTCTAAGTCATAATCAAGTAAACAACACTTCATTTTAGTCTGTCATTTTTATTGTCTGCAGAGGTTTTTTTTTTTTTTTTAACTACACACAGCAAATACTTTGATATAATCTAAGATAATAAAATAGTTGAACAACTTTTGTTTTTAGATTTACATTCGTATAGAAACAATCTGTGGAACTCCTCACCTCAAAACCAGGGTGTCTAAAAACGGTGTTTCGTTAGCATTGCTTTAAATAATTGTTTGGTTAAAAGTTGCAGTTTCCATTCTCAACTGAAATGTGTCTCCACACAGTTTCCCTTGGGTCCAAAGCTTAAGGCCTTGGGAAGGTGGCCAAAAAGAAAGGATGGCCACTCTCCTCTCTGTCCTTCCCTTGTGTGGAGGACAGTGATCGGAGCAGGGCTGTCATAAAAGCCAGGAAGAAAAGAAATCAATTGCACATCTCTAATTGTCAAGGGTCAAGGTCCTTTGCACACGTCCCTCTCCGTAAGTGTGAAGTTCTAGGATGATGGCACGGGCCTGCCTGCCCAACACTCCTTTCCTTTACTAATCTTATCAGTGACTATGCATAGGCGGTGGCCACTGTCCATAAGCTCTCCCTAAAGGCTGATCATCCTGTCATAGTTAAGTCTTGTCCCTTGTATTATGTCACTTGGATGCTGTGGCTTGGTGCCCAGAGAGGGTCCACCATCCCCTAAGAAATGCCTCATCCCACCCTCCAATCCCCAGAGTGCCCAAGAGTGAAGACCCTACGGAGACAGTGACTTCAGTGAAACACCCCTCAGAAATGCTGGGGGACTCGGGCCTAGATCATTCCATTGATCTTAGTCCATTCGTAGATGTCCTGTTCACACACTATGTCGGAGTTGATGAGGAGGTATCTGTCGCCCACACAGAAGTGCTTCTGACAGGCGGCGCATTTGAAACATTCCAGGTGATACACTTTGTCTTTCACTCGCATCGTCATCTCATAGGCACGGATCCGCTTGTCACAGGATGCACAGAGACCATCTTGGCCAAAAAGCCTAGGGGAAAAAACAGAAAGAAAAGCTAAGAAGACGGTGGCAGAGACAATATTGGAAGAAAGGGTTTGAGGATGGGTTCCATACAGGAGGCTCAATTTCCAACAGGTCAGGAAGAAAGGACAAGGTGGGTCCAGGGAGGCCCACAGAGCCTTTCCTAGAGGGAAGGAGGGACTGTGGCATGAGGCTGCAACCCATGGCATTTGTGTTTGGCATAACCTGCCCCTTTTCTGAGCTCTCCCTCTCTGTGGCCACCGGTCCAGGCTGCCCCAGGCCCCTCTTCTGTGGAGAAGTGCCTAGCTGAAGTGATTTAAGATGTTAGGCAGTACTGTGTGTCCCTTCCCAGGGAAACTTTCATTTTAGAAGAAGAGCTGGAGTAAACCCCTGGGGACCTTTTGAGAGGGAACTGACCAGGAATGCAATGAAATGGGCATCTTTCTGAGGCTCTCAGATTCTCTCATGTCAACAGCCACTGATTCCACCCACGGGGAGGGCTGGTCTCAAACTCCGCCATACGCTAAAATGGCCACCTCTGCATGACTGTTCGTTGGGGCCCCGGCTTCTGGGAGACAGTGAGAGCTGGATAGAAGACACTCAGCACAGTTAACCGTGCCTCAAGAATCTGGGAGATAAGCGGCATCTTTCCACATTGAATGGCAGAGCTTACTTCAAGGTCCTCGCTGCTCCATTGGTGTGAATCTGTGGAGAAACTTTTCTTCCGACGCTGAAATCAAGACTCCCCTCAGTCTCAATCAGTCACTTATTTCGAGCAATATTCAATGTCAAGGTGGGAGAGGCAACATGGTGGAGCTCAGTGCAGTGGTTCTTAAGCTGTGGTCCTGGGGCCAGCAGCATTTGCTAGAAATGGGAACTTGCTACAAATGCACATTCTCAAGCCTCCTGATTGAGACACTCTGGGGATGAGGCCTAGCAGTCTGGTTACGGAGCGCTTCCAGGTGATTCTGATGCAGGCTGAGGTTTTGCAATCAGCCTGTGAGAGTGGAATAGCGCAAGTACTGGAATCAGAAGACCCAGATTCAGTCCAAGACCACAGCGCAGAGCACTGAGTGGCCTCAGTGGGACCTCAGACTCCCTGAGCTTCTGAAATGGCAGTGACCACAGCATCTACCCCATTATGAGAAGGATCAAACTGAGCATTGTCAAAGCACCAACGATCAAAGGCTAAGCCAACATTGGTTATAACACGTCAGGTGTATTCCCAATGGCGCAGTCCTGCTACAGGAGGTCATTTTCACGTGTGCCTGCTAACATGGCATGTTAGCGGGTCCTTTCCACATAAAACGTTTTGGACAGTTTTAGGCAAATGCTTCTTACTGGAAGTTCTTATTAACTTCAGAATAGCAGAGAATCAGTTGGTGCATTCTGAGAGGCTATGGGGGAGACAGGAGCAATTGACAAATTTTGAAACATTTGGACAGAATTAACGGAATCAAGAAGACGCGGGTCTGTGGGTAAAGGGCTGAGAGTTAGAGCCAGGGCCCGGCTAGTTTCCCCCTGAATCCTGCTTTGCATTTGAGGCTCTCTAAGTGTTTTCAAGGCACCACGTGGGAGCAAACTCATTATAGGGGGAAGAACATTTTATCCCAACGTAGCAGATGGCGGAGCTGTAGGAAACTGCCACCTTGGAGGTCACAGAGTGGAAAGACAGTTCTGGTTTTCTGACTATTCAGTAAGTTGAGTTTGGGACTGAGCAGGGATAGACGACTCACAAAACAGTGTGCGTGGAATGAAGCCAACGCCTGGGGTGTGTGACCCTTAAGGAAGGAGAGCATTTATTAAAGGGAAGTTGGGGGTAAATTACAATACACATCAGGCAGTTAATGAGGGGAAGGACAAAGGACTAATATTTGGGAGGCAAGCTCAGGTCTAACTAGCCAGGTGCCCTGGAGCAAATGACATCCTCTCTTCTGGCTTCTGTGTCTCAAGCTGTAAAAGCAAGGGAACTGGGAGAAAAGGTTTCTGCAGCCCCTTCCAGCTCTGGTATTCTGAGATTCCACTAATAGGAAAAATAAACCAGGACTTGACATCTAATTTGAGCATTCACCTCAAGAACTGGTGCCTTAGGCTGGATATCCCTGAAGCAGACCCCGAGGAGGGGAATTATTAAGGCTGTATTCTCAGGGGAAACTGGTAAGGCAGCAAGGGAAGCCAGATAGAAGGGGAGGCAGACAAGCAAAGTTGTAATCTCCAGCAAAGGCCCGGGGGGGGGGGGGGGGGGGGGGGGCTCTGGGCCAATGGCACGGGGACTCTGGGGTATGTCTCCAGGTCTGCCGGCTCCAGGCAAGGCTGCAAGGCTTTGGTGCTCCTGCAGTGCCAGTCATTGGTTAACGTCAAGGTCCGCTGGGGGTCTGGGGGGCAGTGGGCACACTTCTGGCTCTAACAGAGGTACTGTTGGCTGTTGCAAGTGAAACCACTGTGGAGTGGGGTGCACTGCACACAAAAGTTGGTAGAAAGGGATCCGAGGGAATCTGGGCCCGGCACTGACATTAACAGCTACAATTAGGTTCCCTCCCAGCAACATAACACAGCAGCATCAGGGTTTAGGTCGGCACTGGAGATCTCATAAATATTTGAAGCTAAATGTCTGAAAAGGACTGTAACAGGCGAGTCAGCTGTGGGAAATCCTCAAGAGGAGCAGTTCTCCTGGGGCGGGGTGGGGGGGCGGGAGGAAGACTGAACCCCATCACGGAACCCCCAGAGAGTCACCCCACCCCAACTTGCCTCTTCAAAAGACCGCCAGATATGTTAAGAATGCAAGTAAGCAAGTCCATGGCTAAAGGACCATTCCTGAAGCCAAAGACGGTTTTTCTCCTCTGTCAAGAGGTGTCAATGTCTTAAGCTTTCTCCTGCCCATTTTAATAACAATAATATAAATATTAAAGGATGGCTGGAACCGCCTGCACTAACACAGAGTTAATTAACATGTTGCCTAGGAATGTAGCAGGGAGAAGAATTATTTCGTGTCACCAAGACACAAGTTAATTAACATTCGGTTCTCCCAGACAATTTTTTTTTCCCTCTTCTTTTTAAAAATGCAAAAGATTAACAAGCCCAGGCAGCACTGGGTTTATTCTTGAATGTTATATAAAACCACAGAGATAGGGAGAAGCTGGGGCTCTTTTGACCTTACTCTATCTGCACTATTTAATAAGATTCAAATGATTTGACAGGGATGTAGTCAGGGGGCCCAATGGGGATCATTTACCCGTCTGCTTTCTGCACTGACTTTTGGCAAACTGGTAGCCAGCAAAATCAGGTCTCTGTTTATCCCAGTTCCATTTTCTTGTAACTTAATAAAAAATGGACCACAATTATAATCATGATCATTGAAAACTCTACTTATTTTCTCTGAACCACCAAGTTTGCAAGGACTTTATTGGAGAATTTAGGGGGGAAAAAGGCACTTATTCTATCAGTCTGGGTAAACAGATAAGCTTCCTTCACCGTGGAATTGCCTGCATTTTTTTTTTTTTAATGTAAAAATGCTCTGAGGGCAGGTTTGGGAGGCAGAGGTAGCCTGGCCGCCAAGGGCACTGGAGTCTAAACAAGCTTCCCTGGGTTGGGTGGTCCTAATGTATTACGGCTGCATGCTCCACAGACCCTGTGCCCCAGGAAGATGGCAAAAAACTGACAGCTATACAGTTGAACAGATCTGACAGTAGAGGGCACAGAGTTACCTGCACGGCAGCTAATATGAAACTGGAAATGCTAGAACATTCCGAACCAAGGCACTCGTTGAGTGCTGGGAAACTCACATGGCCAACAGCGTGACCCGGAGCATCAGAGATGTCCTTAGCTCCTGTCTCAGTGGGTGTCCTAGAGTTCCTATTTTTCCTTCCGTTCTCCCATCTCTTGTTCATTAGGTAGGAAAAGACTCGACGATCCTGTCATGAGGGTTGGTTGCAAGAGCAGCTAACATCTGTTTGACGTTCACGCACCAGGCCAAGAACTTTACACGTATGACCCCATCTAATCCTCGCCGCGTCCTTGGAAGTAGGTGCGGCTATTATCCCCATTTCTATAGATGAGGAGATCAAGGCTGGGGAAGGGTAAGTAGCTTGCCCGAGGTCACACAGCTAGAATGCTGTGTTGTTGGGACTCACACCTACAGCTGACTTCAGAGCTTTTGCCCTGTCACAGTCAAAAGCTTGGAGCTTTCCCGGGCGCCTGGGTGGCTCAGTTAAGCGTCCGACTCTTTAATGTCAGCTCAGGTCATGATCTCACGGTTGGTGGGTTGAAGCCCCGCGTGGGGCTCTGTGCTGACAGTGTAGAGCCTGCTTGGGATTCTCTGTCTCCCTCTCTTTCTCTCAAAATAAATAAACTTAAAAAAAAAAAAAAAAGCTTGGAGCTTTGAAATGTCTCATCATATAATATTGGGGTCCTACAAAAAATTATTTACAACCTAGATATATGTTTTGAAGCATTCAATGAGCTCCTAAGAACCTACCCTCAAACTGGTCAACTCCAGCACTCCTGGATCCTCCGGCCCGACATGCGTACCCCTCCCCAGTCCTTGTGCCCCACCATGCCCCCCCCCAGGGGACTTCTATTCAGCATTTCATGTTTATCATTCTCTCACCTTTAAAAAACTAGTATTTTAGCACAGAGGAATGCGTCCCTGAGAATATGCTCCTCCAGCAGGAGGAGGTGCCAACTACTTCTCTGCACAGGGCAGCTAGGCTCAGCCTCTGGCCTGAGCGGAAGAGGTGGACCCACACTCAGATGGTCTGTGGACTGTCCCCTCCCTGCTCAGGGCCCCAGGCGTGGACATAGCGTACCTGAGATAGTCCCTTCGGCAGAGCTTCCGGCCCAGCTTGTAGTAGAGGCGCCGCCCCACCTCGCCCAGCCGGCACCCGCAGAGGTCGCAGCTCAGACAGTCCTCGTGCCAGTACTGGTCGATGGCCTTCAGGAAGTAGCGGTCCCCAATGTTCTGCTGGCAGCCGCCGCATGTCAGCAGGGACGGGGGGATCTGCAGCACTTCATCCACTGGCTCCCTGGAGAGAAGACCAAGCATTAGGGACAACCACATGACAAGCACCGGGGGTCAGGAACTGCTCTGGGCCGAACTGGACAGTTAGGTGCCTGTTGGTGACATCAGGAGAAAGGACGGGGCTCCACATCCTGAGGCTGAACTGCCGAGAGGCCCCGTTAGCCTGAGTCAGGCCTGGAGGGAGCTAGGTCTCTCCCCCTCCATGCTATAGAAGTAAATGCAGGGCACCAAGAGGTACACCCCGTGGGGGAGGGGGGGCGGGGTTGTGGCCCCTGCCTGCTGCCCAGCACTTTCTGGGCCTCTCTGCCGTCTTTTTCTTTTTTCCACTCTCCCCTCCTACTCTCCCCTGTATCTTGGCATTTCTCCTTCTTTTCTTCCTCCCATGCCTAGACTCAAGGGCACTGCCAAACCTCAGGGGAGGCACTCCAGGCTAAAAGAGTTACTTGCTTCAGGGACAGCCCACTACCCAGAAGGCTAAAGCTCTACAAATTCCCTGTCGAATGGACCTGCCATCCTAACCCAAGCCCTTCCCAACCGCACAAAGAGCAGAAGTGAGGAAGAAAAAAGAAAGTGATAAAAAAATTATCTTAGGTTGTTTTGTTTCCCAAATAAAAATGCCATCAGGATATAATAGGAATTCTCATTATCATTAAAATATATATATATATATACATATATGTATATATATATTTTACAGAAATTCCATATCTCATCTTTATTACTGAATGAACCCTTGGAGAAAAATCTCAGGTATTAAGGCCATTGTTAGACTTATAAAGGCCATTAAATAGACTTTCTGCATGTGAAAATTTTTACAACAGCAAAACTGATTTGGATATAGCTGATTTAGGAAAGAAAATGAGGAAGGGGCAATGATTATTTTCAAGAATAGACGGCAATTAAACAGATTCTGAAATCTCCATCCAGGCTTGCTAACAGTGAGCCTGTGATACGTGTTCCCTCCTTAAAAGGTGAGACAGTGTCTCGAGTTCACTTCGCTTCCCTGGAATCGGAATACTCCAGTTTTACATTTTAAAATAAATAATTTTATTTGCCAAAAGAAAATAAGAGTGGAAAGAAACATTTCCAGCACCGAATGGGATACAGGAAAAACCTAATACCTGTTGATTTATAACAATTAACAAGCGCTCTTTTGAACCTTACTCAAAGGCAAATCTTTTTTTTTTTTTTTAATCTATTATGCTTTAAAAAATGGACTGGCTTCCGATTGTGCAATTCCCAAAGGGAGTTTCCTCCTCCATACCTTGAGGGTATGAATCTTTCTCCTATTTCTAGCTGACACTAATTTGCCAGGTAACCTTGTGCCCTGATTGGTCTGTGCCCATAGAGCTCAGCACCAATTATACTTGGGGACGATGAGACTCAGGTGATCAGTGTTGTAACGCACGCACGCCGACAACTCCAGGTGCCTCTTTAAAGTGGTCACCTCCCTGTGAATATTTAGGAATACTGAAACCAAGGCCATGCCTTATAGACCAAGTGTAAGGGTCCTTCATAAGATGATCCCTTCTTAGAATAAGAAAATGTGAAACCCAAGTCAGTTTTTTTCTTAAACTGAAGACTTTCAAGAGTTGTAAAAATTCACTGAAGCCTGACTTGCTTTTCTTTGTTCCCACAGGTTATACATAAGGACTGCCATTCTCCCTTCTGAAAGATAATATCCCCAGCATTTCACATGTGTCAGCTCAGAAGCACATGTCCTCTCTTCCCACCGCCCATGGTCTTACTCGGGCTTCCAGAAACACGCGTGGAACCTCGACCACGTTGGATGCCCTGATGCTGATGCTGCCAACCAACTGTGAAAGAGGAGAACTTTCACCTTTCTGGTGCAAAGTTGCCTGGAATTAAAATGATCTGCTCTTGTTACTCACAGGTAAGCGGTAGGGGCCACCCAATGCCTGGTAGAAGAAATCTATCCATTGGTGAATCCTGGCTGGCTTTCTGTCTAAATGTTTCATTTGCAAATGCCTAGGCAAGCTTCTATCTGTAAATTGGAGATGCTGATAGTCAAGGCCCACGTTGGCTTTGACTAAGTAATCACAGTGAAAAAGCACAAACTTTGAAAAGGGCAAACCTTCAGGGAACTGAAACTTCCAGATTTATCTTCCAATAAAAGGATTAGTGGCTAAATTCTGTTGATCGAAAAGGCATTAGGCACCAATTCATCCCATTCACTCTTATTGTATTACTGTGGTCTTGCTCAGACTCTGAAAACTCAGGGCTAAGTTGTCATTCCAGATTGATTAAAAAAAAAGGGGGGGTGGTGGTACAGACAGCCCTGTAAACCCTGCATCTGCATAGATAGGTTCTTTTAAAAATGAATGTTATTTTTCTCCCGAGAACTTATTTATGGAAGCTGTGTTTTCCTTAGAACCAACCTAGCCCCTTGTAGAACTGGTGTGAGAGCCTTCAAGACTCAACAGTGATGTTTATATTCTCACTGGATCATGGTACTTCCTGTATTTTATAAGAGCATGCTGAGTGTTTATGCTGGTAACGAGGATAAAACCCACGTACATAAACACCATAGCTGGCTGAAACTGGGGGAGGGGGAGACTTCAATCAGGAAAGCACAGTTCCTTTAAAGCAGGAAAAGAAAAGAAAAGAGAAGACAAATGCGTCTTAAAAGCACAAATGGACAAGTCATTAACCAGCTCCTTTGGTCTGTGTAACAAATCCCTTCAAAGGATTAGATGGGGACTTCAAAGGAATAAAAATTCTCAATACCAGACAGCTAATGAATCTTAAAAGGGCATTTGCGCTGACGGGAAAATGATATCTCAAACAACCCTTTCTCCCCTTGTTAACGCTAAAGAATGGTTTGGAGGTATAGATTGGGAATAGGGGAACGTTCCAAACCAGGACGAGGCTCTGAAAACAAATGTGGCAAATGCTCATTGGAGCTCTGGCTCCCTGACCCCAAACCCTTTGGAGCCCGTGAAAAATGCTATGAGACACCGCTCCCCAGAGTTCACCTATACACAAAATGGTGCACTAACTTTTGAGGTTCACAGGCCCCCCCATCAGTGGACCCCAAGGGAGAGGGAAATACATGTACTCCAATTAACTCCGGATTTAGGAGCTCGAAAGTCTCTGGTGGCCGGAGAGAGCTGCTAGGTGGACGCTCGGACCTCCTCGCCCGCGGGTCCCTGGCGCTACTGGCAGCCGCCCCACCTGCGCACCGCAAAGGGGGCCGTCGGGGACTCGGGAGGCCTCCGCTTGGAATGTCCCCCTTTCCAGGCTCAAATGGACAAAGAGAATGGGGACCGAGAAAGCGAGGGGGGAGAAGGAAGTAGAACCAAGCCCGGCACGCTCTCGGGACTGCACCTGCGCACCTCCAATCTCCCCTTGTGCCTGCTCCGGTGTAAACTTTCTGGCCCGCGGTGGCTTTGAGGTGCGTCCCGGGTAGCCGAGAAGGGCCCGCAGAGGTGCCAGGCCGACCCCCTCTCCCTGCCGCTGGTGGCCCAGCCCCTCTCCCAGTGCCCCCCGAGCCACCCGCGAGGAAGGGGGAGCCCTGCTCCAGGCGAAGGGAGCCAAGGGCACGCTGCGGGCACGCACCTGAAACCTCGCCCGCCGCCCGCGCCACCCTGCAGCCCTGGGGCGCGAGGCCGTGGTCACCGTGGGTGGCAGGGGCAGGGGAGCCACACTTACTCAGACGGGTCCAGGCTCTTCCTCTCGATGGCTGAGGACATTGGGGAGGGAGGTGGCGTGCCAAGCGGCGGGGGCGCTCCCTTTGTGGCGCGGGGCTGGCCGGCTGCCGGGGCTCGGACCCCCTCGGGTGCTCGGGCGCCGCCGCCGCCGCCGCCGCTCCTGCACCTCCTCTTGCTCCGGCGCTCCGGCGGCGAGCTCGCCCCTCCGCGCTCAAGGACAGTCACCGCGCTCCCTTCAAACGCCAAAGAGAGAGAGCGAATCACCGGGCTGCCGGCGCGCCGCGGCCGAGGCGGGGACCGGGGCGCGCAGCCTGGCCCCAGCGGCTGCAGCTGCTGCTGCTGCTGCTCAGGACTTAACCTTCCATCCCGGTCCCGCCGCCGCCACCGCCGCCACCGCCGCCGCCGCCGCCGCCGCCGCCACTGCCAGGTCCGGCTCGGCTTGCGCGCTGTCGCCGGCTCCGCGCCGCCCGCGGGGATCGTGCGCGCCCGCCCGGCCGCCCAGAGTCCCTCGCACCTATGGCCCGGGTCGCGGCGCGCGGCTCGCCGCCGAGGGCAGGGAGGGGGCGGCGGCCTGGGGGCGGGGAGGGGACCGTGCCTCTCTCCCCGGGCTCCCTCCTCTCTCGGGAAGGTCTATTTTCGCTCAGCTTCCCTCTGTCTCTGGTTTCATTTCCTTTTTCCTGATCACGATTCAAATACAATAGAAGGAAATCACATTTAAAGAGACAGCTGCCCGGTCCCCCCCCCCCTTTTTTTTTAACGGGGCTCCTGGGGATTAGCAATACAAACAGCAGCAGCATCAGGACTGACTTGCTTCTTAAAGGGGCCAGCGTCGGGGACAGGCAGAGTCGCTCAGTGAACACCTCTCCTTAGAGAGGCGGCTGGGTTGCCTCTAAATCGTTCTTCAGGGCTTCCCCCCTTCGGCGTTTCCCTTTTGGTTAATTAAGACTGAAAGTAACCAGCAGGCCGCTCAAGGAAGAAAGAAAAGACAAGAACATGAGATAAGCACATACAGAAATGCCAGCGTCCCGAGTGGCTTTCGCGCCCGTCCGGGGTTCGAGGTCCCAGGTCCTCAGACACCGTGCGCGGGGCTGCCCCGGACAGCGCGGCTCTGCTTGCTGGCTGCGGGTTTGTGACTGCGTCCGCGCTCCAGAGAGGAGCCTGGTGCTGTGCGAGCAGGGACCGCACGGGCTGGGTACGCCTGAGCAGTGCCAGGGGCAGCTAATCCCGGAGGTGGGGGGGTGGTTGGGAGGGACCACGCTGGTCTGAGTCTCCTCTCCATCTGCTGGCGGCAGAATTCCATCCCTCAGCATCTTTCAAAAATCTGACTCCTGCGGTGAAAGTGCCCCCGTGGAAAGTGCCAGTAATACTCTGCACAGAGAAAAGTGCCTTTCCAATGATCAAGAACAGTACTTGGGAGCAGTACTACTTTGCCGTGGATCAGGGAAAGAGAAAGAAGCCAGACTTTTGGAGTTCTGGTCTCCCTTCCAACCACAAAGGCAAACAAAGTCTAGGAAGAGGAGGAGGCTAATAGTTTGTGCTTCTGTACGGAAAAACTTTGGGCCTTATCAGAGTTCTTTGCAAATTATTATACGCAGAAATTATTATTTTTCAGAAATGATTATTAAAGGTCTATTTGTGCATGATCCCAGTCACCAGTCTTGTAAAGAGGAAATTACCAAATACTTTCAGAACTCATAGTTTTATATAAACAGCCTGGATCATGGTCATAGACATTTTATTCCCATTTTAAAGATGACGTTGAAGGACTTGGATGAGATTACCTTGAAAGGTTGGTGGTTGAAGTCAGAACTGAGTTCCTGATTACTTCATTTTCCCTGTTCAGAGCCGATCCTCACTGACTTTGCACGAGTATAAACCAGAATTTACCATTGTGTGCATGGTTTTGTCATGTTCTTGTCTCCATGTGCAAGGTGGGGGTCCCTAATGGGTATAATTAACACTGTGTGCTGTGTGTGTGTGTGTGCGCGCGCGCGTACGTGTGTGTGTGCGTGTGTGTGTGTGTGTGTGTGTGTGTGTGTGTGTGATGAAAGAAGCCCGAAGAGCAGCTTTGGGTCCCAGTCAAGGCCTTCAGTATATAAAAACATATTGTCCTGATCAGACCCTTGCTTTTAACAAAAAAAAAAAAAAAAAAAGAAAAGAAAAGAAAAGAAACAAAGAAAGAAAGAAGAAAAAAGAAACTCCCTAGACATTTTAGGCAAGTCCAAATTATGTGATAAATATGTAACTTACCACTCTACAATCAGAAATGAAAATAAACCTATAGTTCGTGGTTAGCAGTTTACCTACTTATAGCCAGGCAGTGTGGTGGTTAAATGCCAGAGCTACCTGGGTTTCACTTAGGCCCTTATCAGCTAGCATGGCCTAGGAAAGTTACTTCATCTGAAGAGAAAGAATTGGGTAGTGGCTCTGGAGTCAGACTGTCAACATTCTAACCCAGTTTCCCACCTGTGTGAACCTGGGCTAAAAGCAAGAATTTAAACTCCCAATACCCTCATCTGTAAAATGGGGATGCTGGAACCCATTGCATCAGTTGTTGTGACGATTAAAAGAGTAAATGCATGCAAAATGTGGCACATGAGCTTATAATGGGGTGGGGGTGATGACAGGAGATTAAATGCATGGAAAGCACTCAATGTACATTAAGTGCACATAAAAGGCAGCTGCTGTGTTATAGCAAAACACATCGTTGGGAGGGGCGCCTGGGTGGCGCAGTCGGTTAAGCGTCCTACTTCAGCCAGGTCACGATCTCGCGGCCCGTGAGTTCGAGCCCCGCGTAGGGCTCTGGGCTGATGGCTCAGAGCCTGGAGCCTGTTTCCGATTCTGTGTCTCCCTCTCTCTCTGCCCCTCCCCCATTCATGCTCTGTCTCTCTCTGTCCCAAAAATAAATAAACGTTGAAAAAAAAAATTAAAAAAAAAAAACACATCGTTGGGAGAGTTTAAAAAGAGCTTGAATTCAGCAATTCCTCTGCGTATTTATCTAAAGAAAATGAAAAAACTAACTTGAAAAGATATATGCATCTGCACGTTCATTGCAGTCTTATGTCTTACAATAGCCAAGATATGGAAGCAACCTGTCCTTGTATGGATGAATGGATAAAGAAAATGTGTGTGTGTGTATACATATACACACAATGGAATATTACCTAGCCATTAAAAAGAATGAAATCTTGTCATTTGCAACAACATGGATGAGCCCTGAGGGCATTATGCTAAGTGAGAAGTAAATCAGAGAATGACAAATTCCTTAGGAACTCACTTATAGGCGGAATCTAAAAAACAAGAAAACAAGCTCTTAGATACAGAACAGATTGGTGGTTGCCAGAGGCGAGGGAAAGGGGCAGGTGAAATGGGTATAGGTGGTCAAAAAGTACAAACTTTCAGCTATAAAATAAATAGCTCCTGGGGATATAATGTACAGCATGGTGACTCTAATTAATAATAATACTGTGTTGCATGTTTGAAAGTTGCTGAGAGAGCAAATCTTAAAAGTTCTCATCACAAGAAAAAAACCTATGTAACCGTGGTGATGGATGTTAACTAGACTTATTGTGGTGATCTTTTGCAATATATGCAAATACTGGATCATTATATTGCACACCTGAAACTAATATAATGTTGTGTGTCAATTATACCTCAATAAAAAATAAATTAAAAATTCAAAAATCAATAGGGAGAGCTTGGAATTAAATTTAAAGGTGAAATGGGGGCTTAAAATAAGAATTTCTCACCACATTTATAAACGATTCCCTGTTTTTAAAAAGCAAACGGAGCAGAGTCCCATCACTTCGCTTCCTATTGCCTGAACATACGAGCATTTTCCATTTCAGTGTTCACTGTCTGGGTGACTAGATGACATGTTTGCATCTGCTTGCTTCTATTAAATCAGTTAAGTTGCTACCTTCCTTGTTACAGGTTTGTATGGGGGCTCAAGTTAGCTGTTAAAATAAATATATCCTCAAGGCAACCTCTGAACCACCAACTTTTGGGCATCAAGTTCCCTCTTAATAATAGGCTTCTGTTTTGACCCCAGTGTGTGAAGAAAGAGAGATTACTGCCTATGACTTTGGGTCAGTTTCTTATCTTTCACAACTCTTTGGGGAGAACTTCCTTAGAGAAAGTGAATATTTGAAATGGTATCTTAAGATTTCAATTTCACACACAGTGGTTGTAAGAAATAACTGCCTACCAGTGGGATTTCATTTCTATCCAACGGGCAATTAAATTGCTCAAATTTAAGCTTAACATTTAGAATCAAGTCTCAAAATGTGTTTTTATTATGAATAATTTTAAAGCAATTGTGACCTTACTGTATCTTTCTATAGCAAACCTTACGCCTTATGCAGAAGAGGAACTCAGTAACTATGAGGCAATTCAAACATGCAAAACAGTTCTTGAGAGTTAGGGAAATCTGTACTTATACCTACCCAGTGGGATTGCAATTTAATTCTTCTTCCCCACCCCAGCCCCTTCTCCTTGCTAATCTTGAGCACCTTAAAATTTAGAAATTTTAACTTCTAAATTAAAATTGAATGTGGATGTCAGAGGAAGACCGAATCAGTCGGCATGATGAATCTGACCTCAGGTAGATTGCTTTCTTCCTGTTGGCATTTTCTATTCTTTTTGCTTATTACATTTACAATTGTTTTCTAGGGAAGAGCGGTTTCAAGTGACTAAGGCTGCATTTCTTTGCTAAAATGGACTTCTAATAGAAATGAAAATGCAAATGTCATTGGGAAAATGCCAAGAGTGAAAATTTACTTCTTTTATTTTTTTTTCCCAATCGTTAGAAGCTAAGTTGTGTCACATGCCTGTGAGCTGTGACATTCACGTATAGACACAAAAATAAAGATTTGTCTTAATGTGGCTCCAGTTCCCATGCAAAATTCTTTAAACTACTCAATTGTCATAGGCATCTGGCTCCCAAACTCATCCCAGGACATTTCAGTTGGTGGATATGTTTTCACAGAATGTTAGACCTATTAGTAATCTTAGTAATAAATAAATCAGGTTTCCTGTACAGTTGAATAGACCCCCAAAAAGTCTTTAAAAATCCATTTCAACTGAGGCTCAGGAGAATGAGCACAGATGTTAGACAGACACAGCTCGGCTGGTTACTAGCTGTGTGATTTGAAGGAAGTTACTTCACCTCTCTGAACTTCAGTTTCTATATCTGTAAATGGAGGCAGTTGTAATGCTTAGCAGGGTTGGGACTAGGGTGAGGCCACTGCGATCACCTCACAGGAGTTTTAAGAGGATGTGCTAAGAGTTTTAGCATGATATGTGTGAAAATGCTTTGCACACTAATGGTGCATAGTAAATACATAGAAATGAGAGTTGTTGGGGCACCTGAGTGGCTCAGTTGGTTAAGCGTTCGACTTCGGCTCAGGTCATGATTTCGAGGTTCGTGGGTTCGAACCCCGCGTCAGGCTCTGGGCTGACAGCTCAGAGCCTGGAGCCTGCTTTGGATTCTGTGTCTCCCTCTGTCTGCCCCTCCGCTGCCTGCACTCTATCTCTCGCATTATCTCAAAAATAAATAAACATTAAAAAAAATAAAAAATAAAAGAAATGATAGTTGTTGTTATTACCTCATCTTTCAGAAGTTATCACCACTGTATCAGGAAACAACTAGCTAGTCTCCCAGCTAGTCAAAGCTACGGGAAGAGCTGAAGTGTATGTAAGACATCAACCAGCCCCAGGCTTGGGGGGCCCACATTTGTCAGCCAGAAATGCAGGATTGTACCCATTTACGTTCTGGGCAAGCTGCTGACACTTCATTGCTTCTCTACTATGTTGTCTGCTTCAGCTACGTCCTTGACTTTAGCTGTCTGATTTTCCCCTTTCCAACAACTTCTAGACCCACTTTTACAACTAAGGCAAGAGGCGGGATCGGGTGGTCAATCATTGCTCCCAGATATCACAATTCCACAGCAGGGTCTTAGCAGAATTAAGCTCCTAGCATGTCCTAGTGGAAGGAACCTCAAAAATGTGACTTCCTGGCTTGTTCTTTGGAGCAGAAGGGGTTCTGAGGCACCTCCCTAGGGGGCTTCACCTGCGTCTGTTCCAACCGCAGCAGCGCTGTACTTGTTGACCTTTGACATACTGCCTGACCTCTCTGGACTTTGGTTTTGGCATCTGTGAAGTGGGCATAGTCAGAGTTCCTGTCTCAAGGGGCCATTACAGTAACCCTGTGAAATGAAACACATAAGGTGCTTGGAAAGGACCTAGTAAGTTTCCGAGGAAGATTCTCCTTACACAGAGATATTCCAGCTTTAAAATCTTACAGGGCGCCTGGGTGGCTCAGTCGGTTAAGCGTCCGACTTCGGCTCAGGTCACGATCTCACCATCCGTGGGTTCGAGCCCCGCGTCGGGCTCTGGGCTGATGGCTCAGAGCCTGGAGCCTGCTTCCAATTCTGTGTCTCCCTCTCTCTGACCCTCCCCCATTCATGCTCTGTCTCTCTCTGTCTCAAAAATAAGTGAACGTTAAAAAAAAAAAATTAAAAAAATACAGAAATATTTCTCTTTAAAAAAAAAAATCTTTGAACACCCATTGATAGTTCAGACCCTTTGAAGGGCAAGGCAAATGAGACGTGGAATCGACAGCTCTTTCCTTCACCACAGCCATCAACAAACTCTTCCTCACCTCGGGTGCTGGACCCTGAACTTGTTTGCTGCTCGGAGTTCAAGTGGGGAGTTAGAGAGCTGGGTGAGCTGACTTACTGAGCTATCCTTGTGTTCTTTGTCCATACAAGCTGTCCCCTCTCTTTAACTGCAAAGAGACAGCCTCGCCTGAATGACACATCGCAGTGCCTGGGACTCAGCACATTTGAAATCCAAACTCTTTCCTGCGGCCCTCGATAAATATTCATCGAATGAATGAAAGTACAAATAGAAGCCCTGCTTCCCTTGGCCAAAGCGTGCGCTGTGGTCTCTGGGTAAATGTTGAGAAGGAACTTGAAAATCTTGTCTTCCTTGAGCATCACTTTTAGGAGAAGATAAGGTCTCGGATGCCATTCAGATTCAGGCCCAAAAATTGGTTTGTGAAAGAGATCAGGCTCCTGGCTTCTGGGAACACTCAGATATGGGTGGTGTCAGGAAGCAAGGCCAATGCTTTGAAGCTGGATTCTCTACTGCAGCCCCCGCACCCCCCCAGCTGCCCACAAGGAGATGTGGCTACAGCGAACCAGTGTAGAATGCAGCCAATGATACGAGCAAAGACACAGACTTTGGAGATAGACTGGCTTGCCTTTTAGTCCTGGCTTTTTTAGCTACATGGTTTTAGGCAAATTATTTGACAGCGCCGAGCCTCAGTTCTGTCACGTATAAAATGGGGATAATTATATCTTCATCACGGGGTTGTAGGGATAAAATGAGATCACACATGTCAAATGCTTAGCATAGCGCTCAATGGATGGCAGCTATTCTTAGAATTAATTAAGCAGAGAGAACCTCAGAGGAGGATAGTCAACCAGGGCGGGGTTTTCATGGCTGAACACAGGCGGGATCCTGCTACAATAAGGGCTCAGCTCCAGGAGGGTGGAGGCAGCCTCCTTGCCTGGGGAACTCTTGCCTTACCTCCTTACCTGCTCTGGTAACCCCCGTGGGACAGATGGGCTGGACTTACAGGCGCCTGGCTCAACCTCATGTTCAGGAAAACAGCATACAGAGATGGCATGAGGAACCTGCCTTGGCCACTGGCTCTTCAGAGTTGGAGGTCTCTGGTTTGAGGCACTGCGTCTAGACAGGATTTCCATTGGATGGAGGAGCTAGGCTGCTTCTGGGGCAGCTGTGTTTTCTGGTGCTCAAGTCTAGCCGAGGACACTGAGTCTGGCAGGGGGAGGCGATTCTACTTCCTGATGATGTTTGCTTTCCTAAGCTTCAGACCTCGGTTGAAAGGAGTCTTGTCGATAATGCTCTCTAGAAATACCCATTGCTGAAGGAGGTATGAAAAGAGCTGCTTGCTCTTTTCTGCCAGTTTTCTCTGCCTCCCTTTAGCTGTCCCACATGCATCAGACTAACCCCGGAAGCTCAGGCTGACCCATCTGGAATCCTGTTTTCTTCACGGCCACCACCCTGCTCAAGACTTTGCAATGGCTCCCTATATAGCCTGTAACCATTGGCAAAAGGCCTAAACTTTGGGGACCCCAGTGCTCTTGTTTTTATAGAAGGAAGAAGGTTGAGCTGCAATTCTGTCCCTCTAGCAGGTCAGGACCAAGCCTTCCATGCTTCCATTAAGGCTCTGTGATCCTCCCCACTCCATGGGTTCAATTTTATATTCCACACCCTAGTGCCTAAACTTTCCTACTCAGCCAGGCTTCTCCTCTTTGATCTCAAACACCCTGTTTGTGCCCATTTTTATGCACTGTCTTATCCTGTTCTCTCTGTCTGGGATGTCTGCTTTGTCTGTGTTTCAAAACTTTGGTGCTTGAATAGTAGAGTGGTTAAGAATAAAGGCTTTGGAGATAAATAAACCTCGTTTCCAGCCTCTGCTTCATAACTTACTATCTGGGTAATTAATCTTAGGCAAATCTCTGAGCTTCAGTGCTTGCAATGATAAAACAGAGACAATGCTAAATATAGGGTTCGAAGAAGTAACTGAGATAATGTGTGCAGCAGACAGAACCCTGTGCATGGCACAGAGTAAGTGTTCAGTAAATGGCAATCATTAGTGCGTCATTACTAAGTCCCCAGTCCTCTCTGCCTCCTCCAGTTTTGTCCATCAACCTGGACCCAGCTCAAGTCACATCTTCACCCTGGAGTTTTCTCTGTCCCTGGAAGCTCAAGGTAGCTGATCCCTCCCTGAGTTCTCACGGCTCTTAGCTCTAGGGCCTGGTGAAGTGCTCATTAGACTCTGCCCGGCAGTACAGTGATTTCATGTGTGTGCCCAATCTTGCCACCTCAGAAGTGCCTTATGTTCTGGGAGAAGAGAGGCCATGATTTTCATTTTCACCAGCTTCCAGGGTACTGATATAAATTTGGAGATACTCAATAATTCCTTTTGAATTAAAGGCTTTAAATACCACATCCATGTTATCAATATCCCAAATTCCTAGATTCACATCGACGTTCAGGAAGGCCTGAGGGTCTTTACATTGGAAACAAAGATGTCCCTAGAATCAATATTGAGGATGGCCCATGCATTATCAGTCACAGACCTCTTAAAAACCTGGGCACCTGGGTGGATCAGTCGGTTAAGCGTCTGACTTGATTTTGACTCAGGTCATGATCTCACATTGGTGAGTTCAAGCCCCGCATTGGGCTCTGTGCTGACAGTGCGGAGCCTGCTTGGGATTCTGTCTCCCTCTCTCTCCACCCCTCCCTTGCTTGCTCTCTATATCTCTCTCAAAATAAATAAAAGTAAGCTTAAAAAAGGGGGGGGGGGTAACCCCTCTGGGAACTAAAGTTGTAAAACTTAGAAGAAAACCTAGGGGGAAATCTACATGACATTGGATATGCCAGTGAGTTTTTAACCAAAAGCACAGGTGTCATATTTTATTTATATTTAGTTTAATTGTTAAATTATATTTAATTTAATTGTTAAATTAAAAACAGATACATTGGGCTATGTGAAAGCTAAAGACTTGTACCTCAAAGACACTATCAACGGAGTAAAAAGGCAATCCATGGAATGGGAGAAAATATTTGCAAACCATATAGCTGATGGGAGGTTAATATTCAGTATATAAAAAGATTTCCTATAGTTCAACAAAAAAATTACCCAAATAACCAATTAAAAAATAGGCAAAGGACTTGAATAGACGTTTCTTCAAAGAAGATCTACAAATGGCCAGTAAGCACATGGAAAGCTGTTCCACCTCGCTAATCATTGGAGAAATACAGATCGAAACCACAATGAGATACCACTTCACATCCACTGGGATAGCTCTCACCAAAACCCAGAAAATAACAAGTGTTGGTAAGGATGTGGAGAAACTGGAACCCTTGGGCACTGCTGGCGGGAAGGCTCCTATAGGTACCGGTGTAGCTCCCATAGGATACAATATGTAGGTTCCTCAAAAATTAAAAATAGAATTACCAAATGACTCAGCAATTCCACTTTTGGGCATATACACCCCCCCCCCCATTGAAATCAGGAACTCAAGCAGATATTTATATGTCTGTGTTCATAGCAGCGTTTTTCACGATAGACAAAAGATGGAAGAAAGCCACGTGTCCATCAACAGATGAATGGGTTTTTAAAAAACGGTGTGTGCATGCAATGAAATATTAGTCTACCTCAAAAAAGAAAATTCTGACCGATGCACAACGTCAATGAACCTTGAAGGCACTATGCTAAATAAAGGAAACCAGCCACAAAAGGTCAAAGACTACATGATCTCACGCATATGAGGTACCTAGAGTAGTCAGATTCATAGAGACAGAAGGTAGAATAGTGGTTGCCAGGGACTGAGGGGAAGAAAGAATTATTTTTCAGTGGGGACATTGCTTCAGTTTGGAGACATAAAAATAGTTCTGGACACGGATGGTGGTGCTGGCTGTACAGCAATGTAGATGTACTTAATGCCACCGAAGTGTGCTCTCGGGAATGGTTACAATGGTAAATTTTATGTTATGCATATCTGACCACCAGAAACATTGGCCAAAGTTAAAGGCCATCTAGGTGCACATCTGGGCCAACATGCAAGGTTTTGCCTACTGTTTCAGGAAGCTCACAACCTTCTCAGATTCATCTGTGGACCCATTTAACCCCAAAGTTATGGGGAAGCTAGTCCTGTACGTCCTGAGACATTCTTCAGGTGCCCCTGTGGCAATCCTGGCCCACTTAGAGTCTCTGTCCGTGGTGGTGGGCCCTGATTTCCAGATGACTTTCTTTGCAAGAGGCCACTCGGCTCCAAGGAAAGGGGAAAAGGGTGCAGTGTTATTTTGTAAAGCCACATCCTTAAAGGAACTCAACGCTTGCATAGATATCTATCTGCCCTCTCCTCTGAGAATCTGTCAGTTAGAAGGCACCAGTCACAGGCTCCACTTTGGGGGGCAGTGGCAGGAACGGGGGTCTCCTGTAAGTAGAGCATCTTTAATGTTCCTTCAGGCCACAGCCCCTTTCCAAAGGCCCTGGGGGCTGCTTGTGGGCCGGCTCAGCTCCTCTCAAACTTTCAGGCAACAGTGCTTCCCATCATATTGCAGAAGGCCGCCTTGGGTCATATCTTGCAAAGGAAGAGCTATTAAAAAATATTCCATTTGTATTTCCTGCGTGGCCCTCCATCTGGAAATATCTTTTATCTGGCAACTTTTGCAAAGTGAACTGAATCTTGAAGGAGGTCCTGGCAGGTTTATGCTGGCTTCTCTATTATTCCAATAAGTCATTTCCATCCTAACCTTCACAAGGGCCGAGTAATCGTGACTTGGTATCAGAAACAGGACTGGCAGAGAATGGCAGCAAGTCTTTTGGGCCCAGAGGTATCTTTTTAACCCTGAAAACACCCACTTGGAGGGCAAGAGCAAAATCTAGAAAATTATTATACACACTCTCTCTCAGCTCAAGTGTCACTTCTTCGAGGAATCCCCACTCCCACCCTCCGTGACTAGATCAGGACCCACCATTGTCTAATGTCACTCCCAGTCTGGATCACAATTTGTAGTCCTACGTTTTGTGATGGTTAAAGCGTGTCTGGCTCCCCCAGAGACTGCAAGCGCCTTTTGCTCAGAATCGAATCCAAGAGCCTAGCTTAGAATCTAGAAGGTAGTAAGTATCCAATAAATATTTATTGAAAAAATGAACGCATGAGCAAATGAATGAATGAAACTCATCTTACCTGCCTCTCTGCCAGTTGCTTCAAGTCCTGGTTGAAAAAATACCTCCTTTTCCGAACTGTTGTTACTGAGAGAAAATGACAGGAACCCTCTGGTAGGTAGCTAGAAACAGAATGGAGGGGGGGGGGGGGGAGAGGTCTTTATCTTCAGTTAGAGAAATGTTTCCATGGGTCCTTGATAAAGTAGGGACAAATGCCCCCAGGGCCCTCTGATGGCTGTGTGTCCTTGATAGTGTGGCTGGGTGGGGCAGGCGGAACTTTGGCATCGGGGCAAAGGGATGGATTTTAACGGTTTCTTCGCTGGTTGAAAAGGCTGCTTCCTGCCCAACTTTGTTTTTCTCCGTTATGTACCAGCTCAGCCTATAAATGGGAAGGAGTGGCCAGCTTCTCCCAATGTGTGGGGTGAGGTGGGGGTGGGGGGAGGCTGGGGCATCAGGAGCTGTCCTTGCCGAGGCTGTCCTGTCATGGCCTTTCAAGTCTGACATGGCAAGTGTTCCCCTTGTGTCTCACACTTTGAAAATCTCACATCACTGTCGGTCACAGAAATCCTCCCCCCACTCCCGACTTAGAAAGGGCAAGTAGCCAGGCTCCCATCCTCCCCCCACCCCCGACTTAGAAAGGGCAAGTAGCCAGGCTCCCATTTGATAGGGGAGGAAATGAGGCCAAGCCTTTCCAAATCTTAATCCTGCTTAAACTAGAGAGCCCTAGGACACTTATTCATTGAACTATGGCATTCTTGCTCATGAGAAGGTCTTTTGAGAATTTATTTTTCAAGAGGAAGTGTTTCATTAGGCAAAAAAAATCTACTCAGTGGCCATATTAAGTACATAGTAAGTGGCCTTTCTGGGATTTGTCTTTTGAGTAATTCACACAAAAGATTACAGTTAGGGATAGATGGGTCTATTGTTGCAGACGAGAGCTACCTCTCCTTGAGCACGTATTGTGCGCCAGGCACTTCATATGTTTTATCTTATTTAACCCTATTAACAACCTTCTGAGGTCAATAGTATTATCCCATTTTATAGATAAGGAAACAGAAGGTCAGGGAAGTTTGATAACTCGCTCAGGGTCACACAACTACATAAGTGTAGGAATGGGATTTGAACCTACGTCTTCTGACTCCATACCCTCGCTCTTACTCGCCATGTCAGTGTTTCCCAAATTTCCTGCATTTGCTTGTTAACCACACCTGTCCTGAGGCCCACACCACACCTACCGGATCAAAATCTCCAGGGTCCTCAGAGAGTATCTCTCTGGACACCAATCGAAAGTAGACTGCTCCCCAGGCACTAACACACCACTATTTTTTTTTCTTTCATCATTGTACTTATCACTACCTAACATTTTCTTTAAAAAAAATTTTTTTTCAACGTTTATTTTATTTTTGGGACAGAGAGAGACAGAGCATGAACGGGGGAGGGGCAGAGAGAGAGGGAGACACAGAATCGAAAACAGGCTCCAGGCTCTGAGCCATCAGCCCAGAGCCTGACGCGGGGCTCGAACTCACGGACCGCGAGATCGTGACCTGGCTGAAGTCAGACGCTTAACCGACTGTGCCACCCAGGCGCCCCCCTGACATTTTCTTATGTATGTATTTGCTTCTTGTCTTTTTTCTCCACTGAGTGACAAGTTCCTTAAGTTCAGGGACAAGGTGCTCAAAGTTTAATCTCCAAACTACTAAAGAGAGGGTAGTACCTCCCTCCAAGTTTTATCTCCAAACTACTAAAGAGAGGTAGTACTCAATCCATATTTATTGAATAAGTTAGTAGACAAAATAAATATGTCTACTAACATAACATAATAATAAATAGTGAATTATGTTAAGAAGGATTCCAAGTCTGGAGCCAGGTTCCCGGGGAAGAGAATCATTATTGCCTCCTATTGTCTCCCAAGGCTATGGGATATGGAAAGGTTGACATGCGTGCCATGTATTTGCCATCCCAGAGAAAGAAACTCAAGGGAAGGGAAACAAAAATAATATAAAAACAGAGAGGGGACAAAACAGAAGAGACTTATAAATATGGAGAACAACTGAGGGTTGTTGGATGGGTTGCGGGCGGGGGGATGGGCTAAACGGGTAAGTGGCATTAAGGAATCTACTCCTGAGATCATTGTTGCACTATAGGCTACTTTGGATGTAAATTTTAAAAAACAAAAAAGAAAATTAAAAAAAAAAAATCCCAAAATAATTAAGTGCAAGATGACCCAGCAAGTCAGTAGGAAAGTAAGGTGTAATGTAGTCCCTTCCTTCATGGACCTTTATCTTTTACTTGGGAAATCAAAATGAATAATACCTACATGATGGAGAACCAATACATGATTAACAGCAAGGGGTTGACCAGAAATGCAATCAGATTGGATTAAAGAGAAATTAGAGTGGGAACAGGTATGGAAGGCTTTTTGGGGAAAGTGGAAATTTAGTCGCCCCTTGAGTGAATACTTTTGTGTCAGCTTTACACTATGAGTTCTACGTAGGCGGGGGTGGGTTTTGTTTTCCCCTTACAGCACCCTAATGAAGTAAGTAGTGTGATCACAACTTTATGGATGAGAAAACTGAGTCACGGAAAGGCTAAGAAATTTGTTCCAGGTCACAGAGCTACTAAGGCCTGAGTAGGGATTAACAGCCAGTCAAGGCTGGTTCTCCTCACCAACCCTGTGAGGAGAGCAGGTGTGTGCCTGGCAGAAAACCAGCCTGAGTAAAGGGCTCAGTGTGGGGCCAGGGGATAGAGAGGCAGTTCTAGGCAGTGATGGAATAATGACAGGTTCAGGTTTCCTTTCAATGGAATAGTGTTCCGATTCAACGTGGCAACCTGTTGGCCAAATGTATCACACCTGAGTCACGATCACAAGCAATTCAGACGTTTGTTACTGACTCTGGCATTGGTAAATCGGGGGGAGTCCCTGGACAAGGGGCCCAGTGACAAGAGGACTCTTTCAGAGGAAAGAAAGCCTGATCCTGGGGACACAGAAACAGGGTAGGAACTTGTCTGTTGAAAAACACCGGGAGGTGGTGGAAGGGGAAGGTTAATTTTGGGCAGTCTTTGCTTAATCTACTGGGCTGTGGGCTGTACCGATTTTACATAGCCAGTTCACTCTGTCAAGTCCCCTTACTGGCAGAAGAGCCCCCTGGAGCAAAGTCACCCCAGTCTGCAAGGGACATCCAGTTCCTAGGGAGTTCAGGGTATCTTGTGTAAAATTTGGTTGTGGTTTGGTGTTGCATTTGTTGGGCTATTTAGATTACTTTGCATTATTTATCCATATACAGCAGGCAGTTCCCCTAGGGCACATGCCCCTGGGCAGCTAGCAAATCACCTGGAGCTAGTCTGTTGCCCGCCACCCTGGCAGTTAGGGATTTTTGCCCTTCAGTGAAAACCTCAAGTGCCGCCGCTGTTTATGTCACACGAGCCGATAGAACCTTGGACATTTCCTCTGCTGCATCTGCTGTTTCCCTGGTATAATCGTGTTGTGAGCCCTGAGTCCCAATTCTCTAGTCCCAGATGTCACTATTGTATGTAGCATGGTGGGTGGGGAAATGGCTCATCACCTCCGACTGGGGACTGTGACCAGCAGGGTCCCATCATGGGGCAGTCAGTAAACGTTGAGGGGGTTGTCAGAGTTAGAGTGTGCAGGTGAGTTTGGCCACCAGGAACGAGTTAGCTAGGGAAGTGACACAGGTGAACCAGGTTCCCTTTGGGGCTCCTAATCGCTCATGTTTCTTTAGTATCTGGGCCAGCATAGGGCCATGAGTTCTGACATGCTATGCAGCCTAGGAAGACACAAACACACCCATATGCATTTGGATAATTGCATGATCTGGACTCATGGGTCAGAGACCAGACTTCGTAAATCAATCAATGAATGTCCTGCCCATGTGGTCCCGGATGGCACAGGGTAAGACGTAGGGGCCTAGACCAATAGCATCACTACTGGTGACTTTGTGGGCCTTTTCTATCAGCTTAAAAGGTCATTCAGCATGGTGGAAATAAGAAGCTGGCTTGCTCACGGGGTCACAGCATAACTGACTTTGTGTGAGGTCCAGCCGCTGGGATGTGACTTTGACCACATGACCATACAGATCAACCTGGGGATAGCCTTAAGCAGTAGGCTTGGTTTGGGAGGCCCGGCAGGGGAAGTCTTAGCCACAGTGGAAATGGGGTTCATTGTGCCCTATGGGGAGGATGGTGGAGAAGAGAGTTATAACTTTGGGGGTCTGTCTGGTCTTCCCTTCTTTCCCGTGTGTGGTACATGCTGAGTGGGGTACCCCCTGAGGGGAAGATGCCTATGCTCTGACAGGAGGCACGTTGGTACATGATGTGGGTAGTTGGGTAGTTATCCTCTGAGATGCAGGGGTTGGCTGGGCCGTGGTCATCACCTGCAATGTGGCCTTTGATTCCCTGGCCAGAACAAGTTTTGAGCCATGTCCGGGTCAGGGAAGCATGTGTTGATCTTGGGAGGGCTGTCACAAAGATGCACAAAGCAGGAGCGCTTGAGGGGACATTTATCATGTGCTGGGCATGGTGGCCACGGTAAAGATAGCTGGGGTGGGGGGCGCTAAGAGTGCAGGACCACGCTCCTTTTTGTTTCTCCTGGTGGCTGGCTGCTCAGGGTAATATAATATGCCTGGCCTATGGTGTTATGGAAGAAGAGTCGTGCACTATAGACAAACAGAGATTATGCTGTGGGTGCCATACTGCCCAGGTGTCCTGGCATGGAGTCGGAAAACCGTATCCCAGACTGAGGCCAGCAGCTACATGGGCCACAGCCAGCTAGTGATAACCTAAATGTTCCACGAGAGCATTTTCCAGTGTGGAGCCTCCACATTCAGGGCTTCCGTTTATAATGCTGCGGGGGGCTGGGGGGAGGGGTAGGGCATCTGCGCCCCACAGCTGTGGGTGGCTGGCCTCGCTCCAGCACCCTATCATGGAGGTAGATAACCTCAGGTAGGCTATTTTAGAATATTGGTGTTGGTGTTTTGCCTTTCTCGGAGACCCACGTGGTGACAGATGTCAGTCCAGGTGCTGCTAATAGTTCCCTGTGAGAAGGGCCTGAAATTAGCCAGTCGTTAAAGCTCTCGTAAGTCCCATTGTGGAAGATGTTTTAGGGAATGGTGCCTGGTGGTACCTGCTCTCTGGGCTGGTACAAACATAGTATCAGGGACTTTGCCATTCTGTCTACGGCCGGTAGGTCCCAGGTTATTCTCAGCCCTCACTCCGGACACCAATTCCCAGTGGTGGAATTGAGCTCAGACAGAAAAAGATACAGGAATGAAAGACCCGGGAGCTGTGGCAGGCAGGTGAAGGTGAGAAGTCATGATCGGGAGCCTGGGTCTCCCGTCTGAACCAGTAAAGGCAAAATGAGCACATTTTGTTATGGGTGAGGGGTCCCTAGGGGCAGTAAGATCAGTAAAGGGGGATAAGAGCAGTGAAAGGAAACTGATTTGGGAAACCACATGCCATTTTGTAGCTTTAGGAGAAGACCCCAGGGCATCTGGGTGGCTTAGTCGGTTAAGTGTACGACTTGGGCTCAGGTCATGATTTCGTGGTTTGTGCGTTTCAGCCCTGCATCGGGCTCTGGGATGACAGCTCATCGGCCTGCTTCCGATTCTGTGTCTCTGTCTCTCTCTGTCCTTCCCCTCCTTGTGCTGTCTCTCTCTCAAAACCAAACATTAAAAAAAATGTAAGAGAAGACCCATTATTGTGGAGGCCATGGTACCATGGTGGGAGGGGTGAGTTGGGAGGGGTTCATGCCTCCCATGGCTAGAACATCCTGGATGGCCCAGGGAACCCGGGGTGAGGACCCATTATAATCAATTTGCCACTGGGAGTGTCGTTAGGCTCCTTGGTCATTCTGTTGGGAGTGACATACTGCACCCAACCCTTTCTCCACAAGTATTCAATTTTTCTGGGAGAGAAGTAGAGTATGGTGGGAAAGATCTCCCATATTGGGAGATGCCTGGATTGTGAGCCTCTAAGAATGTGGATTTAATGTAGTCCTTTGAAGACTTTTGAGCAGAGGAAGGATGTGACTGGAGTTGCATTTGGGTTGGATTGGGGTGGGAGAGGCAGGGGGTGGGGCTGCTATTTGAGGACATTCAACATCAAGAAGGGTTGAAGGAAGGAGGTATGGGGCAGAGGGAATGACCAGGGAGGCAAGGGCTGGAGGGACACTGTGTGACTGGGCAAGACTTGTCTGCAGGAGACAAGGGAGGAGGAGCCCAGGCAGCTCCAGAATCATCTATAGCAGCCCCCTTGGATTGAGCACTTACTCCCTGCCAGACCTGTGGAGGTGCTAATAAATGATCTTATTTATGGGGCACCTGGGTGGCGCAGTCGGTTAAGCGTCCGACTTCAGCCAGGTCACGATCTCGCGGTCCGTGAGTTCAAGCCCCGCGTCAGGCTCTGGGCTGATGGCTCGGAGCCTGGAGCCTGTTTCCGATTCTGTGTCTCCCTCTCTCTCTGCCCCTCCCCCATTCATGCTCTGTCTCTCTCTGTCCCCAAAATAAATAAAAGTTGAAAAAAAAATTAAAAAAAAAATGATCTTATTTATTCTCCAGTAAGCCTGTGGGGTACACATGACTGGTCTCCTGCTCTTGCCCCATCCATACAAGCCATTTTCCGTGACGCTGCTAGAGGGATCCTTTTATAACCTATATCACATCACCTCATTCCTGTGCCCGAGGCCCTTCAAAACTTTCCTGCTTACCCAGAGGGAGAGCTGAAGTCCTATCGGGCCCTCCCTGCCCGGTCCCACCCATCTGTATGTCTTCTCCCCACTTCCCAGCCCTCTGCTTCAGCCACACAGACCCCTTTGTCATTCTTCTACCTCTAGTTTAGGGCCTTTGCTCCTTCCCTCTCCCTGGAACATTCTTTCCCAGGTATTGGGTCTCCTTATTAGAAAGGCCTTTCTTCACTACCTGCCAGCCCTGACCACTCCACTGCCTTTCCCCTCACCTGTTACTTTTCTCCATGACGCATATCACCATCTGACACACTATATGTTTACTGGCTTATTTGTTTGGCATCGCTCTCTCCCTCTCTAGGTTGAATTTGCTGTTCAGGCATGAGCAATGTTTGTTTGGTTTACATGTATGTATTTCCAAGGCCTACAATGGTCCCTGCCACGTATTAGGTGCCCAGTAAATACTTACCGAAGGGATGGATAGTGTGTATTATTATCCCGGTTTGATGAAAGGGGAAACTGAGGACCAGAAGAGGTAAGCAGTTTGTCCAGGCAGGACAGCCGGTAGTTGCCAAAGCCAGGATTCAAGCCCAGAAAAGTCTGACCACAAACACTGCTCTTTTCCATTAGGGTACAACACTCCCAAGGAATTTCAGATCTTTGTAACCAAGAAACCAGGTCTTCTTCTTATTTTTTTTTTTAAGATTTTATTTTTAAGTAATATGTACACCCAACGTGGGGCTCAAATTTACAACCCCAAGATCAAGAGCCATGTGTTCTACCCACTGAGCCAGCCAGGTGTCGCGAGAAAGGTGCACTTCTGGGGAAGAACTTTGGGTAAACAATGACCCATTCATTCTGGACTTTGTTTTCCTTCAAGTCCAGTTGGGCATCAGAGTCCACGGGTAGCCATTTGAGCATTTATTGGGTTCCAGGTGCTGTGCTAGACATGTAAGGTTTAAAAAGAAATGAGACACAGTCCTCACCTTGAGTTCACCACCCTGGGGTGAAGTGTCAAGGGCCCGGTCACTGAAGTCACGGAGCAGGAGCTAACCAGCAGCCAACCAGAGCACCGACACGGACATCAGCCAGACTCTCTGCACCAGGCACTGACGAGCGGCAGCATCTCACGATCCTGTTCATTTGTTTAGCAGAGTCACTGAGCACTTGGGTTGTGCCAGAGGAAGGGGTGACATTAGAAATACAGAAACGGGGGGACGCCTGGGTGGTTCAGTCAGTTGAGTGGTCACTCTTGATTTCGGCTCAGGTCATGATCCCAGGGTCATGGATCAAGCCCTGTTTTGGGCTCCAAACTTAGTATGGAGCCTGCCTGAGATTCTCTCTCTCCCTCTCTCTCTCTCTCTATCTCTCTCTCTCTCCCCCTTTGCCCCTCTCTCCAACTCATGGTCTCTCTCAAAAAGAGAAGAGAAGAGAGAGAAGAGAAGGGAAGGGAAGGGAAGAAAAATACAAAAACAGGTCGGATGAGGGCCTGTCCTCAGGAGTTCACAGAGGCGAGAAGGCAAATACCTCCTTCTTATTCACTCATTCACCAGCTAGGAAACGAGTGCCTACTGTATACCAAACATTCCTGGACTCTGGGTTCACAACAATGAACACAGTAGGCACTAACCCCACACCCAAAGAGCTTACAACTAGCAGCAAGTAATTAAGTGGTATTATTATTACCGTTATTAATAACAACAAGGGTTACTAACAAAGGCTAAGTGTCAGCCACTGTCAAAGCACTTACAGGATTTATTTCATTTATTCCTCACAATGACCCTATGGTTACCCCTATTACGGATGACGAAACCGAGGCTGCCATCTTCCTAAAGTCTATGATTTTCTGGGAGCACAAAGCACAATTGGCATAACTAATTATACTGACAAGGTCAGGAAAGGCCTTACAGGAGATTGAAGTTTTCAGGTGGGACCTAAAGAAATACGGGTTTTCACTAAGCAGAGACACTGGGGCAAAGAGCCTGGAACAATGAAAGCCCAGTACATGCTTCACAGGGTAGTTGTGAGATGTCAGCAAGAAAAGACACGTGAAGGGGCTCCTGGACGGCTCAGTCAGTTAAGCGCCTGACTCTTGGTTTCGGCTCAAGTCATGATCGCAAGGTTCGAGCCCAGTATGGGGCATGGGACTCCTTGTTGACAGTGCAGAGCCTCCTTGGGATTCTCTCTCTCTCTCTCTCTCTCTCTCTCTCTCTCTCTCTCTCTCTCAATAAATAAATAAATAAATAAATAAATAAATAAATAAATAAAATTTTAAAAAAGAGAAGACATGTGAAGTCCTAGCACCATGACTGGCACCAAGATGCTCTCAAATGTTTGCTTGCCTCTGCTGGTCCCCATGGTGGTAGGAATGTGTGCCACTTTCCCCGTACACCTTGGTTTTTTAAAGATACGCTTCAAATTGTAACCTTCTGGGAGGCCAAGATCTCTCCGAGGCACTCGTTACAGAATTCAAATGTGTTTGAAAATGCTAGCAAGGGCAGTGGCCCCACCTCTTCGTTGCGTAAGGTCGTTGTGCACACACACACACACACACACACACACACACAAACACACACAGTTGCTGGGGAACTCATGGTAAACAGCAGCCTCTCGTTTGGATCGCAATAACTGAGTGGTCTCCCTTTGTGGCTGGTGCAGAGGAACAAATTAGATGGTAAATTAGTAGCTCCCGAAGACATTAGCAACCACCCCGCTCACCCAGCAAGTGTCTGACTCACGGCGGGAACCTCTCCACATCACGGCCTATGAATAGACGCTCTTCCTCCCTCAGACAGAAACCAGACTGCCCAGAACACCCCGGGGGAAGCTTGAAACCTCATGCCCCTTTCAGAATAGTTTTATTTTAAAAGACAAATTTAATGACCACTTCTGCCTCTCTGAAGAAGGAGAAAAAGCTCCCTTGCCATACTGCATTCATCAGAGAGTTCATCAAGCCTCCTCACCAGCAGATGATGCAATCCTGGTGGCTTCCTGGATCAGATCTAGGCAGCCGGCCCCGACACCCCTCCTCAGCTAATTGCCCTGCTTCGCACCTGTTCCTTCTCAGGAGGCCCTGTCACCCTAGTGCCCGATGCCTGTGCCGCCTCATCTTTCTGCCGGGACACCTGCAGGCCCTCGCACACAACAAATCCTGCTTCTTGGCCTAGGGCTGAGGGGGTATTTTCTTCTTACTTCTGCTCAAGGCCAGTCGCTGTTCTTTGAGCACATTGCAAAGCCATGGTTCGGAGCACTGGGCCTGTCGGTGGCCTCCTCATCTATCTGATAGAGGGGAGCTTTCGCTCTTGCAGTGCGTTCCCATGCCGGATGTGTTCTGTGCAGAATCCCTAGGTCTGCAGGGGTGGTCTTCTCTGCCATGTCAAACGGCAAGTGCTTGATAGCCCAAATCTTGACTCAGACCCTCATCCTCTGCTTCAGAAAGTAGAGAATATTCACGGACCGCGGTTTGAATGACTCCAACAGACCCTCCAATTCTAAGAAGCCATCTTTGACCTTGCTCATGCATAGCTCTCTGTCCCTCCCCTGCACCATCAGCCAGTATTTACTTTTCCTTCTTGCTCAGTGCAGCCCCGGACGTATTATTTCAGTAAAGGGACGCTGCAGGCCGTCCAAACCAGAAAGTTTGGAGCCTCACGCAGACCTGGATTTGAATCCTGGCTCAGCCACTTACCAGCCAGACAAACTTAGAGAAGGCGTGCAGTCTTTCTGAACCTCAGCACCCTCGTCTCTAAAACAGGGACAACTGTACCCACTCTGCATGGTTGTTGGGTGGATTAAATGAGATAATGCAGGGAAAGAGCTCGAACAACCGCCAATATTGTGCAACACAAGCAGTATTGGTTCGCCTAGCAATATTTTTGTGCCTGGATGTGACCACCTCCTAATTAGACATTAAATTCTAAGTCAGTTCTTCTTTCGAACCCCTAAGGGCCCTGAGCAATTATAGACATAAGAAGCTACTCATAAGTAGTTGAGCGTGCTGAATAAAGCAGACTCCTGTGGCTCCTCTCCCTTGTTTTTGCCACTAGGCTCTTATCTCCTGCCCTGCCTCTTTGATCCTGGGCTTCGGGGCCACCCCAGTCTCTCCTCTCCCGGTACTCCATCCCCCAGTGAGCTCTCTGGCTCTTGAAGTCCTGGTTTGCACGTGATCGTTGCCATGCCCTGAAATGGCTGCCTCCCCGCATGGGCCCTGTCTGTCAGCTGCCTCCTGCCGCCAGCATCGTCTGTCTGCCGGGCTGGGCCCCCTCCCAGGGTGACAGCTCACCAGGCCTCACCCCGAGTCTCTTCCAGCATTAGCAGCCCACCCTGGCCCAAAGATATCTTTTACAGCTGATCTGTGGCGGCACCTCCTACCTTCCAATTAGGAGCTTGTCAACACCCCGGCCATCACTCTTCCTACAGCGGCTGACAACACAGGCGCCCGCGGAGACTGCTGTGGGAGAACGAGGCAAAATGATTTCCATGGCCGAGGTAGTGCTGAGCACAAAAGTTGGAATCTGGGTGAATCTGAATATAGTCCGGCCTCAGTCTGCAATGTATGGTCCTCTTCAAATCCACAGCACCAAGCACGTGGTTGGCATACAGTCGGTACTCAATAAATGAACACGCACAAATTGAAAAGGCCAAGGAGACATTTTTTTAGTTGGATTCCCACTCTCAATGCTTGTTCATATCCAGTTCATTTCCTCCTCTTGTACATGCGATTAAGAAAGTTAGCTCATGGGGTGCCTGGGTGGCTCAGTCAGTTAAGCGGCTGACTTCCGTTCAGGTCATGATCTCACGGTTCATGGGTTCGGGCCCCACGTAGGGCTCTGTGCTGACAGCTCAGAGCCTGGAGCCTGCTTCAGATTCTGTGTCTCCCTCTCTCACTGCCCCTCCCCCACTCACATCCTGTCTCTATCTCTCAAAAATGAATACAAACATTAGCAATTTTTATATAAAAAAGAAAGCTCATGACTAATCTTTCATAATATTTTTTTCTTTGTTTTTTGTGGCTGACATTAATACCAGGATAGAGAGGTACCTGATCCCTTGGCCCCACTCCCCACCCTCTTCCATCTTCTCTGATTTTAGAATCGTGGTGAAGCTCTCTGACATTCAGGGCCATTTTCAGAAACTGGAGCTGGAAGTATGACACAATCTAACATTTTTCTTATCTGGCAGTGTGGTCTGGTGGTTTGCACGGCGGCCCTGCATGTCGGAAGTCTGGCTTTCTATTTCTGGGGCTTAAGGGAAACCATGCAACAACAGTCTTTGGAGCCCCCGCTCACTCTTGCTTTCTCTTTCTCTTGTTCCCTGTAATGTGCAGGACCAGGAATGGCTTAGCCACAGCAGTCAGTAGTTCAGCCAGGAAAGGAAATGCATCTCCCCTCTGGCCCCTGCTTTAGCCTCCCAGGAGTGGTAAACAGAGGAAAGCTCTAACCCAGAGAACTGGAAGGTGACGGTGGCGGTAGGAGAGAGGTTTGGGGCAGACAGTATGAGGACACAGTGATGGCTGACGGGACCACATCAAACTAGACCTTTTCTCCTGCCCCAGCTCAGGTGCCTGAAATCTCGAGAGCTCACAGCGGGGTGGAGATCTCCCCCCACCCCACCCCTGCCCAAAGCTAAGGAGAGCCTAAGTGACAGGGAAAGGACGGAGGAAGGACTTAGCCTTGCTTTGCCCTTCATGGAGCAAATCCAAAAGCGGGGAAGTGGGCAAATCATTTGATCTGAAGTAGAAAGATGCGGGGAGAGAGGGAGAAAGAACCAAAGTGGCAGCACATTTGATGAAAGGGACAATAAGAAGTGGAAGGTACAGTTAAGATCTTCGGAGGAGCAGAGAAGGGTAATGGTACACTGGCTTCACTGCTGGCCAAGGACAGTTCGCACAGTGGCTTGGGAAAGGCCTCCTGAGGGGGAATCTGTGTCCAATCAGCCCAGCAGAGTTAGAAGCATAGATGTCCCAGGAATTCTACCGCACCCACACTTCAAAGTACATAGAGAGTTGAACAGCCTTGAAATTGATAGAAAACATTCAGCATTTGATCAAAGTATCCCACTGTAGCTATGCAAGTTCTGGGCTATATCTAGAAAGAACAGGGCAAGCTGGGGAGGAAATAGTCATTTAACATGCCATTTCCTTCCTCATTTCTACCCCACCGATCTGTAGGTCTCAATTCCTGCTACTGGAGTTGCTGTTTTCACAACCAGGAAGCTATGAGACCTTTGGGTTATCTTTAGAGTGATACCCTGCAGAAGGTTTTAGGCTGAGCCTTGGGCTGGCGATCAGATGGCATTTGCCACGGGGTGACAATTGCTTTGGGGTTCTGGGGGTTTTCTGCCAGGGTGGTTCAGACAGTATGTTTTCTGGGTTAACTGCATGTGCATTATGCACCTGCTGACTATGGTGGGAATACGGTGCTTTATGAGATCCCCGTGGTAACACACAGAGAAAACCAACTATATTGTGTGACTTGGGGTGTTTTCAAGAAAAAAAAAATGATCTTTCTGGAGGGCAACACTAAGAAAAGGACACTAGGTTTGCAGTTAGAAAAACCTGGATTTGAATTCTGCCTCAGCCCCTTATTTGGGTAATTCAATTACTCTCTTTACCTGTCCTTTTCATCTTTAAATGGGGAGCTTAAGACCCTCTTCAGGCTGTTGGGAGGATTTAATAAGATATACAATTGGCATAACTTCTGGCACATAGTAAGTTGTAATTTATTGCCCCTCTGTCCTAAAGTGCACCCTGAGGCTTATTTTTTAAATATTGAAAGATAAGTTTTCACTGTGGAGATTTCTCTCCAGCCCTATTGATGTTTATGGAGAGAAGAACTTCCAACTGGCAAAGGCTGTCAAAGGGGCAGGGCCCATTTTGGGACAGTGATCAAGACCAGTGATGTCCTTCCTGTTAAGCGAAGCCCAGCAAATGCTAGGCAAGAAGCCCACACTACTCTACCAGACAGCGGTCAAGAGCAAAACACCTGTCAAGTTTTTTTTCCTCATGTGTTACCATCTTTCCGTAACAGACCAAGTAGTTTCTGCTGGTGCAGGCATGTCCAAACCAGTCTGGAGGACCAAGGGCTCCCTCTCCACCCCAGGACCCAATTACTCGCAGGACCAAGGGACAAGCTCCTTGTCCCAAGGAGAGGCAAAGTTGAGAGTCATTGATCTCATTCAAGGGCAACGGATAACAGTAGACGGAGGGAGGGCAGAGGTGTTTCTGAGGACAATTATGGTGCCCCCAATGGAGTCCTAGAACAAGAGAGCTGTAGTAAAAGGGAATGAAAATTGACTCAAAGGCTTTTCACTGAAACATCTGTGAGCTAGCAAGATACAAGGTCTTGGGGCCAGCTGCTTGGCTGTGACCAAAGATGGCACTGATGGCTTTAGAAAATGGTGCCTGAAGGGCCACTTTCAGTTGCCTTGACGTTGGGCAGTAACACCCAATTGCTTTTTTCCAGATTTCCTATGTGGTATAGTTAAAATGTGCTTAATTTTTATTTGGGGGCAATAAAAGTATTAGTATTTTGTGAGACTACAAAATACATCCAGAAAAATAGAACACTGATGCTCTGATTCACTGCTTCTCCAAGTCAGAGCCATTTTGCATCTATTTTTTAAGAGAACAGATTATAGGGGCGCCTGGGTAGCTCAGCTGGTTGGATGTCTGACTTGATTTTGGCTCAGGTCATGATCTTGAGCCCTGCGTCGGGCCCTGCACTGACAGCAGAGTCTGCATGGGATTCTCTCTCTCCTCTCTCTCTGCCCCTCCCCCCTTGTGCTCTCTTGCTCTCCCTCTCTCTCACTCAAAGTAAATAGATAAACAGTAAAAAGAGAACAGATTATAAATGACATATTGTATTTTGTCGAGAGTCAGTCATAGACATTTGATTAGATTATACACTGAACATGAGAACATGTAGAAGGAAGGTGGACCCAATTTTAAGGTCATTCACTGAGTCTCTCACACATTCATTCATTCAACGCATTCAAGGACTGCTTGCTATGTACTGAGTTGGATATTCATGCGTTTGGTAGCCTTATCATGTGAGTCCATAAGAAACATTCCTGGAGATTTGTTCCTTACACTATTGGGGTGAGGGGATTTGACAGGTCTGGGGTCCTCACAAAGCAGGGACCAGAGAAGCCAGTCAAATCCTGCTTGGTTCCTACCTCTGCTACCCTGCTTTTGTCTGTAGGCTTGTGTGGTTTAGGACCACCATGTGCATCTGTAACATGAATTGGCTCAACCGAATAATCTCAAAGATCTATATTTTGTTTAAACCTCTACAACTAGAAACTCTGCGTCCTTATAATAAGCAATAATAAATTATGAACCAGGCGTTTTAAAAGCAACTTCTATAACATTCAGAATGCCTTCTGAAATGTCCCGCATCTGTCATCCGTCCCCCGTATCGTTCTTTGAGGCCAGATCAGGTGTTACTTTCCTTCAGGTCCTTGCTGCCCTGTGAATTTATAGCCCCAGAAAAGATAAATAATCTGGATTTCAAAGAGAATTCAGCTGGTTTTTAAATATAGGCAAAAAATTCAAAAATATGGGCCAATACCGTATACCTTAAAAAAAATCGGGCCAACTTTGACCAATGGCCACCGGTAACAGACAACACCTGAGCCATGCCCCAGGTGTGCTCACCTGGCCCAGCAGCTCTGGGAAGCAGGAGCAGTGAGGAAACCTGACTCTACCTGCAAACATACCACTGAGGACAGCGACTCCGGAGGAAGCAGAACTGCCAGCCCACGCAATGCCTTTGTAAGAATTAGAAAAAGCTGCCCCTGCCCCTAAGCAGATGTGGCCATATTGCCAGGCTCAGCTTGGCAAGCAGGAAACAAGTCGTATTTCAGCCCAGCTCGTTCACGCAACCGTACCACCACAAGAATGACCTGTGTGGGAGCTCCCGATGCATGGGCTGAGGACAGAACTGCCCAAGGGAAGGGCGTCAAGGGCTCTCTCTAGACACTTGAAGTTATTGTCAGAGTTCGATGGCTAAGCTCTCCAATATGGTAGCCACCAGCCATATGTAACTATCTAAACTTAAATTAAAATGAAATAAAACAACAAATTTTATCCCTCAATCATACGAGCTACACGTTAAGTGTTCAATAGCTGCACGTGGCCACTGGCTACCGTATTGGGCAGTACAGATTTAGGACGTTTCCATCACAGAAAGTTCTCATCGTGTTGTTCTGTGAGATCCCTTTCAGTTCTATCAGGCGCTTCTGAGTCTGGACCAGCTTTTCTTTCTCACCTCCCTCTTGCCACTCCCCATCATGGGCTTTATTCTCCAGTCCTTCAGACGGTTCATTGTGTTCCCAATATTCTGGGTCATGTTCAATCACCATACTTTTTGTTCATGTGGTCCCCTCTTCCTAAAATGTCCATCCTCTACCAATAACTGCCTATCCCAATAAAATCCTGCTCTCTCTTCAAGGCCTAGGTCATATGCTGACTCCCTATGTCTTCTAGGTAGACACTGTTTTCTCTTGAGAGCTTCCAAAGCTGCACGTTCATCTCACAGGACTACAAACAGTGATTCTAATCGGATGTTTGCCTGTCTTGTCTCCCCTGCTCACTGTGTGCCCTTGAGGGCAGACACCTGCCTGATTCATCTCTGTGTCTCCAGGGCTACATCTCTGGAAGGAAAAGTTTCTCGAACACTATCATTAAGGCTCTGAGTGGGACAGTTGTGTAATAATATTTGCACATAAAATGCCTTGAGCTTTGCAGGTGATACATTGCATTCACCTTCTCTGAGCCTCAACGCACAGGTAGATGGGCACTATTTCCCCCAACTCTCAGATGGGGGAACAGAGGCTCAGAGATGGGCCGTCATCCAAGACGACTCAGCTAGAGACGGCAGAGCAACATTTGGCCAGAGGTCATCCTGCCTCTTGTTTGAGGGCGTGGTCTGTGGAGGCAGCCTGGCAGATCTCCATTTGCTTAATGGAGCTAGGACTGGACCCAGGACAAGTTGTTCCAATGAGGCAGGAGGTTCAGGGCAGCCACACACGGATGCATGCCCCTTCCCACCCACACCTCCTTCCCCAGAGCGACGACTTGTTGAGACACTTTCTCAGGCTTCGTTCCTCTGGACGGTGCCGGGTCAGGCCAGGAACCCACACTTGACCTCTCCTTTTCCTCCCTAACTGCCATGTGTTGCTTCCGGCTCACTCAGGCACAGCAGAAAGGCCAGTCTGACTCAGGCTGGAAGAGAGAAGGTATCCCGGGCCTTCCCTTTTGCCTGAGCTTCAGGTCAGATGCTCTAATCTCCCTTCTGTCCTCAGAGCCACCATTTCCACGGCAGACCTAGGTGAGCTGGGCAGTTTCATGATGACATAAAAAAAAATATTTCTTTCCTGCGAGAAGCTTGAGTGTCATAACGAACTGGGCATCTTATCACTGAGGCTCTTCCTGCCTAAGGAGAGACATTTTATACTCAAAACTCACTAAAAAGAGTAGACAAAACAGGGGAAGGAAACCCAGGTTGTCAGGCACAGTCTGTTCCCCCCCCCCCCACATCGCCCCTCCCCGTACAGGCCTCTGGGGGGCAGCTCTGAGGGGCAACAAAAGCCATTGTCAAAGCGCGAGTTCTGGCCACAATCACCTCCATTTCTGTTTTTCTGCCCCTGCCCTCCTTCCTCTTTTCATTCTCACTTTCTTGAAAGCTTCCCGTTTCTCTCTTCTGCACACACCTTCAGTCTCCCAGTGAGTCCCCCAGGTATTGTGTGGCCCCATGGGGGTGCATTCCGTGCAGAAAATACTTTGATGTGTCCTGTCTGAGCCCCAGCTGACCACCTCTACCTCCCTCTTGAACCCACTGTAAGTTCTCTGCTTGATGCTTTGAGCTCCTGAGTCTGTGAGTACAACGGGTCTGAAGTGTGAGCCAACATCCACTTAGGAGGAGGGAAACACCTGTGCCAAAGGAGCCAGGTCAATTGCTCACTCACAGATCACCTTTCTCTCCCGCCCTGACCACTCAGCTTCAGGCCTCCTGTGCTATTTTGACCATGGCAACTTGGTTTTACTGTTGTTGTTCCTGATCTGACTTTCTCCCTGTATGGGACATCGATCAAACTTCATCTTTAGTTTAGAACAAGCCTGACAACCTGTTGCCTGTTCTCGGTGATGTTTCTGCCCTGGTTTGGCATTTTCCACCAGGGACTGTCCCCAGCTCTGTTTAAGCCCTTTATATGACCTGAATTTCTTCTAAAACTAAGCGTGGTAATGTAGAGGTCAAGAGCACAGGCCCTACTGTCAGACTAGCTGTGTTTGAACCCTACCTCTGGTCACTTCCTAGTTGTGTAACCGTGGACATATTATTTTGCCTTTCTGGGCTTCCATTCTCTTCTCTATAAGAGGTAGGGATTGTAATACCCATCTCACGCAGGTGTTGTAAAGATTCAGTGCAATGAGATATTGAAAGGACTTCTAATAGTGTCTTGGAGATAGACATGGCTCGATAAATATCAGCCATTATCCTTATTTTTATTTTCATTCATTTCCAAATAGGAAAAAAACTTCCCTTTTTCCTAAGATCTGAAAATGTCTTCAAGAAATTTTTCATGAAAGACCAACCACTGAAGGGATCCTGGATTTCCCAGAGGTCCACGATAGGAGCCACATGGGATGGCTCTAATCATGGACCTCTGGGAAATCCACAATACTTCTGTTTTTTTTTTCAACTAGCTCAGAACTCAGCATGTTTTCTGTCCATGAGCTATCTTCATGCCTGTACACTGATTAGCTACAGACGCATCTGCATTAAGAGTGATTTTATTTTCAGATCTACAAACAGCACCAGTTATCTCCCTTTACAAGGCCAGGGAAGGGTCATAAGGTCAGAGCTCTAGCACAATTCTGGAGACTGTCCCCCTGACCCAGGGAGATCCAGAGGTCTCTCTCTCTTGGCTGCTAATCCCCAACCCTCACATCCTTTAAGCCTACAGGGCCAATAGCGTCTAGAGATGACTCAATTGCAGAGCAGGGCTGGTTGTGTGAGCAAGAGGGACTGAGGCTGGGAGAAGAGGGAAAGCAGGAACCGGAAACACCACAACAGATGGAAACTCCTCTCTTGAGAACTTGACAATGAAGTTCAAAGGCGTATGAGCCAAAACCTAAGTGGAATTTAGGCAGATGCTAAAAACCAAGGAGCCCAACTTGATAGAGCATAGAGCAGGCAGACAGTGTATGGGAAATAGATGGCAACAGAGATCAGACAGCAGAGTAGTGCGAGAAGCTAACAGCAAGATGCACAGGCAGGAATTCTACTAAAGAGTTCAAAGCTGATACCCCATGCCCCATACTCCTGTGTGATATAAAGCCAACTTCAGGAAAGCCTAGAAACCAGCCCTAAGTGAGGGCTTAGGCAAGTGGGACAGAATTTGTAGCCTGCTGCTGGAGTTCAGAGCTAGGGCTCTAGTCTTCCCTCCCAGGTTCTAGAAGGTCAGGGAAGTGGGTTAGCGCCACAGGGAGCATAGAAGTACAAAGGTACAGCACAGTGCTTTGACCTGAGCTTAGTGCCCTCTTACCTCTTGGTACCCAGTGTGGTTTGCCTTCCTGGCACCCATCCCCTCATTTTTCATAATGGCCCTTGATAGTCTCTGGCCATCTTGTCTCTATTCTCAATCGCCATGCTTTGTATAGAGTCCCCACTTCCAACTTTCAGAGTACACCATGTGACCACATCTGGCCAGTCACAGCACTGTACCTCCCTGGCCACTGAGATTGGTTCAGAGAAGTCACCTTAGGTAGCTGGTGTTGCTGCAGCCATCTTGTCACCACGTGGAGCAGAGACTGAAGGATGAGAAAGAGCAGAGCAAAGAGGAGGGGCAGAAGGAGACCACATCCTAATGGCTTTGTTGGAGCCCTTGAATCCAGTCGTGCCCAGAGCTAGCCCCTGCCCCTGGGTTTTTCAGTTGCATTTATCAATAAATTCCCTGTTAGGCTAAATCAGTGTGGTTTGGCTTTTCTGTCACTTTCAACCAAGGCATCCCAACTAAAGGCTGAAAGAGTGAAGAGAGCCTTTTTCCAGACCCCCTTGCCCATTGATAGATTGCCGGGTCCTGGTATATTATGAGGCCATGCTCCCATTGGCCCAGGACCTGGGTAAAGCTCAGGCTATAGGTGACTGACCTTACTATGAGCACCCTAGCAGGCTTGGGTTGGCAGAACAACCCAATGAGCAGAGACACAGAAAACTAGGTTCTTCCTGATGTCTTATATTCTGGTTTCATATCTCCATCTGCCACTGAAGGAGTTTAGTAGGCTGCCATTATAGTTTAAAAAATTTTTTTAACGTTTATTCATTTTTGAGAGACAGAGAGAGACAGAGAGTGAGCAGGGGAGGGTAAGAGAGAAAGAGAGGGAGACACAGGATCTGACGCAGGTTTCAGGCTCTGAGCTGTCAGCACAGAGCCCGATTCGGGGCTAGAACTCATGAACCATGAGATCATGACTTGAGCCGAAGTCGGATGCTTAACTGACTGAGCCACCCAGGTGCCCCAGGTTGCCACCATTTTGGACCATAATGGTTGCACTTCACCTTAAAAAAAATCTACATGTATATCTGTATCTATCTATCTATCTATACATAAAAACTCTTTCTTGGAACACCTGGGTGGCTCAGTCTGTTAAGTATCCGACTTTGGCTCAGGTCATGATCTCACAGTGAGTTTGAGCTCCTGGTTGGACTCTGTGCTGACAGCTCAGAGCCTGGAGTCTGCTTCAAATTCCGTGTCTCCCCCTCTCTCTCCGTCCCTCCCTGCTCATGCTCTCTCTCAAAAATAAATAAAATAAGCACTTAACACAAAACAAAAAAACCTCTTTCTTGCATGGAAGAACCAAGGTAGGGAAAAGTATAAAGATGATCCTACTCTAAGGCACGTCCCTGAGCTAATCGGAATGAGAACCCCAAACCCCCTTTGAAACTTTTTATGACAAATAGCAAAAGCATCCATTGCTGTTAAATCTCTCTCTACCGTTCCTTCACACAGGTCCCAAATTTGAGGACTTAGTTGCCATATGTATTAAAGTAGGGCAGCTGCTGAAACAAGACACCTCCAAGTGTATAATGACTCACCATAATTTAAATTTATTTCGTGTTCTCATAATAGCATCAGATTGGGGCACAGTTCACAGGGCGGGCTTCTTCTGGGCAGTCGTCACGCAGGGATCCAGGCTGATGGAGGCTCTGTCGTCTTCAACACTTGAGTTCCTCTCAATCTCAGCCGGCTGGATGAGCCAAGGAGCTGCTGTGTAGGAGGCTGTTATGGGCCGGGCTTGAAAGTGATGCAGGTAACATCTCATTCCGTGGACTAGAATTCCATTTTGTGGCCACAGCGAAATGCAAGGGAGACTGAAATGGAGTCTGTGTGCCCAGGAAAGAGAGGAAAACATGTAGCCATCAGTCACTGCTAGTGCGTTTGATGTTTCTTTTCTGAATTCTGAATGGCGCTTTGATCTTGCGGTTTCTTTTTTGGTTTCTTTTTGTGGATCTTTGCAAGGCACAATAGATTTGGGACTAGAAGACCAGCCCTAGAGAAGCTAATTATTTCCTCTTTGTACATTCAGCTGGATATTCAATGCATATTTGTTGAATGAATACATGAATTCAAAAAGATAAAAAGAAATGGAGTCTGTTAAGGGGAATATATTGTTTATCAGACCCAGAAGTTTCAGTTGTTAACAACTGGGGGAAATGAGATAAAATTTGCTATTTAGCTCTAGAAATCTAATTTTCTTAGAATTTTTGCATAAGTTGTCTTATTTTACCATCTTAGTTTTAATAATATGTCAACATCATAGAAAGAAAAAATTTAAAGAAGTGGAAACAGATAGAGATGCTCTTTCCCATTAAACTCATCTATTACCGAGTACCTCTTAACTTTGGCAATCCTCTGCATGCTTAAGAAAACTGCATTCTCTTTTTCAGTGCCTCCAATATGCAAAAAGTCCTGGGTTCTCAGCTCATTCTCTGCTTGTCTCCTTCACAGCTGCTGGAGCTCGGATGTTGAAATTCCTCACCAGGCTTTGCAATAGTATAGCTTCCCCCCTGCAATACTGAGACTTAGCGCTCCTTTTGAAACCATTTGAGGGGTGCCTGGCTAGCTCAGTCGGTAGTCAGCAGTTGGGGTTGTGAGTTCAAGCCCCACACTGGGTGTAGAGATTACTTTAAAAAATAAATAAATAAGGGGCGCCTGGATGGCTCAGTCGGTTAAGGGTCTGACTTCGGCTCAGGTCATGATCTCACGGTTTGTGAGTTCAAGTCCCACGTTGGGATCTGTGTTGACAGCTCAGAGCCTGGAGCCTGCTTCAGATTCTGTGTCTCCCTCTCTCTCTCTCTGCCCCTCCCCTACTCACACTCTGTGTGTGTGTCTCTCTCTCTCAAAAATAAATAAACATTAAAAAAATTTTTTTAATAAATAAATTAAATTAAAAAATAACAGTTTCTTGTTTAAAATAAAATAAAATAAAAACATTTGACTATATGCTTTTTTAAAAACGTTTATTTATTTGTTTTGAGAGAGAGAGAGAATGAGAAGAGCAGAGAGAGGGAGACAGAGTCCCAAGCAGGCTGTGCACCAGCAGCACAGAGCCCAATGCAGGGCTTGAACTCGCGAACTGTGAGATCATAACTTGAGCCGAAATCAAGAGCCGGTCGCTTAACCAACTGAGCCAGCCAGGCACCCCTGACTATACGCTTTCTAAAGTATTTCCAATAGCTAGGGTTTTCCTAGATTCTTCCAACAACTCTGTGAAGGTGGTACGAGGTCATCATCATCCCTAGACCCATAAGGTGACTGATGCACATCCTGAGGCAGGAGCAGAGCTAGACTAGACCCCAGTTCCTCTGTTTTTCCACTAACCCATCTCCTGAAGAAGTGCTGTTTTATTCATTTCCCATAACCACCCCCTCCCCACTCCTTCCTCCTGTTTTCTATTCCAGATAAGAAACGGGGGGGGGGGGGGGAGAAGGTCAAGATCAACATTAAGATTAAGATATATCTCTTTTCCTCCAGTCAACAGAGTCTGTATCCGACCCCTAAAGCGGCCCCCCAACAATAGATGAGTAAATTGTTTGTTCATTCAACTTCCTGCCCACCTTATTTGTCAATAAGAAATTTGCATGAATTTTTCCCATGGTAAACTAAGAGGCTTTTCATTAACATAGGCTGTCTCTACAAGGAGTAGAACCTTTCCCCTCTAAACGCTTAGAAACATATTTTGAATATAATACAGCAGGGTTTTGGTTGGTTTTGTTTTTTAAGGTATGTAGTAATTTCCTCACTCCCGTAATTACAGTTGAAGTCACTTGTTGGCAATGTATCACTAGGGGCTTAAAGAAAGAAGCCGGGTTGATTTCCACATAATGATCCAAATAAAAAATGAGCCCTGAGCCACTAAGCCCGCTGCAGTGTACAAAACAGGTTTATGTTCAGAAGCGGCCACAGCGTTTCCCTGATTTGCGAGCATAAAAATAAAGCATGTTCCTGTGGGTTATTTCTAACCTGCAAATTTTTTCCATAGCCAGATTTGCCTTGACCCCAGAGGTGAAACTTTAGAGAGAAATGCTTTTCACTAGCAGTTCCCATGATGTTATCAATCCCATTGTAGGACCAACAATTAATTATAACAATAAGAAAGACATTATTCATCCAGGCCTCCCTTCCTGCTCTTAAATTCATAAAACTCCCTGCCACCTGGACAGTTGATGTGTGTGTGTGTGTGCGCGCACACACACATATATGTGTGGCTTAAAATAACCTGATTACAATTATGTGTAAAACACACAGTGGAAAACTCTGGAAGAAAAATATCAAATACTTAAAGTAGCTATATGAATGGTGATATTAATGGGACAGGGGTCTTTTACTTTATTCTCTTTTTCTAAAATAACTATATTGAAGTTTTATTACTCTTCTTTTTTTTAATATTTATTTATTATTTTCAAAAGAGAAAGAGAGAGACAGAGCATGAGCAGGGAAGGGGCAGAGAGCGAGGGAGACACAGAATCCAAAGCAGTCCCCAGGCTCTGAGATGTCAGCACAGAGCCTGATGAGGGGCTCAAACTCAGGAACCACGAGATCGTGGCCTGAGCCACCCAGGCGCCCTTTCACCTTATTTTTCTTTTCTTTCTTTTTTTTTTTCATGTTGTATTTATTTTTGAGACAGACAGAGAGAGAGAAAGAGAGAGTAGGGGAAGGGCAGAGAGAGAAAGGAAGACAGAGGACCTGAAAAGGGCTCTATGCTGACAGCAGCGAGCCCATGAAGGGCTCGAACTCAACTTGCAAACCTAGAGATCATGACCTGAGCCGAAGTCATCTGGGTGCTCAACCGACCCAGCCACCCAGGCGCCCCAGGGTTTTTATTACCTAAATAAAATTAATATCATTAATTCAATATAAAAAGTTTTAAGTATTCTACTTTTCACTATTTATTGAGTGCCTATTATGTGCCAGGGTTTGTCCTGGGGAGAACAAGAACCAGAACAGGGAGAATAAGACAGATACAGCTCTTTCTCTCATGGGAGTTCCAGTCAAAGAGGGGAGGCACGTCCGAAACAGGTAATTACATAAATTTATTAATTAATGTATTCACAAGTAGTCATTGAACATCTACTATGTGCCAAGATGTTTCTAAGCACTGTGAATCGGCAGGGAACGAAGCAGGCAAATGTCCTTGACTTCCTGGAGCTTATATTCTAATTGATTTACATATTGCTTCATTTCTAATTAGCATGAGTGTCATGAAGGTAAAGTACGGAGGGCCTGCCTCATCGGAAAGACCAGAGATGACGTCCCTGAGGAAGTGAGATAGTTTCAAGGGTCTCAAATAAAATAGGGCTTTGTGTTGCCCTCCTGGACTGAGAGAGCTCTGCCAGACAGGGCAGGAGTTTCCTTAGGTGACTAAGTTCTGGCAGGTGCTCTGTGTTGAGGTCTGACTCTCGGTTCGTCCGCTGTGGAGGTGCCTGGTGCAAGAAATTCACACCCTTCCCCCCTCCCCCCCCAAGATGCCAGTGGGGAGGGATTTGAAACCAGATTTTGATTAGTAGTCGCTGTCCATTTGTGCTTCAGCACATTGTGTCCACGAAGTCCTGATACAGAAAAAAGCAAGGCCATCCTTCCCTCGTGGTGCTGACAGTAACTAATGGACCTTCCTCTCCCAGATGGGAAAACTGGAGCTGAGAAGACAAATCCAGCATGAGCCAGAGGGCCCTCTGCTTCGCGGGTCGGGAGAAAGCAACTGCTTGATTTCGGGTTTGCCCCTCAGACTGCAGAGCTCCGGGTCACCAGCCTAAACCGCTTAATGCACATTACGCCTGGGTCTACTTGGAAATGGCTGAAGGCACTTAAATGGAATGCCCAACCTTTGTCCTCAGCCCTGAAACCACAGGTAAGTATTTAGGTCTGTGTAGTATCGATCATGCCTCCCACTGGCACCAGGAAAAACGTTGTGAAGCAAGTCAACTTTCCAGTGACAAGGAAGTCATTCCCCTAATCCACTCTCACTGGACAATCAGGTTGACAAAAACCATTAAGTTTTCTGAGATTAGAAATTCACTGTCAGAGGGAGCCATGTATAGAGTTTTCCACTCCATTACACCCAGGACAATAACCAGAGGCCAAGTGACAGGAAAAGGCTGGGGTCTGTCTTTTTAAAGTTTCCTGTGTCCTTGGGTGGAGGGAAATAAATTAGCAAGTGCCTCCCTTTTGTAGGACATAGGATATATATTATCTCATTAATCAACGCAACAGCCTACGAGGTGCATTCTGCGTATTGCATTTGTCAGAAGAATAAACTGGGGCTCAGCAGGTTTGGGTTGCTAGCTAAGATCACCCTGCTAGTTGCCGTGACGTGGGGCTGAGAATCAGAATCATTGGGCTGGAGGGGTCTAGAGGCTCCTAACTTTCTTCTAAGCAGAACCACACTTTAACCATCTGGAAAACCGGTTCTGTCTGAAAGATCCCACTGTTCTGTGGCAACTGGAAGCAGGCTGGTTCTGTGGCAAAGACCACAGACTGTGGCAGATTCGTATCCATATGTCCGCCCCGCCTTTCACTGTGTGACCTTGGGGAAGTTTCTTCACCTCTCTGTCTCCTTTTCCTCCTCTAGTCATGAGGAGGTGATAACCTAAAAACCTTAGAGAACTGATGTTGTCCAGTAAAGGTGTTACAACTAATTCCACTCAAAAGCACGCATTCTAGATCATGTATCAGCACAACTTTTCTGTAAAAGACCAACAGGTAAAGTGCTCTCTGCCACATTTACTCAACTCTACTAAGCACGGAAGCAGCCACATATAGTACATAAAGGGATTGGCATAGCTGTGTGCCAATAAAACTTTATTCGTGGACACTGAAATTAGAATTCACCTGACTTTCATGGGTCAGGACACATTATTCTCTGAATTTTTTTTCAACCATTTAAAAATGTAAAGGCTTTCTCAGCTCCTGGACCATACAAAAGCAGGTGGTGGGCCTGGTTGAGTTCATGGGCTAAGGTTTGCCAATGCCAGCTCTCCAGTGCTACTCAAGGGCGGTCCAGGCATCAGCAGCCTCGTTAACACCTAAAACTTTGTTGAAAATGAAACTGCATGGGCGCCACCCTAGACTTGCTGAATCTGAATCTTTAGGGAGAAGGAGCGGGAATCTGCATTTTAACAAGCTCTTGGCTATTTTCACGAACACTGGAGTTTGAGAATCACAGCTGTGGATGAACTCATACACATGTGCGCAAGGATTTGCATCCAAGAATATTCATAGCCACATTATCTGTAATAACTTCAACCTGAAAAGAACCCCAGCGTCCAGGAACTGTAAAAATGTCTAAAAGCAGTAAAAGAGATAAGTGGAATAATATTCAGGAATGAAAACGGACAAACTAGAGTCTTGTGCCGTATGGATAAATACTAAAATGATGACATGGAACACACACGGAAACAGATCCAGACACAAAAGAATATGGACTCTGTGATTCTATACAACAATATAAAGTTAAAAAATAAGCAAACTAGGGGCACCTGGGTGGCTCAGTTGGTTAAGTGCCAGACTCTTGGTTTCGGCTCAGATCGTGATCTCACGGTTTGTGAGTTTGAGTCCTGTGTTGGGCTCTGTGCTGACAGCGTGGAGCCTAAGCTTGGGATTCTCTCTCTCCCTCTCTGCCCTCTCTCTCTGTCTCTCTCTCTCTCTCTCTCTCTCTCTCAAAATAAATAAATAAACATTTGTTTTTAAGTAGGCAAACTAAATTATACCATTTTGGGGTGAATACCCAAATGACAAAACAGTAAAGTGAGGCAAAGCAGTTATACTCATTAAAGTCAGGGTCGTAATCTTCGTGGGGAAAGAAGGCAGTATGTTTAGGAAAGGACACATGAGAGGCTTCTGGGGGTTGGCAATGCCCGATTTCTTGACCTGGGTGATTGCTACACACATGTGCTTACTTTCTGATAATTTGTTTAAGTGTGCATTTATGTTTCGTGCACTTTTCTGTATGTGTGATGCATTTCACCATAAAAAAAAAAAATTAAAAAGAAAAATCCTGCCAGGAATGGTGACTTTCTGAGCTAGCCCTGTGTATGGAACCTGCCAGACCCACTTCACACCTTGACTTCCCGCTTGGCCGATTCCCTGTAGCCCACCCAACTGCAAGTTGCAAATTTATAGGCCAACTGAGCCCAGATGGTTTCCTGTGATAGCTGCTAGGGGCATAATAATGAATACACGTCTCCCCACACGTTCCTGAATGCGTTTTGGCAGGATTTTTACTGCAGGCAGTAAAACCTTGTTACAAAGTCCCTCACTGTCTCAGGGGCTTGGCCACGTTGCGGTTGAGCCATACCGCCTCTTGTTACAGGCAGCCCGTCATCCTTGTCCCACATAGCATCCTTGAGCACTGGCTTTCTCTCCCTTGTCCTATGAGGCTGTTTGATTGATTGTTACTAATAATCATTGCATTTCAGAAACCCAGATTCCTGTCCTCACAGCTGGAACTTCCTCTTTGCACTAATTGGAAAAACATCCTCCGGGAAATGGGGCATCTTTATTGAGTCAATCTTTGGCGATGACTATGTCAACTGGCGAGATGAAGTATACAGCAAGGAAGTGAAGGCTCTGAAACCCTCCAGGGCACTGGTCCCAGGTCTCAGTTGAAGAAGTCAGGCTGACTTGACCAGATCCCTGTATGGAAAAACTAAGGGTCACGTTAGGGAAGGGCCAGCTTGAGGGGCTGGGGTCGATCCATAAGTTCAGGAGCCATCCCAGCTAATGGTCCCCCAATTTTCTTCCCTTTCTTCCCTGAATATTAGCTGCATAATTAAGACTACATTTCCCAGACTCCCTTGCAGTTAGATATGGTCATGTGAGCAAATTATAACTAATTAGAAAGCAAGCAGAGGGGATGTACGAAGCTTCCATGAAGAGCCATATGCATCCTTCTTTTCCCTTCCTTTTCTTGCTTTTGGCTGGAACGTGGCTGGAGATTTAGCAGCCATTTTGAACAATGAGGTGACTTTGGAAATGGAGTCCACGCCAACGGGTGGCACAGCACTATTCCAGCCTTTGACCTGCTTCCTGGACTCTTGCAAAAGAGAAACTTTTAAATCTTGCTTAAGCCATTGTTTCGGGAGATTTTCTGTCACTTGTAGTAAGAACCTAATCTTAACTCCTATAACAGCATTTTTTATAATGGTAAAGAAGTGGAAGCAACCTCAGTGGCCCTTAAGAAGGGATTGGTTACATTTGTTCCCTCATTTGCTTACTCATTCGTCACATTTGAAATGAGTGTCTACCCCATGCTTGGCGTGGTTTCAAGCACTGGGGATATAGTGGTTAAAAAAATGTTGTCTCTGCCCTCAAAAACTTTGTTGGAAGAGGAAGCAAAAGGCATAAATAAATGGACAACTAAAATATAGCTTAATGAGTGGAACCACAGAGACCGAGTAGTTTAAAAAATAGTATAATGAAACAAACAGAGGGTTACTGGAGGGGTTGCGGGAAGGGGGATGGGCTAAATGGGTAAGGGGCATTAAGGAATCTACTCCTGAAGTCATTGCTGCACTATACGCTAACTAATTTGGACATAAATTTAAAAAAATAAAATTAATAAAAAAATTATAATGAGATAAGGAAAATGTTCATGGCATATTGCTAAACAGTAGGTTAATAAGGTCATACACGGTGAGTCTAATTTGTAAAACATATATATTTGCATAGAGAAAAACCAAAACTGATGTATAATTAGTCTGAACACTTTGAACAGCATTTAGCAAGAGACAAACGGTTAAGGAGTGAAAGGTTTTATTTCAAGGTGGAGGGACTATTTTTGTCCCCCTGTATTTCTATATGCTTTCCAAATGCTACCCGCATAATATGGATTACTTTTGTAATAAGGAAAAAATACCAACATGAGGAAACAATGTGCGTTATGAAGTTCAGGATCAAGACGAAATGTGTAGGGTAGTGATTTCAGTGAGATTGCAAACTAAGTTGTGCTAAACAGTCTTAAAAAGAAACTCGGGTCTGAGGTCTGAGGTTGGCCTCTCCCTAGGGGGAGGACACTAGAAGGGTCTGGTTCTCCGCCCCATGTACTGTCTAGAAGCATGCAAAGAAGTTTGCCCAGGGCTTTGTTCTACATTTTTAGTGGGGCAGGGCCCACTGCAGCCAAGTTATTAAGCACTAGCCCTATCACTTCTCTTCCCATGGCTCCTCTCTGCTGGGCCTCTTGCCCAACCATTAAAGCAGCTGTTGTTGTTTTGTAGAGGCTAATTAACTCCACACTGCATGAAGCCAGACGCTAATTGGCCCACTCACTTAATCAACTTTAATGTCTCTCTTCTGGTGGACCCGGCTGCTGCTTTTTGTTCCCCTGATCACCAACAAACGCAGATCCAGGGGAGTGGTAATAACGGCCTCCGGTGGGCACACGCAGCCTTGACCCCGTCCCCTACCACAGGGTAGGGGCAGAGGGTCATTCCGACCCTCAGTCGGCTCAGTGGACGTCCTCCCAAGTTCCCGATCACTGGTGCATCTTGGGACCTGAGCCTATTGCCTCTCTTCCAAACATTGCACGGTGATATGAGTCATCAGATGGTTGGTTCCTCAAGAGGATTGACCTCATCGCTGTCTGTTGCTGACACAGATTTAAGACTCTAAAACCTAACTAACTCACACAATTACTGCAACTACACTTTTCTGAGTGTCTTGGGTGCAGCAGATGCTGTGGCACGTCCTTTCCAATGCAACGTGAACACGACGTGGCTCAGGGTAAGTAAGCAATACATACTCTTCACCAAATGAGGAAGAAACATCGCTCGTCCCCATTTGTCAGATGAGGAAACTGAGGCAGTAATAGTATTTACAAATGTGATTGAAATGACACACATGCTCATTTCAATCATAGCCCTGTAAGATTAGGACCAAGAATTGTTATAATCCCCATTTTGGGTAGAGTTTAGAAACTTTGAGAAAGAAAAGTGACTTTCCTAAGAGATCACCAAGTATGGTGGACAGAATAATCCGCCCCCCAACACCACTTGCCAAGTGCAACTTGCACTTGCCAAGTTGCAATGGTGCAACTCCCAATGCACCATTCGTGCATATCCTAATTCCCAGAACCTGTGAATATGTTCCTTACAGGGCAAAATGACTTTGCTAATGGATCACGTTAGGATTTGGAGATGAGATCATCCTGGATTATCTAGTTGGGCCGAGTATAATCACGAAGTTTCTTGTAAGAGGGACACAGGGGGCTATGAATCAGAGACAGAAGATGTGAGAACAGCAGAGGTCAGACAGGAGAGAAAATGCTACACTGCTGACTTTGAAGACAAAGAGGGGGCCACAAGCCAAAGATTGCAAGCAGCATCCAGAAGCTGGAAAAGGGAAGGACATGGATTCTCCCCTGAAGCCTCCGGAAGCAACACAACCCTGCCAACACCCTGACTCTAGACGTCTGACCTCCAGAACCGTAAGATAATACACTCATGGTGGGTTAAGTCACGAAGTTTTTGGTAATTTGTTACAGCAGAAATATGGAGCGACTACTGATTTTGTTACAGCAGCAACAGGAAATGAACACACACCATAAGTGGAAGAATTAAAGGGCTTGAATTTAGGCATCGTGACATGAAATCCCTTTCTGCCTGCAGTGACAAGATTTCCCCATACGTGATCAATATGCGGTGATTTTGAATGCTCGCCTCCCGTAAGATGAGGACAAACGATGCCTGTGGGTCTGTGGGCCTGGCTTCTCCCTGAAGGCCAACACGCCCCCTGCCTCCTTCCCAGTCCACTCCATGCTTCTTGCCCTTCATTTCCTTCCTCTTCTTCCTCAAGCATCTGAAACCCAGCTGCACAACGTATCTCATCTAGGGGAAACCATGGTTCTGTCTCTATCTGAAGGTCAGCTTTGACCAGGGCAGGATGCGTCACAGAGCTTGTGGGAGTTTGGGGTTTGGGAGACTGTAGAGCAGTGTGGTTAGTCTCCGGCATTTGAATTCTACCTACCCACTTGCTTTCAGCGTGCCTCCATTTCGTCTTCTAATAACAAGGTGGTTCTGAGGATGAAGTGACACAACTCACGTGTCCCACTGAGCACAACATCTGGGAATGATAAATACTCACCAGATGTTGTCAGTGATAACACCAACACAAACTGAGCTCCAGGCTGGCAGAACTCCAGGCCTCGCTCCTAGAGCAGTGGTTCTCAGACAGCTGAGACCGCGTCATCAGATGGATGGCATGCATCGGATTTATCTGGAAGGGATGGCCTCCACTTCCAGAGTTTCTGATTTAGTAGGTCTGGGGTGGGCCCTGAGAATCTGCATGGCCCAACATTTCCAGGCAATGGGGATGTTGCTGTGCCAGGGATCATACTTTGAGAACCACTGATGCAACACATAGTCAGGGATTGTGCCTTCCATGCTATTCTCCCCTAGCGCCCAGCACAATGCCTGGCACATAACAGATACATGACAAATATTTGTGGCATGAATACATTTTTTCCCACTGTCTTCCTGAGGCTTTAAATGTCCAGGGGGCTGCCCTTTTCCATAAAAGAATTCCATTCTCTATCTTTTTTATCGCCATCATATTTACTACAACTTGGTGCTGACAATCTCCTCTTCATAGACTCCCTGTTTTCCCCTTGAATACCCTCCATTTCCCCAGTGAGTGTCTCTCCCCTGGATCTCAACCTTTTCCATTAACTCCATGCACTGCACAGCCTGTTCCAGGACATCAAACTTTAATTTAAACAGAAAATAATCAATAAGCTTAGCAAATTGCCCATGGCAACCTCTGCTGAGTGAATCAAAGGGTTTTATAGGTAATTTAAAGGGTGTCCTCACTTATCCCTCAAGGTAAAGCTTAGCACATTGACAAGAGCCCTTTTCCACTCTGGCCCAGGATGCTCTGGAAGAAAATGGAGGAGAAAGGACTTAGGTTCTGGGGTTAGGGGGGGGTGTTTGGACCAGGAAGGAAGGGTCTGTTTTTAAGCACTGACATCTGATATTGACCCCCACGTGAGTAAGGGGTTTTCATTGTTACAGACAACAGAAACAGACTCTGGATAACTTCAGAAATAAAAATTACTGTCAGGCTATGAGGTGTAATTGATGAAAAAAAAGGCTAAATATCTGGTTCTCAGAAATATTAGAAACCGGGGTTTTCTCTCTTGAAGGTGTTATTTAGGGATGCACCTGTGTGATTTTCTGTCTTTGTGTGTTTTGACCCAAGATTCATATTCCAAGAGAGCATCTGAGCAGCCTGACTGGGTCACATGGCCCTCTCTTGACCTGGAAGGACGGGGCACCATGATGGACGGTTCCACTGAGAAGGGAAATGGAGAGGAGAGCTAGTTCTCCAAAGGAATACAGAGGTAGAGTAACTACGGAAGGGGACGGCAAATACATATTTCTACTGTAGAACTTCGTTTTTGACTTTGTGGTTTGACTGATTGTTTTCTCCAAACAAGAGTGGCCAATCTAACAGTGTTTTACGAGATTGTGGGGCCTGCGCAGGACTTTGAAGGGCCATCAAGCGTGTGGCTTGGTTATCTACCCAAGCCAGAGAGCTGTCTATCATTTTCTGAGAATCTTCCCAGACTCCTCTGAGAAGATTGTCTAAATTTTAAATCCTTACAAACAAGACCAGTTCGCTCTTCCAGGGAGATATTAAATACTCGACAACCAGTATACCATGGGAGTGAGCTAACCAAAACTGTAAGAGCGGTAAACAACCCATAAGACCAAACTGATCCACGCCAACCGACCGTCTGTCCAGCGTCTCCTTAACCTAAGTGGGACGTTGAAAGCCTGTCCTTCTGATCTCTACAATAGATGCCCATAACAGCTCCTCATTCCCTGGGAGAAGTACCGGGGTCTTCTTTCCTGAGTTTTCACAGACCCATGGCTTTGTCAGGGACTTGAAAATTTAGTGTGCCAACTGTATGATGGATGCTGCCTTCTTAACAGAGCTGCACGTAAATGCCATGCAGTCTGCTGCTTTTTCCTGTGTATTAAACTCTGGAGTCATCCTGCCTGAGTTTAAAACCCAGCTCTACTACTTACTGGCTCTGTGGCCTCAAGTAAGTGGTTTACCCTCTCTGAGCCTACCTCCCCACCATTTTCCCTCCTCCACTGTCAAGCAAATTCCAGACACCGTATCATTTCATCCATAAATACATTACTAAATGATAAGGACTCTTTTTAAAAGGTAACCAGAGTACCATAATTCTTTTATATCATCAAGTGGCTGTTCCTCATTTATGGTTCTTATAGAGTATCTTAATTGTTTTCTTAGGAAAGTAGTAATTTCTTTTTTCCTCAACATAGTACCATAAGCATTTTACCATGCTGTTAAATATTCTTCTAAAATGTAATATTTAGGGGCACCTGGGTGGCTCAGTTGGTTAAGCGTCTGATTCTTGATTTTGGCTCAGGTCATGAACCCACAGTTCATAAGTTCAAGCCCCACATCAGGCTCTGTGCTGGCAGTGCAGACCTTGCTTGAGATTCTCTTTCCCTCTCTCCTTGCCTCTTCCTGCCCCCCCCCATAATAAACAAATAAATTTAAAAAACAAAATAAAATGTATGATTTAAGCATGCATGATATTAATGAATCAGTTAATTTATTGAGCCAATCATGCTTTCAGATATTTATGTTATTTCCAAATGTTCACTATTAAAAAAGGCTCTGATTAACATCTGTGGTAGACCCTGGGTGTCTCAAAATATCCATATTCACCTTATTCTTTAGGATAGAACCCCAAATTTACTTGGTGTGACAAAAGATAAGCTAAGAAATTTTCATTTCCCAGCTCCTCTTGCAATTAGCTGAGGCCAAATGAGATAGAAATAGACATTACATGGGGTCTCTGGGAAGGCTGCTGGGAGGAAATTGATTGGGCTGGTAAGTGCTTTTTTTTTTTTGCCCTCCTCCCCCTCCTTCTTCCTGCTGCCTAGAACACAAGTAGAGTTCCTAGTGGTCCAACACCATCTTGAACCATTAAAATGGAAGATACACTCTAAGGTGACAGAGCAGAAAAAAAAGCAGCTTGAATCTCTAACGACCCTCAAGTCAGAGGTCTGTTTCCCTCCAGACCTCCTTTAGGTGACAAAGTAAAAACTCCTTTATTTTTTTTTTAATTTTTATTTATTTGTTTTTGAGAGAGAGAGAGGGGGGTGACGGGAAGGGCAGAGAGCGACGGGGAGAGAGAGAATCCCAAGCAGGCTCCGCACTGTCAGCCCAGAGCCCACCGCAGGGCTTAATCTCACCAACCGTGAGATCAAGACATGAGCTGAAATCAAGAGTCGGACGTTCAACCAGCTGAGCCATCCGAGTGCCCCAATAATTCTTTTATTTAAGCCACTGTAAAAGTTCATCATTTAGCATGAAGCCTTGAGACTGGCATATGCTGGTCTTCACACACGGTGTGGCTGGAGCAGAGTTATGGAGTAGAAAAGGAGCTATACCTATGAGGTTGGAGAGGAGTCTGGCAGGCCACGGTGAAGATATCCATCCTAAGCGTGCTACGTGCCTCATGATGGCATGAACCTTCTGGAATTATTCCAAGGGAGTTATGTGATGGTATCACCACATTGCCCGCCCCATGGCAAGCATTTACTACGTGGTGGTTGTCATTATTGTTATTACTAATGACAGGGCAATAGTGTTGAAAGAGAATGGGACCAGGAGTCAGAGAAGTAGGGCTCCATTACTGCTTTTGGAAGTTGCCAATCTCAAGACACTAGCCAAGTATCTTTGCTTCTTATGATTTCAGTTGTGTCATATGTAAAATGTATACAAGACCAGGTAGATGACTGTCAAATTTATGTCAGCCTCAAAACCTGCTGCTCAAATGGAATATTGAATAAGTCAAACATGCCCCATGGACACAAGCAGAGTGATTGTGGTAGGGGAGGACGTTGCTCAATACTGTTGCTACTTGCTGGGTCTTCTCTTCTGTGGTGATCCCTCAGGAAGCTTCTCAAGGCGCTGCTTAAAAACCACTAGACTGAGGGGCACCTGGGTGGCTCTGTCAGTTCAGCATCTGACTTCGGCTCGGGTCGTGATCTCACAGCTCCTGGGTTTGAGCCCCGCATCGGGCTCTGTGCTGACAGCTCAGAGCCTATAGAGCCTGCTTCGGATTCTGTGTCTCCCTCTTTTCTGACCCTCCCCTGCTCACACTCTGTTCCTCTCTCCTTCAAAAATAAATAAACATTAAAAAATGGTTTTTAAAAACCACTAGACTGAGGCTGGACATCATTAGACACTAGGGAAATGCAAATCAAAACCACAGTGAGACAGAGCACAGAGGATTTTTAGGGCAGTAAAGCTACTCTGTATGATGCTACAATGGTGGTACAGGTGTCATTGCGCAGTTGTCAAAATCCAGAGGATATACAACATGAAGAGTGAGCCCTGATGCAAGCTATGGACTTTGAGTGATGATGGTGTGTCAGTGTGATGTCATCAATTTTGGAATGCACCACTGTGGTGGAGGGTTTCCGCAGTGGGGAAGCTTGTGCATGTGTGGAGGCAGGGGTAGATGGCAACACTCTGGACTTTCTACTCAATTTTGCTATGAACCTGAAACTGCTTTAAAACATTAAAAATTAAATTTACAAAATTTATTAATTTAAAATATTTTTCGTAAAAAAAAAAAACACAGCGAGATACCATTTCATACCCACTGGGTGGCTATAATTTAAAAAAAGAAAAAAAAAAGACGAAACAAATGGTGGAAAATAACAAGGATTAGCAAGAATGTGGAAATTGGCTGGAACCCCCCCTAATTTCCTGGTAGAAATGTCAAATGGCTCAGCCACTTTGGAAAACAGATCAACCATTCCTCAAAAAGCTAAACAAAGAATTACCAGGTGGCCCAGCAATTGTACCCCTACGTATATGCATAAAAGGATTGAAAACAAGTATTCAAACAAAAACTTGTATCCCCATGTTCATTCACAATAGTCAAAGGGCAGCAACAAACTGAATGTCCATCAGCAGATGAATAGATAAATAAAATGTGGTATATACATGCAGCGGAATATTATTCATCAGTAAACAGGAACAAAGTGGTGATACAGGCAACAGCATGGTGAACCTCAAAAACATCATGCTAAGTGAAAGAAGCCTGACACAAAAGGTTGTGCATTGCACGATCCATTTACGTGGGATATCCAGAACAGGCAAATCCAGAAAGCAGAAAGCAGAAAGCAGGGGTCGCCAGGCGCTACAGGAAGGGGGTAATGGGGAGTGACTGCTTCATGAGGATGGGGCTTCCTCTGGAGTGATGAAAATGTCCTAGTACTAGACGGAGGTGATGGTTGCAAATGTTGTGGATGTACTAAATGTCTTTGAATTGTACACTGAAAATGATTAATTTTACGTTATGCAAATTATACCTCAGTTTAGAAGCAAACAAACAAACACCAGACTGGGAGTTCTCTAAATCCTTTCCGGTTCCACTGCTCTTGCTGTTCTGCCCCATCGCCACGTATTATCTGTAGTCTTGAAGTGGGTTGATGCATGCTAGTTCCCAAGAAAGAGTACCGCAGTTCATTTTGCCCAGCAGCCCTTATCACCATTATCCCCTAAGCCCTGAAGTGGGCTCTGAGGGGAAAAAACACCCAGTAAAGGTATGTTTTAAAAGGTTAAAGTATAGGGAGCACCTGGATGCCTCAGTCAGTTAAGCACCCAATTCTTGATCTCAGCTCAGGTCTTGATCTCAGAGTCATGAGTTCAAGTCTCATGTTAGGCTCTGTGCTGGGTGTGAAGCCTACTTAAAAAATAAGTAGAATAAATAAATAAAAGGATAAAGTACAGAAAGAGCCAGAGTATGAAACACAAACAAGGTATGAATATAGCATAAGCAGGGTGGGGGGTGATAGGTACTGTCATGGAAGGTCCCTGAATTTGCCAGCCTATCTCTGGGAGTGATGGAAATAATTGTGCAGTTGGAGGGTTAAGTAGCAAGCTATTCCTACTCAAAACCAAAGGGTTGGGCTCTTCATCGCTTATAAAGATTGAAAGAAAAGACCCTCCAGGGATTTAAGGGGTCTGCAGAAGGATCGGTAGAGAATTCTAGACCTATGCTGTCCGGTGTGGTAGTCACTAGTCACATGTAGCTATTAACACTTGAAATGTGGCCAGTCTGAATTGCGGTGTGCTGTAGGATAAAATACACACCAGGCTTGGAAGACGTATTTCTTTAAAAAAAAAAAAAAAGTAAATATCTCATCAATAATTTTCATATTAAGTCTATGGCAAAATGATCATATTTTAGGTATATTGGATAAAATAATATATTATTAAAATTAATCTCACCTGCTTTTTAAAACTTTTTTTATGTGGCTATAGAAATTTAAAAATTATCTCCGTGGCACTCTATTTTGCGTGGACAGCACTGCTCTGTGGCCCATTGTACTACTCCTCCAGGGCAGAAGTGGCGCTGTCCAGGGTCTCTTGGCAGAGACTGCCCAGCATAAAGCACCATCTGGGCATTCAAGCTCCCCAAATAACTGCTGGGGAAATGTGGGCATGTCTTATCCCAAGACGGCATAACAAACAGAACTCATTAAGCAAAGCAAATTTTGCTTGTGGCCTGGATACAAACACAGGTGCAGTGAAAGCTTCAAGTCCTTTTAAAGCAACTCCATTTTCTCAAAAGGACAGAATGGTCATAAGCATAGTGTCAGGGCAGAAGGGAGGTCCCACCATGCCCTTTCCCAACATCTCAATATGTCTCTCAGAGTCCCAAAGGGTAAATGGAATAGCATTTTTTAAATTGGCCAGGAAAATTGTGCAATGTTTATTCAATGGCAGAGTAAAAATGGCACATTTTCTATCAAGATGGAAAACAAGAACAAAGATCCAAATAGGCAGTCCCTCATACCGCCATTTTAGTCACAGTCGACCTGTGCTTTTGGCGGTGTTACAAAATGAAATAAATCCCTTTATAATCCCTCACACTGGCTCCAAAAAAAGTATTTTCACAAGCACCAGAGCAGACCCTTTGGGCATTTCTTCCTACAAATGCTCATCCCTGCTCAAACCTCTTCCCCGCCGCCCATCACATCCTTTTACAAAATGGTGAACTGAAAGGAGTCTAATGCTGGTTATGTCATGGGGCAAGGGGGTCAGAAGGAGGGAAACAGAGGGAGTGGTCCAAACAGGAATCCCTCTCACAAGCTCAATATCCTCCCCAAACTCTCCATAACCCTTCCTAGGTCACTCAGCTTTGTCGGTTTCTTCTTCCAACCAACACATCAAATTTCCTATCTTCTGCCTGGCAACATTCTCTTGCATTGATGTTACTTAACACTTCACATAGTTTTTAGTGTCTTTGAGTAGCAGGACACTTCCCCTCAACCCTCACCCCCATACCTAGCTCAGTATAACTTCACGTAACACTCAATAAATATTTGTTGAATGACTGAACGTAGTTGAATCTGATATTTGCCAACTCCGATAAAATAAAGGAACTCAATGTCAGGTTTTCTAGCTAGATAGAGAAACAGGACAGCTACATAAAATGATCTGAAGGAAAAATCGCATCCAACACTTTACTTCCAGGTCTCTGAAGGAGGCTGTTATAACAATGGACTATAAATACAGGGTGAACGCTGTATCTGTAAAGAAGCAATTCTAACAGTGGTCTGGAAGAGCCAAGAAAATCCAGCTTCTTCTCCCTGAGTATATACACAGGTGCACTGTGTGGAATGAAATCCACTTAACTTGATTTTATGGACAGTGATTCATGCAAACTCAGTTCCAAACTGCTCAGCACGGCTCAGTTAAATAAATTACAGCAAGAGTAAGCCAGCCAGCAGTAAAGGCAAAAGACAGAAAATAAACTTGAGGTTGAAGGCTGAAATTTTAGGAGTGCCAACATCATCTTTCTTCTAGGGGTTCTGAAGGGACTTCAGTGATCTTCAAGGTCAAGGCCCTGATTTGACTGATAGGGAAACTGAGAACCATGGAAGGCAGAGTACATGTTCAAAGTTACTTAGAGAGTGACTGGCAGAATCATGGCTCCTGGGTCCCAGGTAAGAGGGTGTCTTCATTTCATCAGGTTCCTGAATGTCTTGTTCCCTGCCACAGTGCCACGAACATCCAAGAGACTCAATAAACGTTTGTTGAATGAATGACTGAATCTTTCAGGCTGGGGATAGCAAGTCAGCCTGATGGGGAGAAAGATCTCAGATGACCCTCTAGAATGAATACTCGTGTGTTTAGGGATGGAAGGAGTCCTCCTCAGATGCTCAGTGTTCTAATACTCACTTGAAGAGACACACCCAGCCCCATACTTTGGCCTCCCTTCTGGAGTGTGTGACAGACTTGCCACAGTGTTCAGTCCTTCCCTTTAGTGACATTCCCTGAGGACTCTGGTCCCTTTCTTCATGGCTAGGGCATCACTGCCTGGGAATGGATATAAATCAGTAGGGATGAGTTTGCCTCATAACACCTTAGCACCTACTGACCCCGAGCACACGATAGTACTACAGGGACATCCTTGGGGTGTTCTGTAAGATACCATTGCATCCTTAAGTAAATTACTCATATCTTTTTTTTCTTCTAACCTAGACTGAGTTACTTTTTTTTCCTTGTAACCAAAAGATTCTTACACAAAATAAAGGATCTTTATAGTTGACACAATGGATAGATAAGTTTAAGGTACGGCAATTGTGAAACATGGCTGCAAATTCTTTGACGATTGTCCCATCAAGAAATGAAGTCTACCTACCCTCCCCTTGAATCTGAGCAGACTTGTGACAGTCTTAACCAATTGAATATGAGAGACGTGAAAGTATATGTAAGTTCAGAAGATAAGCCATAAAAGGCCATGAAGCTTTCACCTCATTCTGGGAGCACTGAGCCACCACATAAAAAGCCTGACTGCCATGAAGAAGCCATCATCCTGTGGACAGGCTACATGTTGGTGTCAATAGTCCCCAGCCCAGGCACTAAGCATATGTGGAGGAAGAAGCTTCTAGAACACACCAGCCCCCGCCATTCAAGTCCTCCCAGTTGAAGGCTCAAACATCCAGGAGTGATGGCAAACCATCCCACCATGCCTTCTCTAAATTCCTGACCTGTGGCACATAGGAACAGAAGAACAAAAATGGTGGTTGTTCTATGCCATTAAGTTTGGGATAGCTTGTTACACACACAACAATGTGTAACTGAAACAGAAGTGCATAAAGGAAGAAGAAAAAGGCCAAGAGTATGGAAAATGGTTCAACTGGTGTATACAGAGGGGGACCGTGGAATTTCAGTTACTAATCTGAAGATACAGGAGGCCGGTAGCCCTGGGGCAGGGACAGAGGGTGGCCAAGGCAGTTTGTTACATTGCCTCCTTTGGTCTACACCTGGGCCAGCTCTGGGAGGAGGCCCTCTCTGTAAGATGAGGAATCTGACACAGGGAACAACCAGCCTGCTCTTTGAATGGGCTTTAGACATTCCAACTTGCTTTCTCAGCCACACTGCTCAGGACCATGAGCATCACAGATGGGAGGGGAGGCATTGTAATTTTTCAAATGCTCCCATCCCTGGAACTTGAACTCTTTAGGTTGCAAGGGATAGAAATCCAATTCAACCAGTGTAACCAATATGCAAAGAATATAACATGGAACTTACGATCAAAATGCAACTTTATTTCTTTTAAAGTTTATTTCTTTTGATAGAGAGAGGGGGAGAGAGAATCCCAAACCAGCTCCGCACTGTTAGTCCCGACACACGGCTCAAACTCACGAACTGTGAGATCATGACCTGAGCCAAGGTCAAGAGCCAGATGCTTAACCCACTGAGCCACCCAGGCACCCCTCAAAATGCAACTTTAAATTTTACTCAGTAGAGGGTGATGGCATCACACTATCCCTAGTGGTCCAGGAGTGCAGGGCTGCCGTTGAAATGAAGTTTCAACATCTTCTCATATATACTCATTGTTTTCACATGCTTCAGTAAATAGACACCTTTCTTAGGTGACAGCTTGATGTTCGCTGTGCTGAGGCCAAGTTATACCTGAGTTTGTCCACCACTGTGACCTACCACTAGCTAGTATTCTGTCCATTAGATACAGACACCGTAGTATGTATTATCTATCACCACAATCTTGCTATAAAACAAATACCCACAACACTTCAGTGACATGTGGCGATCAACAGTCTGCTCACAAATCTCTGGGTCGGCTAGGTGGTTTCACTGGGCTTAGTAGGGATCATTCATCCATCTACACTCAACAGTAGGTTGGCTTAGGAGGCTTGGCTGATCTTGGCTGGGCTGGGCTCTCTCACGTATCCGGGGCTTCGACCTGGCTTTGCTTCCCATGTCTCATTCCCCATCAAGCTAGCCCAGACTTGTTCCCATGGTGACAGAGGAGCAAGAGGTAGAGCAAAAGTAAACAATGTCCCTTGAGGCCCAAACTTGAGACAAGCACACCAGCACATCTGCCACATCGTATTGGCTGAGGCAAGTCACAAGATCAGCTCATGCCCAAGGGGTGGAGACATATCTTCACTTCTTAGCCGGGGGGAGTTGGAAAGGCAAATTGCAAAGGGCATGTACTAGGAAGAATTAGAGCCATCTCTGAAATCAATTCACCATATAACGTTTGCCACTCAGCAGCAAAATAATTTTATATGTAAAATTTAGCAATGTGTCTAAGATAGGTTTGCAGTACACCAGAACACCAAAGTATACAGGTTGGGAATTAGTGGTATAATGGTTGAGAACTGGGAGTATAGAGTCAGACAGCTGGATTCCAATTCCTACTCTACCACTTACTAAATAAGCTTGGGCATGGCTCTTAGCCTTTCTAAGTCTCAGTTTCCTCACCTAAAAAATGGGCACGATAATAGCCATCCACATCAGAAACTTATGAAGGTTGGGGCGCCTGGGTGGCGCAGTTGGTTAAGCGTCCGACTTCAGCCAGGTCACGATCTCGTGGTCCGTGAGTTCGAGCCCCGCGTCAGGCTCTGGGCTGATGGCTCGGAGCCTGGAGCCTGTTTCCGATTCTGTGTCCCCCTCTCTCTCTGCCCCTCCCCCGTTCATGCTCTGTCTCTCTCTGTCCTAAAAATAAATAAACGTTGAAAAAAAAATTAAAAAAAAAAAAGAAACTTATGAAGGTTAAATGGTAACATCTATTACAAAATTGCCTAATAAAATGCTTGCCATAAGATAAGTGTTCAATAAATAATAAATAATAATTATTAATTTCTTAATAAGGAGCCAAAGCAGGAGGTGGATTGCATAGATTTACTCTGACATGGCTGTCACCATCACTCCATTCAGCTCACCCTCAGGAAGGCCACAGAGTTTTGTTAAAGGTTGAGGGCAGACTCATAAAAAGAAAAAAAAAAAATGAAGGAGGCAGTGCTCATATTAATTCATTCATTACATGTCCCTATGTAATCTCCAGTTTGCCTTTAAAAGACCACAGTTTTGTTTTTTTTGTTTTTTTTTTTTAGTTTACTTATTTATTTTGAGAGAGATAGAATGTTCAAGCAGGGGAGGGACACAGAGAGAGAAAATCCCAAGCAGGCTCCGTGCTGTCAGCACAGAGCCCGACATGGGGCTGATCTTGTGAATCATGAGATAGTGACCTGAGCTGAAATCAAGAGTTGGACACTCAACCGATGGAGCCACCCAGGCATCCCTAAAATACCATAATTTTAAGGTGTGCTGGCATTAGCAAATAGTTTTAGATGTGCCCAGAGATTTAGTCCCAAAGATTTTTAGTGCATTATTGCTGATAATAGTGAAAACCAGAAATCACAGGAGGCTGACAAAATAAATTATACCTTTAAATAGTGAAATAGAATGTAACTATTAAAAATCGCCATGTAAGATAGCTAATGACACAAGATGATGACGATGTATGGCTTAGAGAGAAAAGCAAGGCACTAACAGAGTGTACAGGGTGATGAGCTGTTTTTGGCTCCCCCCCCACCCCCACCTTTCCCAGTGCAATTGTAGGTACATCATTTTGAGATTACTGGGGATTTGATCATTCCTTTTTGATTCCTTGCTGATTCAGGAGGTGGAAATTTTGGCAGCCTCTTCTCCCATGAAAATATCTTCTTTTCCAGATTTCGATCATTTAGTGTGCTTCAACCTCCATCTTATTCTAAATCTAATCGAGAATAGATACATGGAAAAGTGCTCAACTGTGTGAATAGTCAAGAACGAGCAAATCAAAACTATACTGAGATACCACGACACATTTTGCCACGGCTACAATAAAAAAGACTGACCATTCCAAGCTGCTGAGGAAGTGGTGCAGTGGCAACTCGCAAACACCACTTGGAAAACAAAGTCTGGCTGCGGTTATAAAACCCAAATATGCACACCAGCTATGTGCGTGACCCGGCAGTTCACTCCTAGTTGACGCTCAGCAGAAATGTGTGTGCCTGTGCACTGAAAGACACACACGGGAGTGTTCATGGCAGCACTTTTCACAACAGCCAGACTGGAAAACCCAAATGTCCGTTTATAGTCAAATTGACAACTTGTGATCTCATCACGCAGGAGAATCCTCTGTAGTAATGAAGATGGATGAGGTACATGCAATAAAGTGAAGTAGAACAGAAGAGGCCGGAGATAAGAATATATCACATGGTCCCGCACATGTACACACATAGAAATAGCTCCAGTTACGTAAAGTTTAAGCGCCTAAAACCGTAGTCTTAGAAGTCAGGGTAGTGGTCAACTTTGGGAAGGATGGAGGGAGTCGTGGTTGGGGAAGAGCGTGAGAGGGGTTTCTGGGGTGCTGGTAATGATCTATTCTTGACCTGGATTGTAGCTGCATGTTCTATGCTTTATGATAACTCATTAAGCAGTATGCTAATCAATTATGTACTTGTTATGCATGTGATACACTTTGCGATAAACATTTTTAAATAAAATAAATTTAAAATGGCTTGTACAATAGGACGTGGCTTTAGAGAACTTTCTAGGAGTTATCGTCTAACAAACTGAGATTGTCTGTCCTTATGATTCCTCGGGGGACGAGAGAGTGTCCCTCTGAGAGTGGCCTGAATCCTCCAGGAGCCTTGGGGGTAATGCATAAACAACAGGCCCAGGCCAGTTCCTGATGAGAGAGCCCAATCTGGCCGCAAGCTCAGCCTAACAGCAACCCCAGGCAAGGAATTTCTTTGAGGAGCCTAAACAAGCTGGGAGACCCACCCTGCAGGGACAGGGCACGGGTGGCTCATGGGAGCCCCTCCCTCTGCCTGCCTTGGAGATAGGCAAGCATTTAAACAGAACAAAGCCCCACTGACGGGAGCTGTTTGTTTCCAAAGGCTGATGGAACTACTAACTGTAAGCTGGAGAGAGGAAATTACACAATGGATGTTGAAATGTAGGCTTGTTGAAAAGTTGTCACTCGAGTAATGAATGCCCTATTTCCTGTTGGTTTTTTTTTTTTTTTTTTTTTTTTTTTTTGCCGAAAGTTAAATGCTGGGCATAATTAGCTAGTAAAAAAGCAAGCTTGGCAGCAGAACAAAAATAGCACATTTTGGGAGCCCAGGCCAATTAAAATTGTTTATGCAGCCATTTAGCAATATTTTTCTCCAAACTATTATGACCGGGAAATATGCAGCATGAGACTGTAAGGCAAAGCTCCTCAGAAGAAAAATGGCCCACACACTGATCCTTTAAACAGCCTGCTATTCTCAGGGGATTTTATAATAAGAATGAACACTTCCATCCTCCTGAACTCCCTGGGCCTCCTTGGATCTTGAGAACGGCATCACTCACCCTCTGGAGCAGGCAGCTGTTGATGAGTTCTGCAACCTGCTAATGTTAAGATTAGCCAAGCTCCCCTATGTGGTAGAGAGGCCAGCGACTACCCAGTTAGCTGCCTAATGCAGTCATTTAAATCATCTGGCTGTTGCCGTAATCAGACTGAGCGTATGAAACGTTTTTGTTAATAACTGGACAGTCTGGCCGGTGTTAGGATTAGTTGCTAGAACTTGGCAAAATCGCCCTTGGCAAAGTTTGTCACGATGCCAGCTCCTCCTCTCTGCTCTCTCTCTCTCTCTCCAGCACTTTCTGTCTGTGTCTCTGATGATCTTCCACCTCAAGTACACAGGTTACATCTTCCTTTCCCTCTCCAGTCTCCTTGTCAAAACCTACTTTCAGATCCTTCACTTACAATAAGGTGTAATGGACTGATAACAGCTTTAGAAGCCATCACAGCTTGTAGCTAAGAGATGACACTTTGATTATGGAATTTCAGGCATTGAATTAAGGGATGGGGTGGGCAGAGTTAAGGGATTTGGAGGCAGAGAGCCCTCTCGACATCCCTAAAATTTCACTCAGGGGAAACAGCCTATTTTACTTAACTTACCAGGTTAACCCACTTGGCTGAATGCCTCTATTGGCTGACGAGAGAGACATCTTTGGAGACCTTCACTTGGCTGTAGGCATTGCTCTGGATGCTGCAGCGTGGTTAGTCTTAGCCTGGCCACCTCCTCTGCCAGAGTTCTGAATCTTCTGAGCCCTGAGGCGTCGAGGTGAGCACCATTCACCTGGGAGGCTGACTGTGTAAAGCCTTTTGCCATCACTGGATTGGACATAAGTATTCAAACAGTAGAAGGGCTATCTCTTCTTGTTCGCTTCACATTCATTCATTTGTTTGTAGATCATATTTATAGAATTACATGGACAAAAAATAATTTAGCTTAATATTAAGAGCTCTCCTTGGCTTGGTCCCAGCTTCCCTGTCTCACTCTTTCTCTGATTAGTCATTTTCCTGAGTTTGCCAAGACTGTCTTTCCTCTGAACCACACGCTATACTTTTCTACTTCTATGCTTTATTCAGACTCTGTCCCCATCTGTGCTCCTTTTTCTCCATGTATCTAAATCTCTCCCATTCTATGAGGCTGACTTGAACCTCCCTTCTTGCCTGTAAAGCCATCTCTGACCACTTCTGGTCACGATGGTCTACTACGCATCTGAACTCCTGTGGCATTTATTCCCTTGGCCTGCACATGGCCTCTGGCCAAAAATTGCCTTTCACATGTCCTGTATTCTACTGAACGTTTTCTCTTTGGATAGAAAGTATAGCCTAGAGTTGGCTCCCTCCCTCCAGCCTATGGGCATTGGAGTCAGGAGAGGACCTCTGGTCAGCAGTTTCCAGGTCAGAACTAAACCAAGTTCCTGGCAGTGGACCTGCCCCTGGATCCCCACAGGAATTTCCTGTCAACAGCCCCGCCCTCTGCCTTCTACTTCCTCTCCTCCAGGCCTCACCTCTGAACTCTGAATTTCCCTGCTAGCCCTTCCATTCTCTCTCTCCCTTCCATTCAATAAGCATTACAAGACTGTCAGATAAGAACATTTGATGAGAGCAGCTCCTGGAGATCACATGTGGTACAGTGGCCAACCCTTTGCTGTTAGCCAGCCAGTGACCTTGAAAGGTCATCAGCCCCCTATCGCTCATTCATTTATTCATTCATTCAATCCATAAATATTTTCTTGAGTGCATACTGGATGCCATCCCCTGTGCTGGATCCCAAGCAACGAACAGATCCCAGCCCCTGCTCTCCCTCTTCAAAGAGCCGGCGATCTGGAAGGCGATCCAGGCGAGTAGATAAGCAGTGACAGAACACAGCCTGTATGATGGGAGAGGTTTAAGGATCCCATATGGAAGAAATTCTGTTCTGTTGAACAATATCTGTTGAGGAGCAGGGTCCGTAGTACTCTTCTACAGACCTTTCCAGAAGCTGTCATTCCTTTATGGTACACCCAAGTCTTCAAGAATCTCTGGTTTTTCCCATTGCCTGTTAAACTTAGCTACAATCCTTTAAAAAGAGCTGGTCACAACACTTAGCAGGATTCTTCATGTATGTCAAGATAATAATTAGGTCATGCTTCTAGCATTCTAGCAGGTGCTTTAACTTTGCCTAGTGTTTTAAAATGATGCTACAAAAGTAATAATTCAAGCACTAATGGTACTAGCTATCACTTATTGACCACGTGTCCAATGCCCCAGGCACTTTTCACAGTCCTTGTAGAAAGATCTGAAGGCCAAAGGGGGCTTTTTACCATACCCCAGGCCATTAGTACCTCCTTTGGGCCTATGTCCCCCAGATGTCTGTTCACCTGGTGAACTTCCAGTATTTTTGCCTACCCCACATCCTTTCTCTCCTCTTCTGGTGTCCTCACTCTCCTTTTTTAGGTACAGACCATCCAGTTGCCCCATCCTTCTTTGGCCAAAACCTAGTGCCTCAAACCAGACTCAACAGACATTCTCTCCCTTAAACCTGAATCTTCAGAAGCTTCCCTGGTGCTTGTTGAGCCTCAGTGCTTAGGTGTGAGGTGACTTCCCAGTAGGCCCTACTCTGATTACATTCACACAGTCGGTTACTGTGGCTTGCAACCAAAGAACTATAACCCAAGCTGTCGTTAATTGCAGCCTGGTAGAGTCTTATCATTCCTTTGTTCCAATGACAACAAGCTGGTGCTGTCCGGAACTCACGAATTCTGCTCAGCACTCTGTGGAAAGAGGATAGACTCAGACGCCAGGGCCACGGACCGTGGGACGCTAGAGAAAGGAACTGCCTGACAAACAGCAAACGTGCCAAATGAGTGCTTTCAGGGAAACAAGGGTTGCCTGAACACTATTGATTGTAGGCCCACTAATGGTTCAGGCTGTGAGGCTGGGCGTGACGGCTGCACCTCACTCAGTGCAGTAATACACCGCCGAGTCAGGCCTATTTTCCGGTGTCAGCAGGGGAATGGGAGACTATTAAGGACGCACCTTATCAGGAACTGAGCTCAGTGTCACTGGGGAGACGGTGGCAATTAGCATGATGGAAGCCGTGAGGCAGCCCCAGCTCTGGGCCAGGTGCGGAAGAAATTAGTAAGGAAGCCTCTTAAATGACGGGTCAGCTCAGGCTCCCGCAGGGAGAGGGCCCTGAGCGAATGCTGATGCTCTCTTTTCTCTGGCCGGGAAGACCCCCGCCCCTCCTGGTTGCCTTTTGATCTGCTCTCTGCACACACTCTTGCTGGCAGACGTCTGTCCAGTCTACCTGCCCCAATTACAAAAGCAGTAACGCACCCCCCCCCCATTTGAATGGAGCTATCTCATTTATTATATCAGGCAGGCGGTAGAGTCAAGGGCCCAAGCTTTGGAGACCAGAGTGTCTGGGGGCAAATGGAGGAACAAGCCAGGCACTATCTTTCGCTCTGGGGCTTTTGAGCTGGAGGGAGCCAGGAGTGAGTGTGTGAGGGGGCTTCTTTTGAAGAAATCCTCACCCACGTGTCACCATTTCTGCCCTCCCCTCTCAAAAACACATGAAGTAAGGGAAATAGATATGGCCTGTAAACAAGGAGACCCATTTCCTGCTCTGCATGGGTTTGGTGTTTGGCCTCAGAACATTGCCTCTCTGAGCTTCAGTTTTCTCAACTACGAATGGGGCATGATCCCAGGGTCATGGGATTGAGCCCCAGTTGGGCTCTGTGCTAAGCATGGAACCTGCTTGAGATTCTTTGTCTCCCTCTGTCTCTGCCCTGATCCCCCACTCGCACTCTCTTTCCCTCTAAAGTTTAAGTTTATTTCTTTTGAGAGAGAGATGCGGGAGGGGCAGAGAGAGAGAGAGAGGGAGAGAGAGAGAATCTCAAGCAGCCTCCACCCTGTCAGCACAGAGCCCAATGCGGGGCTCGAACCCACAAACTCTGAGATCACGACCCGAGCTGAAACCAAGAGTCAGATGCTTAATCAACTGAGCCACCTATGTGCCCCCTCTCTAAAATTAAAAAAAAATTTTTTTTATTATGTTTCTTTATTTTTGAGAGCTAGAGAAAGACAGAGTGTGAGCCAGGGAGGAGCAGAGAACAGAAGACACAGAATCTGAAGCAGGCTCCAGGCTCTGAGCTGTCAGCACAGAGCCCCACGCAGGACTCAAACCCACGAACCGTGAGATCATGACCTGAGCCGAAGTCGGATGCTCAACCGACTGAGCCACCCAGGCACCCTTCTCTCTAAAATTAAAAAAAAAATAAAAATGAGGCAATTACTAGATGACCTCTGAGTTAGTTCAGGTGCTCCAATAAGCAGATGCCAAGAGGGGTTGAGAAGGGCTGGGAGAGCCCTTAGACTCGGACGCTCGTTCAATTCTGGGTCAAGGAGAGAGAGAAGGACACTTACGGGGAAGCACCTCAGACTAAAGAAAGTTCGGCAAGGTCATCGGGGAGTCCTCGAGCCAAAGACGGCTGTCAGAGGAGTCCAGTGTCTCCCAGGGATAGGTCTGCCCCAGCATCTGTGCTGTTCTCTGGGAGCAGCCGGTGAGAAATGTGGCCTTGGAGGAAACACAGAGATGGATTTCAGAGCAAGCAGCTATGGCCTCCTGTGGCTGGAGGTCTGTGAGGTGCATTCTTTTGGTCATAATAAAGCACCCTGTGTGTTCTGCTGTGCAGTGTTCTAAGAACCCTAGGGATATACCAACAGACCCAGACCCATGTTATGCTGAGGGAGTCTGGCTGGGCATTGTGGATAGCAGCTGCTCTCGGGCACTCCCTGATGGCAAAGTTGGCAGGATGTTTGTGTTCATATGACACATTGGGATCAAATGCTTCCTGTCTCTCCTATTTTTGGCCTTGCTTTGGTCTTCAGAGAAGGGAAGTGGGGGCTCCAGTTTCCCTGCTGTCATCTTTGTTTGAAGTAAAGCCAAACAAAGGAGGCTCTACCCTGATTACGTCTGTCCTGCCTTTCCTGGATCCCCCCAAGCTTGGGCCCTCCGTGCATATGTCCACACATCCATACATGGGAAGCTGTATGCCTTTGAGTTCTGGATGGGTCTAGGCTCAGAAAAACCTAGATTTTAGTTTCTGTTCCACCTCATCCTGGCTGCCTAACCCTAGGCAAATGACCACCTTGGTGAGCCCTAACATTCTCATCTATAAAAGGAGGGAAACCATATCTACCTCTTAGGTATGGTTAAATAAAGCAGTGGGGTGCCCGAGTGGTTTAGTTAGTTGGGTAAACGTCTGACTCTTGATTTCAGCTCAGGTCATGATCTCACGGTTTGTGAGTTCAAGCCCCACATGGGGCTCCATGTCGGCAGTGCAGAACCTACTTGGGATTCTCTCTCTCCCTCTCTCTCTCTCTGCCCCTCTCTTGATCTCTCTTTCTCTCTCTCTCTCTCAAAATAAATAAATAAAAACCTTAAGAAAAGAATTAAATAAGGCAAGGCACACAAAGTCTTTAGCACAGTGTGGCACATAGTACTTGCTCGATAAATGACACTTACTAGTGGCGTCACTTACTAAACACCTAATGTCAGTATCATTATTATGGCCCTCAATATTATCCTCTGATGAGAGACACTAAGGTCTCAGAAATACGTCCTTTCCCCGAGAAGCATTCAGATAAGGGCAAGGACTCGTTTGAAAGCAACACGGAGATGAACTGCTAGGCTGTGGGGAGTTTGTTACAATCAGGGCCGTCTCTTTCATTTCGTGACTTTTACAGGACTTCCCTCTCATGTCTGTGCATCTGGTTTCCCGAGTTTACGGGCAAGGTCTTAGACCCAACACACCATAATGTGGAGAGATGGTGCTCCTGGCCTGTGGAGTATACACACCAGTCACTGAAAGAACCGGAAAGAAGAGTGCTGGTTGGGGGTGATGACGGACAAAGCAGGAGGAAGAGGTGGGCTGGCAAGGCCAGGTGATGAAGGGCCTTGTAAACTGTATTAAGGAATTGGACTTGATCCTGAGGGCGATGGCGGTGCCCTTGATGGGTTTCAAGTAGGAGAGCCATGTGATCAGATTTGTCTGATGGCTTGAGAACGATTTACCCAGGTTAGCCCCCCTTCCCTGGGGAAAAAACCTATGCCCTGGAGAGGAAAATATGAAGAGAAAGGATTGGAATTGCACACGCCCCTTAAAAGCACTGCCCGCTCAAACTTTCCCTGACCTGTCCTCCATCTGAACAAAGGCCCCGCGGCCAGCTGGAGAGGAACCGTGTTGATTACTCACAATTCCCTTCCCGAGAGGACAGGCGCTGATGTGTTTTCTCTTGATAACGCTGGCTCCTTTCGAGCAATAGGAATTCCTGTCTGATGGGAGAGCAATTACTGTACCTCCAAAGAGAAAACGCTTTAAACAAATCCAGTTTTAGCCCTCCATGATAACGGAGATGTTTGCTCACTGATCCACCCTTAGCCCTGAGTTTAAGGAAGAGTGGGCACTGAGGACTCCCAGAGACCAGAATAATGTCTCTAGATCCGTTTGGTAAAAGATTCCAGTAGCCAAAGGGAAAGGGGAATCTTTCCCCCAGGGAATCGGCTCCCTCCAACACCAGCCTGGGCCTGGAGCTCCTGGCTTTCCTGCTCCCCATGCCCCAGACGGGGCCGGGGGCCTAGGAGGAACACTGCTAAGATTTGACCAACTCAGGGCAGGTCCAAGCTGATCCGGTCAACTGAGGTGCCCCTTGGTCTGTTTCCATTAGCAGATCATGAGGAAGTCTGCATGAAGACGAACTGTTACCCAACAGACATCAGTAAAAACTGCCTTGTTTCATATCTTAGGAGAATATGAAAACCAAAGACTCCACCCCTCGATGAACGCTCCTACCAGAGACCATTCGTTGTTCTGACAGTCTTTCCAGAATCGGCTGGAATATCCCTCACCCCTTGCTTGCTATTGCTATAACGTGAGTTAACACTCACATAGCACTAGGCAGTGCACCAGACCCTGCCCTAAGTGCCTTACGCACATTCGTGTTCAGTTGGCGTAGGTCTCCCAAGGACCTTATGAAACAGCTACTATTATTATTCCCATTTTTTAAATGACATAACGGGCAAATCCCAGAACCCGTGGATATATTATGGTATAGCCAGGGTGGGGATTAAGTTTACAGATGAAATTAAGGTTGCTAATCAACCGACCTTGAGATTGGGGAGAGTATGCCGGATGATCCAGCTGGGCCCAATGTGATCACAAGTGAGAGCCCGGGTCAAGTTTGAAGAGGCAAACTGCTGGCCTTGAAGGTGGAGGAGAGGCCCAGGAGCCAAGGGATTCAGGGGGGCCTCTGGGTCCTCTCCCAGAGCCTCCAGAAGGATTGCAGCCCTCTAACATGTTGGTTTTAGACCCTTGAGACCCATTTCAGGCTTTGGAGCTCCAGAACGGGAAGATAATAAATTGGTAGTGTTTTAAGCCATTAAGTTTGTGGTCATTTGTTACAGCAGAGCCACAGGAAATGAACACACTAGTACTGAGTATATAGTCGTAAACACAATAAACATGGTCTCTGCCCTTTAGAGCTTGCTGGATATTGCCAGTGTTTGCGGACTCCCGGGTTTGGTCAGCAGTTCCTAAAGCACATTAGGCGGTGGGAGCTCTGCCTCTGCTGGAGCCCGGGGCCTGCGGGCGTGCTCAGCGCTCTCCTTGTCCTATTTAACTTACCTCCTTTGGCTTTAATAGAAAATATTAAGTATTTTCTAGTGTTTGGGACTATAGTAAGTGTTTTGCATATATACCTAATTTCATCCTGACCGTAGCACTCTGAGAGATATTTTTATCCCCCTTTACCAGACGAAGAAACTGAGGCTCTGAGAGGAAAAGTGACTTTCCTAAGAGCACGCAACGAGTAAGCGGCGGGTGTGAATGTAAGACACCTGACTCTAAACCCATCTCTGCTGTCGACCCCCCAGCTTTTGTTCCATCCTTGAGGCCGGCTGCCCTCCACCTCCCCCACCCTCGTTCACATCTGAAGGTAGTTGCCGGGCCCACTCACAGGTTCCAGTAAGAGGGCGGAGTCCCCCGTTGAGGCGAACGCTGTTCCTACCCATGAGCACAAAAGGGTGTTTTTCAGACAGAGGCCTGGCGGAGGCTGAGATAAGAGTGATTCAGGACAGCTCACGAGGGGCTGTTGCGGATAAAAAAAAAAAAACCCTTGGCAGAGTGAGTGGACCAGAGCCGCACCGTGTGGCATCGGAGACCGCGTGCCAAGTGCAGGGTGAGCGAGGGGTTCTGTTTCTCGGGGGGCTCTGGGCCCAGAAACGGCCCCTGAGGAAGCTGACACTCAGGTCTACCCCACTCCAGGCCTCCACGTCTAGCCGGCCTCGTCCCTCCCCGGCCTTGGCCTCTGAGGTGGCCGTGTTTCCACCACGTGAGGGCAACTTGAGCTGGCCCTCGGCAGACTGTTGCTTGGGAGGGGGAGGGTGTGTGTCATTATTGACGGCAACAACAGCAACAAAGATAAGTGTAACGGCTACTATTTATTAAGTGCTTAAAAACACTAAAGTAATCTCCTGTAACCCTCCTGACAATCACTTGGGGTAGAGTCTCTTATTATCACCGCTTTACAAATAGGGAAACTGAGGCTCGAGAAGGGGACTTCCCAAGGTCACACAGCCAGTAAACGTAGAGCCTGCTCTCCCTTGTTCCAAAGCACGGGCCATCACAGAAGTCAGGGACCCACTTCCAACTGGGATCACTCATGAGGAGGCTGCCGGTCTCATTACCTACAAAGGAAACGGGGGAGGGGTGGTCTCTGGGTGCTCCCGTTTCTCAGGTGATCCTGGCTCTGATGAGGCTCTCTGCTGTGGAGGGGGGACCGCTCTGGCCAGCAAAGGGTGTGCGTCTGTGGGGCGAGCTGCACTATCGCACTGCCGAGTGGGGAGGAAGTGACTCAATCATCAAAGGCCTGGTCTTCCTCGGGGAACTGTCCCTAATCACAATTATCCCACTACAATAATACCATTTCAGAGAGACTGTGAGCCGGGGCACTGTGTAGCCATGTAAACTGCTTCCTGTATCTGCCAAACCCAACAGCATCGGGCAATTAATAGAATCCAGCTAGGCCTCCCGCTCTGATAAGGCCCGAGCAGTTGCTGCCGCCGGCCGTGTTGTTCTAATGACGAATAGCCCTCGTGCTGCAAAGTCATTCTCTCTCCTCCCTGGCAGCGTGGGGCCACAGCGGCCTGGGGCCCCCACGAGGCCGAGGAGAGCCACGCACCTGCTATTTGATTTGGCATTTCATGGAGATAAAAAATGATTTTCGTTCTCCTGCGAAACAAAAGTCATGACTGTTCAGGCCACCCCAGGACCCTGGTGGGGGACCGATGATTCAGGATTGAGCGGGACCCCTGCTGGCTAGAGCAAGGACCCACAGACAAGAAAGCACTTCATGAGGTGGCTCAAGAGAAGAAGGAATTAGAAAAAGTTTATGCAGCGTAACCTCTAGATCATAGCAGGGCTCTAGGATTTTAAGAGCCTCGGGTCTTTATAATAATCTGCTTCGCAGGGCATAGAGAAGGGCTTTAGAAAATGACCGAGCCCCACACAAATTCTTCATAGTTCTTGGGATACAGTTGGGAGGCAACACTTCATAGTTCCAGGGCCTCCCTGAATCTCGGGGTGAAAGTGCTTTGACAGACAACGGTGGCCCACGCTCCAGGCCTGCCTTTGCTGCCCAGACCTCCAGGTCCTACAGGGCGGAAGCATGTTAAAACCCCAAAATGTAAACTGGTGCAGCCACTGTGGAAAACAGTATCAGAGTTCAAAAATTAAAAAATACAATTCCACTCTGGGTATTTATCCAAAGGAAACAAAAACAGGAAGTTGAAAATATATACGCACCCCCGTGTTCATTGCAGCGTTATTTACAATAGCCAAGATATGAAGGCAACCTAAGTGCCCGTCGATGCATGGGTGGATACAGGAGATGTGATATGTGTGATATTTATATAGATATCATTTATATAGATATACATATCTATATAAAATGGAATACTATTCGGCCGTAAGAAAGAAGGAAATCTTGCCGTTTGTGACAACATGGGTGGACTTTGAACGCATTATGCTAAATAAAATAAGTCGGACAGAAAGACCACTGTATGATCTCATATGTGTAATCTAAAACAAACAAAACTCATAGATACAGAAAACACATTGGTGATTTCCAGAGGCAGGGTGTGGGGGGCAAGCTAAAAGGGTGAACGTGGTCAAAAGGTACAAACTTTCAGTTATAAAATAAACAAGTCTTGGAGCTGTAAAATGTATAGCCTGGCGACTATAGCTCATGATACCGTATTGTATATTTAAAAACTGCTAAGAGTAGATCTTAAAAGTTCTCATCACAAGAGAAAAATTTGTGGGACACCTGGCTGGTTCAGTTGGTAGAACATGCAACTCTTGATCTTAGGGAAGTGAGTTCAAGCCCTGCGCTGGGCATAGAACTTACTTAATTTAAAAAATGAATAAATAGAAAATAATAACAAGAGAAAAAAATCTGTAATTATATGTGAGGGTACTGTGGTCATTTCACAACATATACAAATATCAAGTTATTATGTCGTATGCCTGGAACGAATACAACATTATTATAGTTTCAAATGTTAACTAATATTATACTAACTAATATAATATGATCTTAACCAATAGAATGTTAACTAGTATACTGTCAATCACATTTTGATTAAAAGAAAAACCAGCACTCTTCTGGTCTTCCCAGTTTCCTATTTCTTTTTGGTGACCAGTACCCTCATTTCTTGTCAGTGGGTAGGGCACACTCATTTTCTTGCAAAGGATCAAGGGTCTTCCTTCTCGGTGGTAACAGCTGACTAATAAGTTTGACTCGTTTGGAACTCTTAAGCCAAATTCCTGAGAAGTCTCGGCTGGTCGACTTGAAGGTGTGATTCAGACTCTCTTCTCAGGGGAGTGACCGCACAGCTCAGTCACTTTCCTCCTCCAGAGAACAATGCAAATGAAGGCAGAGGGATTTTTGCCTGGGCAAGGCCAGAAAAAGCTTTGAGGAGGAGGGAGTGAGGCCAGAGGATGTGGGTGTTTTAAAATTGGCTCTCACTTTGCGGGAAGACTCTCTCCCAAGGTGACTTGTACTCAAATGTAGTAATTTCCCCCCCGATTTGGGCATTTTGTGTTGTTAGTTGCTGTTCTGTGTGGAGGCCCATTCTGATGAACTTTCTTGGGAGAAATTTCTTTTCATGGTCTAATAGTTTTTACGCTCTACTGGGGGGGGGGTTGGCAGCGAGGAGGCAGAGGTGAGCAGGGTGCTAGAGCAGAATGGGTAGTCCTTCGGCAGTTTGGATTTGAGTCCCAGCTCTGTACTTCCTAGCTGTGCAACCTTGGGCAAATTATTTAACTTCTCTCAGTGTCCGCCTCCTGATCTCTAACAGGATGATAATTATAGGACTCAATGCCCAAGATCTGTCATGAGGATTAAATGACCGCACCTACAAAGTAGTTAGTTCAGTCCTTGGTGCATGTAAGTGTTCAGCACGCACACATTGAGCTATTAATGACTTTTCATTGTTTTGTCATATTAGATCATCTCTCTCCCTTACTCCCAGCATCCAGATCTTTCTCGCAAACAGCAGGCCTATGAAACATCCCTCATTACAGGCTAGAATGGATTATATGACCATACCCAGGCCAGTCTCAAACACCTCCAGAAACAGAAGACCCACTGGCCGACTAGGTGTCTCATTTCATTTTCAGAAAGTTCTGGTTGAGGTACATTTCTTCCTTTCGTTGAGTCAAAGTTTGTCTCTCTGGGTGCATCATTTGGTTCTTGCTGTGCTCTCCAGAACTGTAGGAAATTTAAGTCCGATCTATGTGGAAACGCTTCAAATATTTGAACAGAGTTGGCACACCCTTTCTGAGACATCTCCACCTGGAAAGCTTGAGTTTGAGTCTTTCTTTTTCTTTTTTTTTAAATTTTTTTAATGTTTATTTATTTCTGAGACAGAGAGAGACAGAGCGTGAGTGGGGGAGGGACAGACAGAGAGACACAGAATCAGAAGCAGGCTCCAGGCCCTGAGCCGTCAGCACAGAGCCCAACGCGGGGCTCGAACTCACAAACCGTGAGATCACAACCCGAGCCAGAGTCGGCCGCTCAACCGACTGAGCCACCAGGCGCCCCTGGAAAGCTTGAGTCTTTCATGAGGCTGGCGACTCTCGCTGGAACCTGTCTCCCACTTATCACTTTCTCTCTAGTGGAAGGGGAGTTCAAAGAAACTAGAAGACTCAAGTTCAGTTAGCTGGAACCACGCAGCAGGTTTCACATCTTTTGTTTTGGAGGTGAATCCCCGTGTCTATGGCACCAGAACAGCTGGAGGCGACTGATTAATGGGAGCTGGCTCTAGCTCACCAAGTGCACCGCAATGTCCTGCGGCTGGCAGAGCATTTCCTTCACCAGAAGGACCAGAGGTAGCTTTAGTGGAAAGATGACAGGACCCCTCAGAAGTAGAGCTATGGCTCAGCCTCCCCAAGACCAGGCAGCAGGTTGGGCCAGATAACAGCCAGATAATGGCATCAAGAAGTCACAGGAAGGCCAGCACTAATCTCTCACGCCATGTTGTGTGAGCATCTGGAATCCGGGCAAGGGATGCTCCGGTCTTTGAACCTCCCACTTCTTTTTCTGCATACGGCAGTTAGCTGCTTCAGAAGATAATATTCAGTCTCAACTCTGTCACATGGAGTTCAAAGGGGATGGCTAATGTTCACTTTTAATTGCTACCTAATGAGGACTTTAATCCAAATCTCTTGGCCCAGTGACGTACTGAACAATCATTACTATTACACGTATTTAAGCCTCAAGTTACTTTGTCCAGCGTTTGGCACTGTCCTTCCCTCTTACGCTAATACCACACTCACAACACTTCTGACACCTGGTATGTGGGTTTATTCCCACACCAGCCAGGTATCCTATAATCCAATTCACTTCTGACGCTATCTCCCTGGAGTTAGCATCCGAAGCCACAGGTTAAGGGCTCAGTCCCACAGGACCGTCCCCATTTCAGACATCAAGTTGCCCGGGTTGCCCCTGGTACCTATGCCCCTGGTATTTATAAAATGGGGTTCCCAGACCCCCTCTTTGGGTTTGATACTTTGCAAGACCAGCTCACAGAGCTCAGGGAAATATATATTTATGTTTATTCATTTATTATCTAATAAATAATATGATAAAGGGTACAGATGAATAGCCCAGTGAAGGACAAGGTCCAGAAGGGTCCCAAGCACAGAGCTTTTGTCATTGTGGAGTTGGGGTGCCACCCTTCCTGCACATAGATGTGTTCACCATCCTAAAAGCTCTTTGAACCCTGTATTTTTGGGGTTTTTATGGAGGCCTCAGCATATTGGCATGATCAATCATTAGCTCAATCTCCAGCCTCTCTCCCTCCCTGGAGAATGAGAGATGGGGCTGAAAGCTCTAAGCTTCTAATCATGGCTTGGTCTTTCTGGTGACCAGTCCCCGTTCAGGAGCATGTCAAGAGTCACCTTATTGCAGGGCACCTGGGTGGCTCAGTCGTCAAGCATCTGACTATTTCGGCTCAGGTCACGATCTCACAGTTTGTGAGTTCAGGCCCCACATTGCACTCTGCACTGACAGTGTGGATCCTGCTCAGGATTCTCTCTCTCCCTCTCTCTCTACCCCTACCCCTTTGATGCTCTCTCTCTCTCTCAAAATAAATAAATAATTAAAAAAAAGAGTCACCTTTTAGAACAAAAGACATTCCTATCACCCCAGAAATTCCTAGGGACTTTGGGGCTCTGTGTCAAGAACTAGGATCAAAAAGCAAATATTAGGGAGTGCCTGGGTGGCTCAGTGGGTTAAGCGTCTGACTCTTGGTTTCGGCTTAGGTCATGAGCTCATGGTTCATGAATTTGAGCCCTGCATCAGGCTCCATGCTGGTGGCATAGGCCCTGCTTGGGATTCTCTCTATCTCCCTCTCTCTCTGCCCCTCCCCTGCTTGTACTATCTCTCTCTCAAAATAAACTTAAAAAAATTTTTTTAATATTTTAAAAACACAAATATTAGAACAAAAGAAGCTTCTGATACTCTTATCATTTAGGAAACTACAACAGTTTTAGGAGCTTGGTATCAGAAACCAGAGTCAGAGACCAATACGTATATTTTCTATTATTTCATATGCATCCTAGGCACTTAGAAAGCATTTATTCATTTGTTCATCCATCCATCCATCCATCCATCCATCCAACAACTTGTTTCTGAGTTCCAATCATGTGCCAAGGCACTGGGGTGCACATGGGACTATAATGGTGAGCAAGACCAGACAGATTCCTCCCTGACAGAGCTTAAGATCCAAGTGGCAGAGAGAGAGATTAATTAAATGATCATTAACATGTGCACAGAACAACAAACCACTTGAAGTATTATAATGAAAAGCAATGTTCTGAAGAAGCTATTCATGAAGGATCTAATCTGGGTCTGCAGGAATCAGAGAAGGCCTGAGAAAGTCCCGAAGGAGAGACTGTATATCTGGTTTACTCTCCACCCTCCATACTTCCCAGGGGCCTAGCATAGTCCTCAACCTATAGTAGGTGCTTAATAAATGTGGATGCAGGGATGCATATATGAACTAACCATGTTGTTCTCGATTAAAGTGAGGCTCTGGGCTGATGGCTCAGAGCCTGGAGCCTGTTTCCAATTCTGTGTCTCCCTCTCTCTCTGCCCCTCCCCCATTCATGCTCTGTCTCTCTCTGTCCCAAAAATAAATAAACGTTGAAAAAAAAATTAAAAAAAAATAATAAAGTGATAGACTGAATGGAGTTTTATATCTGGGTAGTTCACTAGAGATTATGTAATGCTTTCACATGCATAACTTTGTGTCTCCGAATACCCTTGAGTAGTGGGAAAGATGGGTATTATTCTTCGTGTTTGACGGGTAAGAACGGACAAAACTCAGTTGATGTCACAGGGAGGAAGTACAGTGGGTAAAAACGTGTTCTTGAGTCCTGCTGTCCTGGGATAAACCCCACCTCTTATCAGTGGCGAGAGGACTGTGAGCAAACACAGGGTACAACACCTTTACCATATTTTTCCCTAGGCCTGACACTCCCCTGAATTAAAGTTCACACTGGAGGGCTCCAAAGCGATGACTGTTTGGGGCTTTCTTTGAGGCTTGTGAGAACGGGGGCTTGTGGCCCACACGAAGACATTCTGAATCAGTGCCGGCTTCCCGAGAAGATGTTACGTTTTCACCCTTGGCAAAAATCTCTCTAAACAATCCAACAAGTCGATATGAAAGTCACTGGGGGGCTCCTGGGTGACTCTGTCAGTTAAGCGTCCATCTTCGGCTCAGGTCATGATCTCACGGTTCGTGGGTTTGACACAGAGCCTGCATCGGGCTCTGTGCTGACAGCTCAGAGCCTGGAGCCTGCTTCAGATTCTGTGTCTTCCCCTCTCTCTGCCCCTCCCCTCACTGTGCTCTGTCTCTCTCTCAAAAATAAGTAAACATTAAAAAAAAAAAAAAAAAGGCACTACACTGGTATAAATATGCTCTCATATCTTAGTAAGAGGAACCACCTTCTAGAAATTTGTGTTTTAACTCTCAGTATGTGCCAGTCAATGCACTAAGTAGTTTACTTGTAATTATCCTCACAAGTTTGTGTGATAGTAATACTACCTTATCCCCACTGTGATGGTTAATTTATGTGTCAGCTTTACTGGGCCATAGGATGCCCAGACATTTGGTCAAAAATTATTCTGGGTCTATCTGTGAGGGTGTTTTGGATGAGATTAATATTTGAATTGGTAGACTGGGTAAAAGCATATTGTGCTCCTGAACGTGGGTGGGCCTCACCTAATCAGTCAAAGGCCTGACTAGAACAAAAAGATTGACTTTGCCACTAGCAGCTAAGAGCTCCTCGTGCCTGATTTCCTTCAAGCTGGGAGATTGATATTTTTCCAGCCTTTGGGCTGGAGCTACGCCATAAGCTCTCTCGGGTCTCCAGCTTGCTGAATGCACGTCTTGGGATTTGTCAGCCTCCATAATCACACAAGCCAATTCCTTATAATAAATCTCCTTTATCTATATGTATCTATCACCTATCTATCTATCTATATACAGGAGGCCACATATACAAACATACATACATTTATACGTACACACACATACATACGGACATATATGTATTCTATTGATTCTATTTCTCTGGAGAACTCTAATACATCCCCTTGTGGATAAGGAAAATGACACCCTAACCCTTCCCTTTACTATTTCCCAAACTCGGCCCATCAAATCTACCCCCCCCGCCCAACCTCACACCCCTGGGACCTGAAACCAAACATCCTTGTGTCTTTCCTGGGTCTCCTTTATCTCTTGGATCTGAAGAGTCCCTGTCTTTGAACTCTTTCTGGATCCCCTTCCTCTCCTCACGCCTGCTGCTGATACCCAGCTGCCAGATCCTCAACTTCTTCCATCTGGGGGAGGAGGGGTGATAGGGCCTGAGAGGTTTCCAAGGCTGCCGACTCTCCTGACAGCATGTAGTCAAGATCTTCCCCAAAACTCAGCTCTTCTCCCTGCCCAGGCCCTTTTAGTCATCAGTGGCTTTAGGCATGAGGCCCAGGGCCTGTAAGCTTTTTAAGAGGGGGAAGAGTGTCCCAGGTTAGAATGTATAACAAAATATGAAAAAAAAAGAATTGCACTTAATAAGTGCTCATCAAGTCAATTTGTTAAATGTTGGTATCTGTAACAATTTCATCTCAATTGAAAATAACTCTTAAGTTAGTTTTTTATAACTTAGCACACATTTCTGAATTTGCATAGTGATTATTATCACAGCCAATTGTAAAAGAAAGGTGTTAAAAGAGAAACGGAGGCATATTACAAATTTTTAGCTTGTTTGAGCAAAAATTGATTCACAGCAGGCAGCCCCCAAAGTGCTTGGGAGTGGTCTTCCAACAGGAGCTTGGGATAAGACTTTCACAGGGCAGGTGGGAGGCAAAGCAAGGAAATTATTTGACTGACCATAGCTTAAGTGGGTGCCTTATTGGGAAAGGCTAGTTGGTTGGCTGCTTTGATTGGTTGTCCTTGGATTTCACCTTTGCAATGTTGAGGCATTTACAGGCTTAGGTTCTGGTTTGCTTACATGAGTGGCTAAAGCATTAGAACAAGTCGGTCTAATAGGCTCCTTGTTTAACAACTGTACTTGTAAGCAAATAATTTCACAAGTGACAATTATCAAAACCTCGTCTGCTTCTTCTATCACAAAAGTATATATGTTTAGTGTAGGATGGATATGCCTGGATCCTACAAAGCTCTTAAAATGCTCCTCTTGATCTCAAGACTTCCCTGCTTCGATTCCTACAGTCATTATCCCTCCCCACGCTGGGCCCCCTGCTCATTTGTACTCGCCTCTGGTATTCAGTGCTCTCTATAACCCAGTCCATCTTGAACCCGAACCTTATTTCTTTCACTCATTCATTCATCCATCTACTTGTTTATTCAGTAAATTCAACTGAGTCATGTTTATTCAATTGAATCGATTATTATCATTGCTATTTTTTAAAGTTTATTTATGTTGAGAGAGAGAGAATGAGTGTACATGAGCAGTGGAGAGGGAGAGAGAGAGGGAGAGGGAGAACCTCAAGCAGGCTCCGTGCTGTCACCACACAGCCTGACTCGGGCTCGAACCCATGAACTGTGAGATCGTGACCTGAGCCAAAACCAAGAGCTGGACGCCCAACTAACTGAGCCACCCAGGCATCCCTCTCATTGATATTTTAAGTTAAGCATGGTTCTAAGGGGGATACAGCATTAAGCAAAACAAACAAGGCTGGTCTCCAGAAACTTACACTAGACTAGCAGAGGTAAGGAGTGGTTGGTGGATTGGAGATAGCCAGTAAGCAAATAAACACATAGATACAATAAACCATCAGCTCTGTTTAAAGAAAAATAAGTGAAGGTAAAGCACTTGAGGGCAGGTGCTCTGTTTAGATGGGGTGGCTAGAGAAGTCCTTTCAAGAGGCCACATTAGAGCAGAAAAATGAATTAAGTCGGGTAGCCAGCCAGGCAAAGGTCTGATAGGAGAGTGTTCCAGGTAGAGGAACAGCTGGTACAAAGGCCCTGAGGTAGGTACTGGCTTGGTGGGTTGGAGGAAAGGCAAGAAGGTCAGTGCAGCTGTAACAAAGTGAACAAGGGGAGAGTTAAGGTTAAAGAGATGGGCTGAGTGGGCAGGATGTGAAAGACTGGGTCAAGACAACTCCTTGAGTTCCTTCCTTCAGATGCTTAATTTGCAAACACTGCCTTGTGTAGGAGGCACTCAATGGCTGACTGGTTCATTGAGCAGCAGCAGCAGTTTGCAGAACACCAGGGGGCATCACAGATCTGCCAACACCTCCCTTGGACAGACAGCTCTGTGGGCAGGGACAGACAGGCACCAACTGCCCCACAAGCAGCCACTGCCTGCCGATTCCAGCAAAGGCCTCCTTGGCCCCCCCTTGGCTTTGCTGCCTTAGGACTCCCACTTGCCACCCACCAGTTTCCTCGGGAATGTCCCTTGCTCCATCCTGGTCAGACCGCACAACTGTGAGCTTGATGCATTTTACCTGGACTTGTAGCGCAGTGGAAGACCAAACTTGTTGTCTGCCTTCTCGGTAATATGCTCAGCATTTGTGATTTTTAAATCATGGAGGTGGCAGGAGTTAACCGAATGCACTACGTTTCAGAATCCTCCTCGTTTAGAAGTCTGTGGTGAATTATAAATATTTCTCCCACGAATGGAACTTGTTTGGCTTTTGCTGAAAAGTGGTGGGTGTTTGGGGCACTGTGGTTAAACTTTGCCAATAAATTTCTCTTGAGCCTCTCTTGAAGTCAGGCACTATTGAAGGCACTGGGGGAGCTGTAAACAACCCACACCAAATCCTTTTGGAAGGAATTTTATGGGGGAGGGGGAGAGGGTTAGAGGAGCCAACAAACAGCCAACAAACAAGTAAATGATAAATGATCAAGGTACATTTAGATAGTGATAAACGACACAAGGGCAACCAAACAGATGAGAGAGAGTGGCTGGAGATTGGGGGTAGGGCAGGGTGGACGCACCTTGGACTGGGTGACCTAGGGTGGCCTCTGAGAAGATGGCTGTGAGATGAGACCTGAATGAAAACAGGGAGCCGCCCATGAGTTCCAGGCAGACATAACCCAAAGTGCAAAGGCACTGAGGTAGGAATGGCTTAGCCTTTGGTGGAACAAAGGAGAGTGGATGCCTTGGGCTAGGCTGTATAAAGTCCGCTGGGCCTTGGTGAGAGGCTTGGATTTTCAGTGCAAAGGGGAAGCACTGGGGAGTTTTAAGCGAGGGAATGATTTGCTTAGTGTGTTAAACTGTGGCTGTCAAGTGAAAGGGCCAGCAACACTCGGCCCTTATGTTTGTGCAGTCGCTTCCCATTTACAAAGGCCTTCCTGGTTGGCAATCTCGTTACCGTCACAAAACCGAATGAGACTAACAGAACGCATCTTGTTTCACGGATGAAAAACTGAGGCTCAGTTTTGAGTCAGTGACTAAGGCCAGGTAAAATAACCAGCAGGCAACAAGACTCAATTGAAGGCAACTCCTGCTTCTTAAGAGACACTCCCTGAATCTGGGTTGAAAGGAAATTGACCAGAACTCCAGTTCTATCCCTGTGTTTCCTTCCTGGGGCCAGCAAACAGCACAATTACACTTGCTTTGTTCCCTTCGGGAGTGGCTTCCCTCACCTGGGATTCCACCCAACTTCTTTTTCCTTCCACCTACACTCAACCCCTTCTCAACAGTTCCAGCCAGAGGAGCATATTCTCCCCTTCTAACCACCCACCAGAATGTAGAGGATAGTGGGAGAGTGCTCACTTACAGGTACATCAGTATGTCCTTGTACTTTATCTCACCACCATACTCTGCAGACACCTGTCACCCCCAAATTCTGTTAGTACCCACCTAATTCCTGTGATAGGTAGAGCTAAGCCTGGAGTAAGCGCTCAACATAAAACAGAATTCTCTCGGGGCACCTGGGTGGCCCAGTTGGCTAAGCGTCCAACTTTGGCTCAGGTCGTGATTTCATGGTCTATGAGTTCGAGCCCCGTGTCGACAGCTCGGAGCCTGAAGCCTGCTTCAGATTCTGTGTCTCCTTCTCTCTCTGCCCCTCCCCCACTTGCACTCTCCCTCTCTTTCTCAAAAGTGAATAAACATTAAAAAAAAAAAAAAAAAACCACCAGAATTTTCTCAATCAAATTAGAGTTATTATATCCCAAGTGCTTCCTATCTGCCAGGCACTGAGTTATTGGTGTTTTCCAAAAATCACTTAATTCTAATAGCAACCATCTTTGAGAAAGGTACTGTTATTATCATTTTATACATGAAGAAACTGAGGCTCAGAGATGTCTATAAGGAGCAAAATAAATGACTCCAACACCTATGTTCTTTAATCTCTACCATACTTCCTTCTGACTGGAGATAGAGCATCTCTGCTTTTCCAGCCTTGATATTTGACCCTCGGGTGTTAAAAGTAAGAGTCTAAAAACAATTCAAAATGTCTTCTGCTGCAAACGCATGGAAGAGGCTTGCAAAACTCCCTGAGATGAAATCATCAGTCCATTGGTCCATCCATCCATCCATCCATCCATCCATTGGTCATAGCAACCATCCTTCCCTCTGGTTTATGCCAAGTGTTTAAGGAAAGGATGGGTACATCCTACAGACGGGTAGGTGGGGTGGGAGGAAGAATGTGTGCATGATGTCTGGCTTGCTTAACTCTGCCCTGCTGTTCCCTGAATTAACTCCTTTGCACCTCTGGGCGAGACAGAAGAGTTTCTGGTAGGCTATTAACAACAGGGTCATCAGTGTACCTCTTCACCCATCGCTGGTGCTGAAAAGCAGCTGTGAACCTGTTCGGGCTGGGCTTCTGCCCTCAGGAGGCAAAGTATATTTCAGAACCTTGCCTTCTGTTGCTCCTCTGGACCAGGCATGCCCAGTAAAGCAGAAACCACAAGTGCAGTGCAGTGGTGTGGACATCAAAGGACCACATGGGGGTTTTCATTCTGCAATACACCTCCTTTCTCTTCTCCAGTGCGAAGCCTCTAGTATGGAAGAGGTCTTTAGTGAGACAAAAAGGTTGAGACTTTGAGCTAATAACTTATCAAAATGAGACAATGATCACAGCGGCCGGCAACCTTAGTAAGAGACAGGATTGTTAGTCCTGTGGATGCCCCACCCTAAACGTACACAGGCAAAACAGAACCACAAACGAAAATACCCAGAAGGACCAACCTGGTCATACAAATGAGCAAAATCAGAGAGAGCAATATGTACACAGCAAGGCCTGGGGGGTGCTTAGGGAGCTGAATACAGCACACGGACCTGCCTAAAGGGGCAGACGTGACCCAGCGCGGAGCTGTTGTTGCCATGTGGGAACACAGGCTCTGTGCTGAGAAATCATTCCACTTTCTGCTTTTTATGCCAAATCTTATTTCTAAGCGTTGCCTACTACATCAACTTTTTAAAAAACAGAGTGGGTCAATAAAACATGCCTTGTTGAGGGGAAATACTTCCCCTCTTGATGATTCTTCACGAGAAGAGACGTCTTTGGGAATAATACCTGGCCTCTCCCACTCTTCACTCATTCCCTACCCCCCACTCCCTCCCTCCCACCCCCCACCCCGGAGGGAAAAAGTAAGTTACCTGATGGGTTTAGAGGAAGATGCTGGGTGTCCATAACCCAGCACCTTCCTCTCCCGTTCTTTTGGGAGCTACTAACCCACTGCATTCCTCCCTGATGAAGGGCAGCCTGCCTGGGTCTAGCATGGCTGAGTCTTCAACTCCGGGCCTCCTACCGCTGTAAACCGTCTTCTCCAACATCCACTTTCTCAGTAAGGTGGTACATGACCTCCACCAGCCTCTCTTCGGTCTTAACTTCTCAGTTGGTTCACCAGCTTAGGCAGAGAAGAGAAACCCTATTTATTGGGTCAACTCTAAGAGTCAGCTCTGGTCCCAGGTTATAGGTTTGCTCTCTCTAACTACCAACCAAATTTCTGGATGCAGGATTAGGGCCTGCCATACCCCACGGCGGCCAGGGCAGGATCGATGGCTTAGAAAGTTGAGAGTCTTCTGGTGATCCTCCAGGATGGCACTGGAAGAAATGGGGCAGAGAAGATGGATGGAACAGATTGTGTGAAGTAACAGAAAAGGGAGGGGAGATCCAGAAAGAGGGCCGCCCAGATACGCGGCAGGGGAGAACAGTATGTAGACTATAAGGTGACTCGGCAGGAAAACACAAGAATGTTTTACACCATCTTCCAATCATCGTTTGTGTTCAGGATCACTTAATAGTAAGGTTACTTGCTTCCAGGTAACGGTCTGTGCTTATGCACCCTTCCAAGGGGGTAACATGGAAATAATATCTCCCATTCCTCTTTCATAAGCTTGAAAGGATCAAATGGGTCATCTTTGGAGAATCTGAACATAAGATTTTGTTATCTGTATCATAAACAATATAATTCAAGATGCCAAGAAGAGTCAAACTTATCTATTCTGAAACTCACTTTCCAAAACCCCAGAGAACTAACATCAGATACTCTTTTCCTGAGTGTGATTTAACAGCCATTGTGACCAAGAGAAACTAATACCTAGAAAAAAATGTTAAATAGCCAAGTAAACCATTTTGGGGTTCATTCATTGAAAACTTAATAAGCATTTACTTTATGCCTGTCACTGGTCTGAGAACTCGGTGTGCAAAATTGAATATGTACTCGGGGAGCCTCTGGGTGGCTCAGTTAAGCGTCCAACTTCAGCTCAAGTCATGATCTCATGGTCTGTGAGTTTGAGCCCCACGTTGGGCTCTGTGCTGACAGCTTAGAACCTGGAGCTTGCTTCAGATTCTGTGTCTCCCTCTCTCTCTGCTCCTCCCCCACTCACACTCTATCTCTCTCTGTCTCTCAAAAATAAATAAATGTTAAAGTGTTTTTTTTTCAATTGAATATGTACTCTGACAAACAGAGTTTATAGTGGTGGCAATTTCCGGCAATTCAATGTGCTGTGTTTTTGTTTTGTCTTATTTTAACTGAAAGTACATTTTAAAAGAATGTTTGGGAATTACAGCTCCACAATAAAATATGTTTTGTTTCACTTCCTTTAGCTGTTACTTTATGACAGCACTGACCTTCTGACCAGAAGCAAAATTCTGGCCTTTCTAAATATCCCATATTGGCTGGGCTTAATGGGTTTTCAAAATAAATGGATTGGATTTCTCAACCTGTCAAAATACAGAGCACGAGGGCTCTTTTGAACTTGAGAGGCCTGCTCTGAGCAGAGATTCAGAGTCCACTGTCTGAGCGGAGGGCTGAGAGCTAGTTTATCAGCAACCTGTTATTTTTGATGGAAGCAGAGGTGACCAGGACAAAGAAATGAGCTCAGGGAGGTGAGACTAACTTAAACATGATGTCACCTGGGGCGATCAAGGCATCTGCTGCTGTCTAACCCTCTCTCAGAAGGGAACTTGAGAGGATTTTAACCCAGGCCTAAACCTAAGCCCCTCCTGACAGATCCTGCAGGACCATGCCTGGGAGGGGTCCGGGGTGAAGCAGGCAGCACCAGGCAGATGCTCCCAGGCATACACGGCGGATGAAAAAGTGCGGGGTTAGCGATGAAATCATGGGCTGCGTTACCATTGATAATAGCTCGGACGTTAGACCAGCTTGGATTTGTACCCCAGATCTAATAGTTTCTGGCTGTGGACTTGAACAAGGCCTCAGCTTCCCCATCTGTGAAATGGGGCTGATGACAGTACCAACTTCACAGAACTGTCGAGACAAACAAAACAATCGGTAGAATAATTCCTCCAGTAAGTGAAAGCCCACACTAGCGGCTCCTGAAAATCAGTCTGCTTCCTTCGTGGTTGTATCCAGGATCTCTCTGAGGTCAAGAGAGGCTCCTTGTATATTAAGAAATGCCAGAACTGGGGCAAATGGAAATTGTGATGTTTTAATGGTTGACTTCTGCCAGTACATTTTTGTGACTTTATGCCAAATCTCATTTAGAGGTGATGTATAAAGTGGACTTTGAGGCCTTTTGTGACTGCAAGGCCACGGCAAAATGACCCCCTCCCACTGCAAAATGACCCTACACCCAAGGCCCTGTTCTCTCTCTGTATATGAAAGGGTTGTGGTAGGGTTTAAAGCTTGGATCTTCATATCGTCCCCCTATTGCCTTACGCTGTGTAACTTTTAAGTACCTGATCCCAAAGGGAAAAGAGGAAGAGAAGATCCCTGAGGCCAATTTACCATGTGAAGGGACAGCCACGCCCTCCCCCAAAGTTTCCGCTGCAGGAAGTATTTTTATTTCATAATTAACAAAGGCAAAGAGAAACCTTTCCAGAGTATGTTTTTCCCTCAAAGCCACAGACTGAAACTTCCCTGCCACCCAGGCATTGCTCCGAATGAATGATAGGAGCCATTTATTCTGTGAGCACACCCTGCCCTTGCTGGAACAGACTCCATAGAGCTCTTCGGTGCCTTTCTCCGAGGGTGGCAGGGGGTGGGGTGGGGGGTTCTTGTCAAGGTTGGCCAAGAGCACCTTATATGACTCAGCACAGACCCAGAGTCTTCATAAAGGTGGGTCAGGGTGGTGGGCAAGAACAAGAAAGAACAGGGGAGAGAGAGAGGAGGCAGAATTACTAATTCCACCTGGCCACAACCAACAGCTCACCCAAGACCCTTGCAGAGTGGGATCGTGGGGCATGTATCAGAAGAGGGCATGGGGAGAATCCAGCAAGCGCTATGCCGTGTAGGAGTACAGGAACCCACCGGGATAATCCCACATTTCCATTTTGCTGGCTCCAGATCCTAAGCAGATCATTAAATGGACATCAAGAGCTATCCCTGGTGTTGGGAATTACAAGACAGAAGAGTTTCTCAGCCAGGAGGTGAAATTGTGGAACAAATGCCCACAGACAAAGGGAAGCGCATATCAGCACCAGGCCAGGAAACAATCTGGGAGCTACAATGGCATAAACCAGAGGAGGTTGATGTCGCCAGTTTATCTGCTTCTGTCGAACGGTTCCTACGAATTGTGAGCCAGGGAGCAATGTTGGTAGACTACTGAACCAGAAAGGGATAGTCCTTGGCGTGTCTAAGTTTTTCTTCTTTTTCTTCTTTATTATCACCGTCACCTTGACCTTCACCACCAACATTGTTAACACTATAACTGATCATTTTTATCATCATTCCTCACCCATGCATAGTCTCTCACAATGTACAGAGAATTTCTGCATCCTCTATGATATTGTGATCGTACAGTAACTCTCTGAAGCAGACAAGGCAATTATCAGCATCCCCGTTTTCCCAATGTGTAAACCAAGGCTTGGAGAAGGTAAATCGCTGGCCCTAAGGCATACTCAAGTTCAGGTCTCTTGTAACTACTATTCATTTACAACGCTATAACTTCATTCTGAGAATGGTACTAAAATAGTTAACAATTGATAATGCTTGAGTACTGACTAGTCAGGACAGAGACTCGTCATACCCAATGGATGGATCTTGGAGACATTCCAGCCACTGCTCTAAATACCACACCATTGTATCTTTTGGTCCAGCCTTCTCTGCCATTTCACCTTAAGTTCCGTCCCCAAATAAGATGGAAAGATGAAGCATTTAGAGATGAGATGGTGAGGTTATTAAAATAAAGAGAAAGCAAACAAATAAAAAATAAAGAGAAAGCTTTTGATCTTCTCTTCCTTGACCATCTTGAGCCAAGGGAGTGGGGGAAGGGCGTGGCTAATAAATGGGTTTGTGGGCTTCAGAACTGGAGGTTTGAGTTCAGGCCAAGTCTTTAGGGTGTCCTGTGGGAATCACATGGCTTTAGATAGAAGAAAAAGGCAGGAATCAGGAGTCAGGTAGGAATAGGACTGGAGTGGGAGCCAGTTGGGAATCAAGTGAGAAGCCCATTTTCCCACTGGGAAATAGAAGGGTCTGCTGTTTGCTTCTCCTGGCCTGCTTGATCCAGGGATGCGGGGAGACAGAAGGTAGCCAGTGTTTTCATCAAAGCTAAAGGAAAAGTGCACAATCTGAGCTCGAAAATTAATAGACAATAAATCAGATTTTCACTTCTCAGAAGCCATGTTTCTGAGCCATTTTCCATTCAAAAGTGTTACTCGCTCTATTTTTATACTTAGTTTTACCAATTCTTCTTACACACTGTTCTTTGAAAGGGATCTTTTTGTTTCAGAAATAATCTACAATGGCCGTTAGAAAAAAAGTAATATAGATAAAGGCAAATAGAGGAAAAGAAAATGAAAATCACCTCTGATTTCTCTATCCAGAAGTAACATGGCTGAAAGCGCTGATTCACACACTTCCAGACGGTGTCCCGTGGAAAAAACTATCATTGTCATGATGATGATTTACACATATTTATTTACTTTATTCGCAATGTTTTCTCTACCTATTGTTCTTGAAGTTTAGGGACGCTATCTTTGTTTGACAACATAGACAATACCAGGAATCTGAAAATATTTTATTGCATGGGTATCTTGTTGATATCATAAAATCAGAGGCAGAATATATTTATTAGAAATATCCAAGCACAGGACTCAGAAACAAATCGCTTGTGCCTGAACAGCATCCTGTGTTTTCAAAGTGGCCATGTAAAACACAAAGCCCAGGGGAGTCATATATCACTACTACATAAACAATAATAACAATTCTTGATGTATATCTTCGTATTTTCTGCCTTGTTCTTGCAGAAAAGTTGGTAAAGGCTGATTGGACTGTTACACCTACTTTTTTTTAGAAGATGAGAGATAGGAGAAAATATTACCGCGATGCAAGGTGGGAGGGGGGAAGCCCAAAGGAAAAATCTGTTTTTTAAAAACCTGGGACTTGGCAACATGATACACACCTCTGAAGATTAGAGCAAAGCAAAACAAATGTGTGAGTTATTTCCCGGATCAAAAGTTTCAATCATCTCTTGGGCTCACTTCTTAGGTGTTTGGATATCTGTAAATGATAAACAAGATGGCAAACAAATAAAAAAAAAGTCCAGAATGTGAGGCTTTCAGGTGAAATGGTCTTTAACCATGTTTCTGGCTACAGCCTTCATCAAAAGAATTTCTATCAGCAGGGGGAGCAGAGCTTAACATTAAGACGAAGGTATGTTCCTTTTTTATGATTATAATCCTGCTGAATTGATATGAAGCAGAAATGTGTGCAGAGATATGTCACCAAACAAAGGATCTCAGTTCCTCTATTTAAACGGGGAGTCATCTATAAGAAATTATTCTGCAGGATTTTTGACAACATATATGATGTTATTACTTCTCATAGAATTTCTACACAAAAGGTGCTTGGTTAATTAAATTTTGTATGTGGTAGGATTGTAACAGTTTCAGAATCCACTGATTTGGACATTTTTAAAAAATTCAGGTTTTTGTTTGAATTCCAGTTAACATGCATGGCAAAGATGGTTTCAGGTGTAGAATTTAGTGATTCACCACTTTCATCAACACCCAGGGCTCTGCCCAAGTGCCCTCCTTAACGCCCATCAGCCATGGAGCCCATCCCCCACCCACCTCCCTCCATCAACCCTCAGTTTGTTCTCTATAGTTAAGTCTCTTATGGTTTGCTTTCCTCTCTCTCTCTTTTCCCCTTCTTCTATGTTCATCTGGCTTTTTTTTTTTTAATTCCACATAGGAGTGGAATCATATGCTATTGGTCTTTCTCCAATTGATTTATTTCGCCTTGCAGAATACGCTCTAGCTCCATCCATGATTTGGAGTTTTTTTACATTTTAGTTTTTTTAATGTTTTTTATTTATTTTTGAGACAGAGACAGAGCATGAGCAGGGGAGGGGCAGAGAGAGAGGGAGACACAGAATCCGAAGCAGGCTCCACACTCTGAGCTGTTAGCACAGAGCCCGATGCAGGGCTCAAACTCACAAACCATGAGATCATGACCTGAGCCGAAGTCGGACGCTTAACCGACTGAGCCACCCAGGCGCCCCTGGAGTTTTTTGATATTTTAATCACAGCATACATGAGTGTTATTGGGTTTTAAAAGTGCCACTGATCCACTCCTTAGTGTTCACTGAGATTTACTTGCCCAGATTCAACAAACCACTCTCTGAGCTAGAAAAGAAATCCTATTCTTACAGATCCCACATCTTCACTGAGGGGGAAAGCCTGATTCATATGAAAACATAAGGCCAGGAGAGCTCAATATTGAGTTGCTGTTGAGACAGTTTCAGAAAAGAAAAACAACAAGTTGTGAGCTAGAAAGCTGTATCTCAGCGCTGGTTCTTATATGCTAAAAACAGTAAGAAGAGGAAGAGCAGTAAGAGAAGAAAAAAAAGCAAAAAAACGGATGCTCTGTTCCATAAAGTCATCTTCCATGAAAACAGGAAATAGAAGAAAATCCAGGCAAAAGCTGATACAAGAGGGAGGTAATAGAATTGGCGAAAGTGGAAGGGAAGCTGGGAATGGAAGACACATTTCTAACGCCTACTTTTTCTTTATGTCTTAAAGCAAACATTTACAGAGCACCTGTTATGTGTCAGGCACTGTACTGGGTGCTGGGGACAGAGGTGAATAAGACTGATGTGGTGGTGGCCCCCCTGGGATTTCAGTGATGGGGAGGGGCAATGGCAAGTAAGCAACTAAAGCGAATATAGCCCTTGTTAATTACTGCGAAGGAACAAAGCCCTTGTTAATTACTGCGACCGAAACAAAAATAGGAATAAGGAGTCGGGGGAAGAACATACCTCATGTAGAGTGGTCAGCCAAGGTCTTAACTGAAGAAGGCACTTTTACACTGAGATCGAAAGAAGGGCAGTAGCCACTAGAAATTCTGTTTCCGGCGTAGGGAACAGCATTGCAAAAACACCAGTCAGAATGAGTTTACGGATTAGGAACTGTGAGAAGGCAGCCATGGCTCCAGCAAGCTAGGCCTGGGGGGGTTGGGAGGGGGTGCATGGGCACTGAGATGAGGCTGAAAACCTTGGGGCGAGGAACTAGGATTGTGTTCTAAGAGCAGTCGGAAGCCAGTAGAGAATTTTAAGAAGCGGAGTCACTGAGTCTGGTTTGTTTTTGAAACATCACCCTGGCTCTGCCTCACACCATATACAATAATTAACTCAAAATGGGTCATGGACCTAAATGTAAGAGCTAAAATTATAAAACATTTAGAAGAAAACCTGAGAGTAAATCTTTCTGACATTGGATTAGGCAATGGTTTCTTAGCTATGACACCCAAGCCTAAGGAAGCAAAGTAAACAGATAAATTGGAGTTCTCAGATATAAAAACTTCGATTTCAGAGCACACCATCATGAAAGTGAAAATGCAGCTCACAGGATGGAAGATAATATTTGCAGATCGTGTAAGTTAAAAAAAAAAAAAAACTCTTACAACTCAATATTGAAAGGACCAAAAATCCAATAAAAAAAAAAAAAACGGCAAAAGACATTTCTCTGAAGAAGATATACAGGTGGCCAATAAGCACATGAAAAGATGCTCTACATCACTAAGCACGAGGGAAATGCAAATCAAAATCACAGTGACATATCACTTCACACCCAGGAGGATGGCTATTTTAAAAACAAAACTAAAAACAAGAACAAGAACGGCAATAACAAAAGAGAAAGGAGAATAGTTGTTGCCAGGGACTGAAAGGAGAAAGTAACGGGGTAGAGTTTCAGTTCGGGAAAATGAAAAAGTTCTAGGGATGGGTCACAGTGATGGTTGCACAACAGCGTGAACTGTACTTAATTCTGCCAGAACTGTAAGAGTTAAAATAGTAACTTTGATGTATGTTATGCATATTTTACCACAATAAAGAAAAGTTAAAAGGGGAAGGGCAAAGGATTTGAATACACATTTTTCCAAAGAAGATATACACATGGCCCATAGATACGTGAAAAGACGCTCAACATCACTGGTCCGTAGGGAAATGCAAATCAAAACCACAGTGAGGTACCAGTTTTACACCCACCAGGGCTGACGACATTCAAAAAAGCAGACAGTGACAAATGTTGACAAAAATGTGGAGAAATTGGCACCCCCGAATGTCGCTGGTCGGATTATAAAATGCTGCAACCGCTTTGGAAAACAGTTTGGCAGCCTCTCAAAAAATGTTAAACAGAGTTACCATGTGACTGAGTGATTCCAGCCCTAGGTACACACCCAAGAAAATTAGAAGCACAAGTAAACACAAAAATGTACACAAATGTTCCCAGGAGCATTTTGCATGATAGCCAAAGAGTAGAAACAACTCAAATATCCATCCGCTGATGAATGGATAAGCAAAATGTGATAGATCCATTCAGGATAATGGTATTCTGCCATGAGAAGCAATAAAACACTGATGCGTGCTACAACACGGATGAACCTTGAAAATATGCTAAGAGGCCAGAAACAAAAGATTGTATACTGTTGGATCCCGTTTATACCAAAGGTCCGGAATAGGCAAATCCATAGAGACAAAAAGTAGATTAGTGGTTGTCAGGGAATAGAGAGAGACTGCTGATGGAGACAGAGTTTCTTTTCAGGGTGATTAAAATGCTCTCAACCTGGATGGCGGTGATGGCTGCACAAAGTTTGGAGTATACTGCAACCCACTGAATTGTACACTTTAGATGGGTGAATTTCATGGTATGTGACTTATATCTCAATAAAGTTGCTGTAACAAACAAACAAACAACATGGACCAAAAAGATCAACCTGGCTGCTTGATGGAGAAAACAGGAAGGGTCCTGCAAGAAGTGATGTGGAACCAGGTGACCAGTTAAAAAGCTAGTAGAGACGTCAAGGCAAGAGGTGACAGTGAGTCACCCGGGTGGGGAGTAAAGGAAAGGAGGAAGCGCGGGTTTTGGTTTGGGTGAATGGGTCGTAGGGTGGGGCCATTTACCACCCATCCGAGAGAGATTTGGGTTCGGGTCCGAAAAGGAAAACCTGCACTAAATCATAATCCCAGTCCTATGAAGTAGGTACAGTTATCCCCATTTACAATTGAATAAATGAGGCTCAATGAAGTTCAAATAAATACCTTAATAATCATTAGTGCTGTGACTCACATCAGCCTGACTCTGACACCCATGCTCTTTTTTTGTTTGTTTTTTGTTTTTCCATGGCAGTATTTATTTATTTGTTATTGTCAAGTTAGCTAACATACAGTGTAGTCTTGGCTTCAGGAGTAGATCCCCATGATTCATCACTTACATACGACACCCAGTGCTCACCCCAACATGCGCCCTCCTCAATGCCCATCACCCATTTTTCCCACCCCCCCACCCCCCACCCCCATTAACCCTCTGTTTGTTCTGAGACTCAGTTTGAGTCTCTTATGGTTTGCCTCCCTCTCTGTTTGTGTCTCATTTTTCCTTCCCTTCCCCTATGCTCATATGTTAGGTTTCTCTAGTTCACTTAGCATAATACCCTCCAGTTCCGTCCACGTTGTTGCAAATGGCAAGATTTCACTCTTTTTCATCACTGAGTAGTATTCCATTGTGTGTGTATATACCACATCTTTATCCATTCATCAGTTGTTGGACATTTGGGCTCTTTCCATAATTTGGCCATTATTGATAGCACTGCTATAAACATTGGGGTGCATGTACCCCTTTGAATCAGCTCTCCTGTATCCTTGGGATAAATTCCTAGTAGTACAATTGCTGGGTTGTAGGGTAATTCTATTTTTAATTTTTTGAGGAACCTCCACGCTGTTTTCCAGAGTGGCTGCAGCAGTTTGCATTTCCACCAACAGTGCAAGAGGGTTCCCCTTTCTCTCCATCCCCACCAACATCTGTTGTTTCCTGAGTTGTTAATTTTAGCCACTCTGACTGATGTGAGGTCATATCTCAATGTGGTTTGGATTTGTATTTCCCTGATGATGAGCGACGTTGAGCATCTTTTCATGTGTCGGTTGGCCATCTGGATGTCTTCTTTGGAAAAATGTCTTTTCGTGTCTTCTGCCCATTTCTTCACTGGTTTATTTGTTTTTCAGACACCCATGATCTTTGTTGCACATTATATGAGGAGAGATTTTTAAAAGATAAAAAGGGAGAGAAAGAAATCGGGGGGGCACTGCTAGAAGGAGGTGAAGAGAGATGGGTCAGGCACCCTGTATGGAGCATTTTGCCACCCGGTTTTGACAAAAATATTTCTGTTTATACTAATATTTATAGAAAATATTAGTATATGCTGTCACTAATAACCAGAGAACCTCAAAATGTCACCCTCAGCTCCCAGTCAGTAGTCGGAGGCTGTTAATTCTTCTCAAATTTGCTGACAGCCGTCTCCACGGACAGTGCTGCGGCTTCCTTGGGCCAGTGCCCCCTCACCTCTTGCAGGAGGTATTGCAACGCCCTCCCAACCTTTGTCCTGTGGTCCCCCTGCCCCAGAAATGGGTGCTGGAGTGTGTGCAGACACACGCACACACCCCTCCCTCCTCATCCCTTCTCCATTGCTGGGGGGCTCTTTCTAAAATGCAAACCTGTCCATTTCATCACATGCCTTAAAACCCTTCAGGGAATCCTGGTGGCGCTCAGGATCAAGTTCAAGCACCTCAACCCGACTTACAAGGCCCTTCACTATCTTGACTCCATGTACCTCTTCAGCCTTTCCTCACTCTCCTCCCTTACCCACGCCTGGCATCACATACCCTTACCCCAGGGCCAGCCACACTGAACTATTTTCAGTCCCCTAATGTACCATGCTCTTGCTGACCTCAAGCCTCAGCACGTGTCGTTCTGGCTGGAATAGCCATCTGTGACAGTTGCATAGCTGACTCCTACACATCCTTTGGTCTTCCGTTGCCCTCCACGTCAGGGCTAGGTGCCCTTTGGACATTTCTCGTGGCCCTCTGCACAGCCCCCGTGGGCACAGTGGAATTAAGCGGTGGCCAGCTGAGCCACCAGATGGAGAAGCAGTCTGCAAGAGAGAATAAAGATCATAGGAAATGTAATGAAACCAGAAAAATCCTCTCTCCCAGAACCCTCTCAGAAGGACTTATCAGAATATTCTTTCCAACCACACAGTGCTATTAGGCCCACCCTGTACAAATGAAATGAAAGGCAGATCGATAAATAGATAGATAGGTAGCCGGATAGAAGGATAGATAGACAAACATTTCACATTTATTCATCTTTGGTCAACATCTTGTTGTTTCGGTCTAGCGGAGCCCTCAGATACAGGACCCGGGTTGGACTTCCAGGTCTTCTATTGCCAGCTGAAGGACCTACCCCATAGGTGTGTTGGGAGGACGATCAGAAGAAATCAAAAGAGGGAAATTATCTGGCATATTACCCCTCCCAGTTGGTGCTCAGTAAACACTAGTGATATTTATTGGCTCACTGGTTCATCAGTATTCTTTAAAACCTTAGTCCTATTCCCAGAGTATGAGGCTGTGCCTCAGCGTCATGCCAGCCGCACGCCTGACAGTGTATCACTCCCTCCCAGCTTCCTTCCTCATCCACACCTGCACCCCCCTCAATTTTAAGCTTTGCTTGGCCCAGGCGTCAGGCTCTCAGGATGACAAACCCACATCGCCACCTGGAGGACAGCATGAGAATCTGGGGAAGAATACCATTTCATGGCGCCAGATAAACTAACTCCGCTGTTCCGTGCTGGTGCTAACGAGGCCAAGTTCACAGGTTCATCCCCAAAGGGGCCAATTAGCTTTACACGGAGAGACACTTCAGAGCACAGCCCCAGTCTCTAACCCTGGCCCCTGGTTCACACGCGTGTTGGTTAGAAAGTGGATTCATCAGGCCAATCCCATTTTCCATAATTTCTTTTAAAAAAACCAATCCATCTGTAAGGCCGTGTGGAGACAAGACAAACAAGATCTGCTCTCTACTTTTAAGGAATCTTCACCTGCAGGAGTGTTTCCCCAAATGATTCCTGAGATATCAGCGGGAGTTATGAGAATAGAGGCTCCACTGTGCTAAATCAGTTTTGGAAACACTGATCTAATCCAAGTCAGGCAGGTTCTCTCATGGAAGGGTTTCCTAGAGCCTTTAACATGCTAATAGGCACTGTTAATTTTCCAATAAGGAAATGTGTGTGCAGTGTTTCCCAGATTTGGATGGCCATAAGACTTACCCCCAGCCCCCCAGTCTGTAAAAAAGAAAAGAAAAGAAAAGAAAAGAAAAGAAAAGAAAAGAAAAGAAAAGAAAAGAAAAAGAATAGTAATGAGTCTGCTGGCCCTGGGTATGGCTGCTTCCACTGGAACATCTATTTTAAGAAGCAACTCATCCACGGGGAAAAGTTCACAGTCTATTGCTAGGTTTAAAAAAAAGCATACTAAAGAACAGTATCCCATTTTGAAAAGACAGAACAAAGATGTCCATACACTTGAGAGGAAAAAAACTGAAAAGACATAAACCAAAATGTTAACCCTGGTGATCTTTATGCTGGAGTGCCCATTGTTTTTCTGTGTTCTTTACATGTTTTCCAAGGTTTTTTTTGTATTGAATATGCATGTGTATTTTATTTTTTTAAGTTTATTTCTGAGAGAGAGAGAGAGAACGAGCGAGCACGTGAGGGAAGGGCAGAGAGAGGGAGAGGAAGAGAGAGAATCCCAAGCAGGCTCTGTTGCTGACAGTGGGGCTTGAATCCACAAACCATGAGATCATGACCTGAGCAGAAATCAAGAGTCAGACGCTTAACTGACTGAGCCACCCAGGCACCCCACTTATAAATTTTAAAAGAAAAACAACAAAGCACATGTTCTAGGATAGTATACCATCTTTGTAAGACTGTTATTATAGAATCCTAGCAAGAGCTAACATTTTCTGAAGGCTAAGTGCCTGGCATATGAATTATCTAGATTATCTTGTTTAAACTTCACATGAATCGTATGAGATGAGGTGCTATTTTTTGTCCCAATTTAAAAATGGAAAATTAAAGAAAGAAACAAACCCTGTGGAACCAGAATTTGAACCCATTACTTTCCTCTTTGCTGCCTATCCTGCTCCCCCAAGACACACACACACACACACACACACACACACACACGCCATGAAAAAGAGAGATGATGCTTTTCCTCCGGGGAGAGGGACTCTTTGAAGGCAATGATGCTGTGTGCTGTCACTGTGCCACACGGCTACTAGCTGCCATTTATTAAATGCTCACTGGTGCCAAGAATTATTCTGAGTCCTTTGATATATATAAACATGTAAACTGAATAGCAGCTGGGCTCTCCAGACTTTTAAGATCTGCCTTCTGCAGCATTGCTTGGGCCACCTCTCTCTTCTTTCTCTTTCACTGGCCACTAGAAGCCCTGACAACTACTGGGTGAGGCCATTCAGCCCTCTCCAGCCACTAGAGCCATGTTCTGCTCCAATTCTGCAGTTAACATGCTCCTTTAAACAGGCTTTCTACCCAGCTGCATGCTAGTACTCTTTCTCTCTCTCTGTCTCTGTCTCTCTTCTCTCTCTCTTTTCCCTCTCTGGGAAGAGGCCCAAAGGAAAATTCTATTTCCTCACTGGTATGAAGTATGCCTACCTTCCTTAAAAGGCAGAAGTGTCTATCATCAATCGGGGGTTAAAATACTCTCTCTTTTTTTGTCCATCACGGGTGCATTTGCGAAGTCGTTTCTTTCATTAATTCCATTTTACAGATGAGGAAATTGAGGGCAGGTAATTTGCCCAAGGTACCAAGCAAGTACACGCTGGACCACTATTTTGAACCAGGGCCGTCCAGGTCCCCGTGTCACCAAGATTCAGAGGAAAACTGGCCCACTTTGAGCTGCCACACACAGAAACTTCCCTGAAGATATGGCTCTTGCTCTATGGAAAATGCGTCAGGCTGACTCAGTTTCTCTAGCGCAAGTGAAAACGAGCTGGTTAGAACAGACCGGTTTGAAGCGAGTGCACAATTCTTCACCTTCAGGTAAGAAATCTGGTCCTGCAAACCAGTTTTACGTGATTTAACTGCTTACCTCAAGGACAACAGTAGCCCTCTGATAGAAAACCCCTCCTTTTTCTCTGTTCCCCATCCCCACTCCTGTTGCCTTCTTCTCAGTCAGGCCACCATCCACATTGGAAAATCACTCTGTTTTTTTTTTTAATTATGGGAGATCTTTTCCTCTGTGAGACTTGGCTCTGGACGGAGATGATTACTAGATCCTTTCCCTCACTGGGTGGCATCTTTTAGCCCAGCCTGAGGTCCCCGGCTCCTGCAAAGTTGAATAAACCAGTGCTTTTGTCTTCGCGTTGACTTCCAGGTGAGCTAGCAGCTGAATTTCCCCGCCAGCTGGGCCTTAAAGGGCAAACAAGGCTCAGGGCAGAAGGCATCACGAAGCGATCTTGGACAACGTGCGTTCTTCATTACATCTGCAAAATGCCACTAGCACCTTTGACCAAACATTAATACCGCACGGCTTTGACATCTTGTGATATAGCTGGAGTTTGAGGAATGGGGCTAAGGGTTGATTGGGGTCCCCAAAAATAAATCTTTTCTACTGCCATGAAGCAGTTACAGTTGCACAACTGAAATACCAGCCCTTTGGAAAAGCTATCAAACCCACTCATGCAGTTGGGTAATATCATCATCCAGAGTACTTCCTAGATGCCTGGTGTTCGAAGCACTGTGCACAGCAAGTTGAGCAGACACAATCTATTATGTGAGACATTTCCGAGGCAGGATATATGTTTCTGATGCTGGAAGTGAAACTGGTTCAGACAGATGTCAAAGTACCCCTCATAGGATAGTGCATATATGTATATACGTATATATATATATATATATATATATATATATATATATATATGTATATATGTGTATATACACTAACATTTATTGGGTCCCCTTCCATTTTCCAGGTCTGTGTTATACATCTCACATCATCTTCAGAGCAACCTCTGAAGGAGGGACTGTTGTTACCCCTGTTTTACAGATGAGGAAACACAGGCTCTTAGATATTAAGTAACCAGCCAAGAAGATACAGCTAGTAAATGATGGAGCAGAATTCAAATCCAAGCCCCCCTGACACCATGGTTCACACCCGTAATCACTGCACCTTACTTGTACAACTCATGTGGAGTGGCTCCAGCGTGAATTTGGAGTTTGGAAGCTAGATAGCCCCAGAGTCACATTCTCGCTTTATTACTCAGTTGGACCGCGTAACCAACCTTTCTAAACGTTGGTCTCTTCATCGGCAAAAGGTAGGAACCTTAATGCTTAGCTTTCAGGGTTGTGAGTAAAGAAGTACTTTTGTAACCATATTGCATCCAAAGACCTGGTTCAGTCTCAGAACCGGAATCCCTTTGCACAGCAGGAACACAAAGCTCTTACAACAATAACTGCTGTTGTGTTTTGTTTCACTTACAAAGCCTCTAGCCCACGGTACGCATGCAATAAGTATGTAGCTATTCGAATTCTTGTTTTTAAATATACTTTCAAGTTACATCTTTAAATAACTAAGGCAATTTATCTGATTGAAATGTTACTTAAATCAAGCTCCTTCTCTACCCCATCCTCCACGTTTTAAAAGACTCTCAGTCGTTTTTCCTCATTTGTACTGAAACAGAGTGAGATGTATAGCAGAAGCACGATCTCAGCCTCAAGCTACGTCCCTCAAAATTTTAGATTGACTTGTACATATTTAGAAATCTGAATAAATAAACCCCCAGGACCAAGATGCTCCTGGAAAGGAAGTCAAGAGGTGAGGCCCACCTACTGGCCTGGTTTGAGTACAAGGACAACCTCAGGGTTGGAGAGGAAATGGATCTGTGCCACACAGATTTTCCACTGACCCAGCTCATGGGAATTTCTGTCCGATTTGACACAGCAGTCCCTACTTCTTCCTTCTTCCAAGACTTTTCCTGTATAAGACTCTTGTCTTGCTATAATTTAACCTTCACACAGCAGCCGGAAGGGTCTTTCTAAAATGTAAATCAGATCCTGCCAACTGCCCTGCCCTATTTAAAACTTCCAACAGCTACCCACTGCATGGTTAAAATCCAAACCCTTTATCATGGCTTACAAGATCCTTACAAGAGTTGCCCCTGACTACCTCTTTAAACTCATTTCTTTCCACCTGTCACTTCATTCATGACACTCCAGCTACAAAGGCCTTCTTCTATCATTCCTGCCTCAGGGCATTTGCCCTTGGTGTTCCTTCTTCCTAGAACACCACCTTAGCTAAAACAGCCTTCCCAGAAACTCTTATTACACTGTCCTAGGCCATCTGTCTTCATAGTACTTACCAGCACGGGAAATTAGCTTATTGGAATATAAGCTCTAGTATCGGGAATAGTAGCTGGTAAATAGTAGGTTCTCACTGTTCTCTGCACCCATCCCCCTCCCTCCCCCGCCAGTTTCCAATCCCTGCTCTATACCCTGGATTTCAGCACAGCTCTGCCCATCTTGGCTTGGTAACCCATTTGGATTTCATTGTCTGTTTTTCTGACCTCAGCCCAGTTGACTCTTTTGACTCCATTTGACTCCCGGTCCTTCAGATTCCTTGGATTTCAGAATCATTCAGAATGTTGCTTGAGAAACACTTCTGCCATCCTAGCCTGGCCCCAAGCCCATTTCTCAGTGAAAGAGCTCCGTCTGCTAGCTCATGTGGGAGCAGCCATCTACACTGGCTCTCAGGACTATAGAAGTCTTCACCCAAAGAGACCCACTTTGACCACTGGACCTTGAAGCAGTTAAAGTAAAAACAGAAACGCACGCTATTCCAAAGGAGGCAAGATCCCTTCTCAGTGACTTTCTTCGTATCAGGCAGCCCAAACCACTGGGCTATCCAGAAAATAGGACTGTCAGGATGTGACTGAAGCTTGTCTGCCCAGACCAATTGTCTGGCCCTGGAACAATGCTTCCATCTCATTCTGGGGGTGGCCATCATGAGACAGTCTATCACACATGATATCACACGATTCCCTGCTACACGCAGAAAGCCAACCGAACTCCATGATCTAAACTCCATGATCCATACTAGGTGTCAGATATTTTATGGTCATGCTTCCACTTAATTTTCACAATAAAATTAAGGTAGATGATTATCCCCATTTAACAGATAAGAAAATCAAGGCTCGGAGACAGGTAAAGTCATTTGCTCAAGGTCATGTAACAAATGAGTGGGAGAACCTGAATTTCTGATTCCAAAGTTCATGCTCACAATCCCAACCCTCTACGTATTCAATCATGGATCTCTTCTCACACACACGCACACACACACACACACACAATTATATACTCCTCAAGAGCTGGAATTTATTTCCTGTTCATCATTCACATAACACAGGGACTGACCCTTAGCGAATGGTCAGCATATTTTGCAAATGCGATCCTGATAGTATTGCATTAGTGTTATAATTTATATATACTATAATTAATAGATTAATATAAACATGCGTGGCCATAACACTCCACTGTTGGCTTTCCTATTCCCTGCCACTGGTCATTTGGACTACTTCTAATTTTCAGTTTTACTGTCCAATACAGTAACTTGCTCTTACTAGAACATGGCGTGGGAGGGAGTGAGGAGTAGAAGATGAACGTAATAAAGGAAAAATAACCCTGCATCTTTCATGGGACCATTCAGAGGGAATCCAATTAAGTAACAGACTAATTACACAAAATAGAGAAATAATTCTGGGATTATGATAATAAAATTGCCAGGCTTTTCTAGTAATCTTCAATACCACAAGTTTCATTAGAAAAGCAGATGTGTTTATTATACTGTAGAATACCGAATACCATCCTCGTTAGGCAAGATTCAAAAGGTTTTCAAAACTGAATACTGGTGTACAAAACAGAAGTGTCAAAATTCTATAAGGGAAAAAATATGTGGCTATCTTTTAGCACACTGAATTTGGTTAGTCATGTGCCAGAAGTATTAAAATATATATACAGCACTTTTGGTCTGTGGTTTCTGGTTCACATTTTTAATCTGGTTTCCTGAGTGCTTTTGTTGAACAACCCTCAGGTACCCTCTAGTGGATGAGACGAAGAATGGCTTGGGGCCAAAGGCACCATTGGTTACCCGTTTGTGTGTTATATGCCTAAAAGTAATCATAACTTGCACTTCTAGACCTATGTGAAAGGTATAGGAATAGTGATTATTTTAAAAGAAATACTTCATATATTTAAGCCATTCCTAATGGCAGACTTTACTTTTAGATTTATTAGCATTAATAGTTTTTGGTCTGCTGGTTTATTTTATCTTAAATAACTGTTACGCTTCCCAGACTCCTTTGAAACATGAGCAAAAAATTAATAGGATGGTTTTAATCATCTTAAATAGGTCATTAAACATCTTTTCAAAGAACCCATAGGTAGGTTAAAGAAAGTTGTTAATTTTTACCCCAATGCAGGGAATTCTAAAAGGAACAGTAATAATTTCTGCCTTAAGGAGACTTCAAAATGACATAAGCAGAGATCACCATTTTCCAAATGTGGTCTGTGAGATACTAGTTCCCCGATGCATTGATGGGGAGGGGACGTGTCTTTTAGCTGAAAGACATTTCAGAAGATTAACTCACTTCCCTTGTTTTCTTTCTATGCTCAGCTCATAAATTTCTGATAATTTGCCTTTCTGTGCTACTTGCTCGTGGGAAAGGAACGCAGTGGGCCATGAAACACAAGCTTTTCAGGCAGCTTTACAGGTTATCATTGTGAACTTAATTGTCGGCATTCCTATTTACGTAGACATAACTACACATGTGTTCCTGTATATGTATAGTTATTTGCTAGCTAGTTAGTGGATACAGTCATAGCAAGCATATGAAACTCAACGCTTTGGGGGGCCGGGTTGGGGGTACGAATGCATTTCACTTTCAAAGCCATACCTTCCCTCATATTAAAAAAATTTTACAACATGCATGTTTAACTTCTGTAAGTGGAAATATGGACACACACACACTAATCATTCTATTCAATTGTAGAAGCTGAGAGAGAAAAACATTTCTCTAGCAATGGCCCCAAATGCACCTCTGGAGCTCCACGTGCCCAGCCTCACTCACTCTCTCCTAAGCACAGCCCACCCACCTACCTTCCGTGTTCTCTCCAAAAATCTCCTGTGTTTGTTTATACCCAAAAGGCAAGACCTGGCTAGATGGCCCTTGCCTCGTTCTTGGAGCTGAAGTTTAGAGCGCCCCCTCGAGGCTTAAAGACTACACAGTGCTACCCAGTGCGACCCAGCTGTGGTTGTTTCAGAAGACGCCACCCAACAAAGGGAGTTGGTGTCACAGTTGAGACGAAGACAGTCCCTTGAGACTGTCTTGTCACTGCTGACGTTGTTCTTCCCAGCAACCTTCAAGCCCTCTGTAGTAAGAGTTTCTCTCGCTGAAAAATGTAAAGGTCATCCTCACCAGACTCAAAATTTCTACTTGCGCTGTCTCTCTCAATCCCTCTCCCTCTCTCTCTTCTCCTCCCCCACCCCCTTTCCCTGTTTTTCTCTGAGCTCATGCACACACCCCCACACACACACCACCGGCGTCCGGTATTGTAAGTTCACCCCCCAATTACAGCTGCACTCTCTGGGTGCTGACAAAGTTAGGTTTCTGCATCAGTAGAATGAAGACCAGGTCCCAGGTCAAGATGAACTCATTGGAATAAGTGCCATCCCACAGAGCTCTGTCTAGAGGCTGAGCCAGTTCCCCTTGTGACACCCTGTCTGCCTTGTTTTCTGCTTTCTTCAAAGTGAAACGAGAACCTAATCTCCACGATGTAACGACACGTCAACATTTATTGAACGTTTAACATAAGCCAGGAAACGTTCTCTGTGTCTTATTTTTATTTATTATCTCGTTGAATCCTCACAACAACCCCCGAAGTAGTACTATTCTTCTCCCCATGTTATAGACGAGAAGACTGACGGGCCCAGAGCTTAAATAACTGGTCCAGAGCAATACTAATGAATGCTCAGCGTCTGGCAAGAAAGGCACATGAAATTTATATGGTGTGACTCTGTTGGAAATATTTAATCGAGGGCTCTTCCGTCTGCACCTAGGACAGGCTCACCTCAGGATTTTTGCACCGGGATGCTTGTGCTTGCTTCCTAGATGGGCAGAGTGCCAGAAGTTGTTGGTGCTATATTTTCCTTCCAGGTTTCTTTGGGGGGAAATGTTATTTTATGGTAAGACCAACGGGTATATTAAGGAGTATAATGCAAAATTTTGGGAGTTTTTTTTAAAGATAAAATGCAAAAAAAGATCAAATACAACTAAAAGCATCCCTCTAGTGAAGGGCTGCCACACTGAATCTTCTAGGTTTCTGCTTCTCACGCTTTACGGTCCCCGTGTATCACCCGTGGGCAGGGTGGCTCCATGGGTGTGAGACCTGGGTAGTCCCACCCACGTTCGGTTTAATGCTCTCCTGCCACCATCTTGAAATGCTTACTGATTTTTAAACTGAGGGCTTCGCATTTTCATTTTGCATTGGGCCCTACCGATTATCTAGCTGGTACTGTCTGAGGATCTTGCTAAAACGCAGATCTTGATTTGGCATGTCTGGGGTAGGGCTGAGGTTCTGCAGTTCTCACAGACTCCCAGGTAATGCCTGCGGCTGGTCCGAGGACCACACTTTGAGTGGCAAGACCCAGCCTTTCACTATATCCCACAGTTTGCGATACGTAACTGGGAAAGTTCGAGAAGCCGTGGAGAAGGGGGACAGTGAAATCCTAGAAGTCAAATTCATAGTCATTAAAAGCATGGGTCTTTCCTGCCACCTACTCTGTATGATTCCACAAATTACTTTATCCTCCTTATGGTTTAGTTTTCCCATCAGCAAGATGAGCAATCACCTCAGAGGATAGTTGTGGAGATTAAGTGTATGAGACATCTCACATTCAGAGTTCAATAGAGATAACTGCCCGAATGCTGTAAATAGTAACTACACGTAAGACCACGATGGAAAAGAAAACTTGTAGGATGTCTCTTTCTCCATATTAATGACGCCTCCCACTTTCCAGTCTCTCCTCCTTGCATCCAGGCAAATACTCTTGGGGGAAGCAATTTTGTTAAGGAAATATTATATAAACATTGCTTATTCTTTATGGGAACCTACCTTGCTGTCGGTCTTGGGAAATGCTATCGGTCACAAGACTGTAAATACTCTATCAGTTTGCTAGAACTGCCATAATAAAGTACCACGGACTGGGTGGCTTAAATAATAGACATTTATTTTCTCACAGTTCTGGCAGCCAAAGGTCCAAGATCAAGGTGTGCACAGGGTTGGTTTCTTCTGGGCCTCTCCCCTTGGCTTATAGATGGTCTCCATCTTCCTTTGTCTTCACATGGTCTTTCCTTCTGTGAATGTCCGTGTCCCAACTTCCTTTTCATATAAGGACATCAGCCATATTGAATTAGGACTCACCCATAGGGCTTCATTTTACCTTAATCACCTCTTTCACGTCTCTACCCTCGACTATGGTCACATTCTGAGGTCCTGGAGGTTAGGGTTGGTTTACAGACTTTGGGCCACAACAGATACAGAGGACAAAACCAAGAAGTAACATGTGTCAGTGGGTCCATATGCAACCCATTCCTGATTTCAGCATTCACTGCAAAGTATCCTTCATTCTTCAGCGAATATTATGCACTGAGGATGAGGACCCCCTCCCTGGCCAGGAGGCGGGGGCAGCATGCATGGGGGGCTTTCAAGTCCAACAGAGCTGGCTCTGAATCTCTGCTGTGTTACTGACCACCGAAAACCTGGGCAAGTTACTTCATGTGGCTGGGTCTTACCGTTCTTTCCTATAAAATGAGGATCCCAATAATGCCTGCCTTATAGGGTTATTGTAAAGGTGAAAAGCAGATCTTTTCTTTCTTATTTAGCAAAAGAAATTGCCGGCAGTTTGGCACTGGTTACCTTAAAAGAAGTCTTTAGAGCCTTCCCTACCTAAGGAAACTCTGAGTGGGCCTCCTGTGTAACTGAGTGAAGGCCCCCTCCTTGTATGCAAGATTCTGGGGAGTGTTAGGGACCAGTTTGCAGAGTGAGCCCAGGGATCTTCTGGGAGAGAACAGACTGATTCCTTTCCATATCCCCAAACCTTCCCTCTGAGAGCTCAAGCTGGAGGTGGTATATGAAGGTGAATGCAGGCAACTCAGAAAAGGATCCAGAAAGGCAATGGGTCCAACTGAGTCAAGAGATGTGGGACTTATGATCTGCCTTGGCAATAGACCTCGAAGGGAGAGTATCAGATGGGGATTCTGGGTCTGTTAAGTGTCTGTGCTATAATGGGTTCTGCCTGTCCCTCAAGGCTGGTATATTTTAAGAACGATAACCCTGGAGGTACAGCTGTATTGGGAAAAACAAGGGTGTCTCAACTGAACGTAACCCAGACGCCTCCCATTCCCTTGAAAAACTGCCAGGGGGGACCAGGGTTGGTGAGCTGAGGCCCCGCCTCTGCAGCATCTCAGGCAAGGATTGGACAGTGTGTCGGTTCTGCTGCTATGGTCTCACGAGGTTCTTGAGAAGCTGAGTCCCATCCTCACTATCCCTGAGTAGCCTGGCTTCTTGTGGCTGCAGCTCCATGGGGGAACACAATGAGAATCGAGGATGATCTGGCTCTGAGTCTCCTTAGGGAGTGTTGTCCTGGGGCTGCGCCGCCCATCCTCAAAGAATCCCTTCTCTCTTCCTGCGGGAGATTGCACTCCAGTGACTGGGGCTCAAGAGCAGAGAACAGGAGCCGAACTCCCATGCTTTGGCCACCATGACCAGCTTCCGATGCACTCAGTACCCTTCATGCAGTCAATCCATTGAAATAGGACCAAACCCGTCTGAACTTCTTGCCACAGGACATATGTCAGGGCTCCTGGACACCTAAAAGAAAGGCAGATGGAGCCCTGGGACAAGTCCATAGGACTTCTGAACTTCCGGATCCTACCAGCAGGTGGGGCCGCAAGCAGTGCAATCTGGGAACTGAGACCTTCGTATCCAGTAAGAGGAAACCCTCAGACAGGGAGTAAAGTCTCTAACATACAGTAAGTACCTTTAAAAAAAATGGTAGGTAGTATTATGGGAAAGGTGATTACTCACATAATACCACCACCACCACCACCATCACCATTATGTTTTCACAGAATAGAAAGAAGAGAGGGAATTTCTCCCAACTAGCAGAAGAATGAAACTCCAGTCAGGAATATCATTTCTCCTCCACCTTAAAGGATTGAGTGGATGGTATGAAAAGTCTTTAAGTACCCTCCCTTTCCTTGTCACCTCTCCTTCTACCCTTACTCCTTAACATTCAGTCGCCTACTGTAGCTATAACCATAGCAACCCAGCTGGTGGGAAATGATGGGAACTCCTACTCATTCTTATAGAGTCAGGTAAGTCTTCACCTTATCCGTGAAGCCTCCTTCAATCCTCACTTCAGCCTCAGAAGAGACCATCTCACGGCTACTGCGGCATGGCTGGCCCATGCACACCTGTATGGGAACATTTATTGCATGCATTCAAAACTCTGCTTGCTTGCTTGTCTCTGTCACAACACCATGACCTTTTTGGGCATATTTGCACGCCCACTGCTTGGATTAGTGCCTGGCGCATAGAAGCTGCTCAGTGCGTTTCATGAATGTCGGAAACGTAAGGGAGGTGGGTAGGAGAGTGCACTGAATTGCCTTCGGAGGAGGTGGGAGGCAGGTTGTCGCAGGAATGGAGTCAAGCCAGAGTGGCCTAAGGGGCACTAACAGCTAACAACTAGGGGCACCAAGGGAGGAGATGGGAAGCATGTCCTCGGCCAGCACTCAGGCTGCCAAGGGGAGCAATGGTAGCTAAGAAACTAGAGAAAAGCAATGGGGGCGGGAACAGAATAGAGGTGGCGGGATCGCTTGGGGAGGGAGAATTGAAGTCCAGATCAGCGTGCAGCCCTTGCAACAGGTTAGGACAAGGGATTCAAGACTGAGACTTGGCGGGAGGGGGCTCGAGTCCTGTTTTTATTTATTTATTTGTAATTTACTTATTTAAACTCAAAGTTAGTTAACGTATAGTCTAGTATTGGTTTCAGGAGTATCAAGTCCTATTTTTAAGTGGTGATGACTGTTTAGTGGGGGGGGGGGGAGCGGGGAGTTTAAACAGAGGAAAATCTCTGTGCAGATATCCTCTCTGTTGGCTCAGGGCGGTGAGAAAAGAATCAATCCAGAGTGTACACCTTGTGCTCACACTTTTAACCTTTAAACTGCTAAATTACAGACATCATCTCATTTAAAAGCAAATATGAAGTGATAGTCAAGCAGACCTGGGTTCAAATCCCCGAGTGTTCCACTTATTAGCTATGTGAAAGAGAACATTCAAAATAATGTATGTAAAGTGCTTAGGACGGGGCCTGACACAGGCAGACATCTAAGGCCAACTTCATCCTTGGTCCCACTTTCCAGCGCCAGCCAGGGCTGTGTTTCTCAAATGCTTCTTTCTAAATCCATTTACACTGCACCGAATCTTACGGTGATTTATTTTTCAAATGAGGCGTGAGTTCTCAATCTGATCGCACAATCCCAAATTATGAGCACAGGCGTCTTCTTTCAGGGTCTGCAGAAGATCACGTGCGTACTCGCAAGCTTTGGAACTCTATTCTTCTTCTTTCCCTCATCTGTTACCTGGTGGATGCAATCTGTGCCATTTTATTTTCCTGTTCTTTCACCTTTGAGTGATGAGGCAATAATCGTTCCTGCAGGAGCATTTACTCAGCCAAGCTATTTCGCCAGCCTTTCGCCCTCAAATATACTCTTTGTTCCCCAACTGAAAATTGGGCTGTCTTTCATGAACAGAGATGACACTGTGACACTCTTCACCTTCAATGGGCTTTGTTAGTTTTCTTACAATAGCAATAGGTTGTAAGCTATCCACAAACCGTTTCACTTGGGATCTCAGCCTTATTAGTAAGAAACACGATTGGAGGACCGAAGCAGTAGGCTGGAAATTTGTGCAATTACAATTCCAACCTTAGCCATAAAACTGTCACATATCAAAGGATGGATGGCAGGACACATAGACGGAAATTTCAAATAAGAAATCTCAAGGATGGCTCTCTTTGTATGATAACCATCTTACATGAGGAAGGAGGGAGTGGCCTCCTCTATATTATATCATTAATCTACTCTCAGCACATCCCCTGGCATTTGTCAGTCCTGTATAGTAATAACGAGATTCTGTAAATACACTGAAAAACACAAGGTGCTTAAAGAGCTGAATTTCAAGTTGGGGCCAAAATGAAGGGCAAAACACCCATGTCATCCATTTCACTATTGAGAGATATTTGGACATACCCAGTAACACTCTTTGTGTCTTAAAGCTGGTCACAGAAAAATGAGCCATACCAGGATATCCCAACAAATTCGAGTCTACAGATGTTTTATTCCCAAATGAAGGCGGGTTCTGGACGGATGTTGCCACTTTTTAAATGTGTTAGCCTAGACAAGTCACGGAACCTCCATTGTCTTGTCTATAAACTGAGAGAAATAACAATAAAGGAGAGGTGATAGTTTACCAGAAAAGATAGAACGATAATACTAAAAACATATACTTAGAAAATAGATAGGTGGCTACAGTTAAAACATCTTAAGGTCCTGGGGCACCTGGGTTGCTCAGTCAGTGAAGCATCTGACTCTGAATTTCAGTTCAGGTCATGATCTCATGGTTCGTGAGTTCAAGCCCCATGTTGTGCTCTCTGCTGTCAGCCTAGAGCCCACTTCGGATCCTCTGTCCCCCTCTCTTTCTGCCCTTACCCTGCTTGTGTGCTCTCTCTCTCTCAAGATAAATAAATAAACTTAAAAATATATTTAAAAATAAAAATAAAATAAAGACATCACTCAATTAAAAAATATGGTTTTATTAAACTTTATTAAATATTTTATTAAGCATTTAAGACAAAATCACAACCAAAGAAATATATATCAAACCGCTAAAGCAGATTCTGAAGGTGAATATATAAGCTTAAATGCATATACTAGAAAAAAAAAAGAAAGACTGGAAATTAATTTATCATGCAACTAAAGCAGTTACTGAAAGAACCACAGAGAGCATGCTCAAAAAAGAGAGAAAAAAGACTAAAAATTGGCACAGAAATTAATGAAATGGAAAATAAGGAGACAAGAAAGAATAACACCATAACACCACCAAAACCTTTTGGGGGGGGGGGAGGAATATTTATCTAATGAACAACCCTCTAGTGAGATCTATTAAAATAAAAGAGAGAGAAGACATAAATGAACAGTATCAGGAATGAAAAGAGTATATATTACAGAATATTTGAAAAACAATAATAAAATACCATATCAACTTTATGCCAAGGTATTTGAAATGTAGATGAGCAGTTTTATTGAAAAGTTTAAATTACAAAAACTGAGTCAAGAAGAAATAGAAAACCTCAGTGAACTTTATAAGAAGGAAAATGAACCCTTAATTTAGAAAATCTGGGCCTCCTGGATGGCTCAGTTGGTTGAGTGCCCGACTTCAGCTCAGGTCACGATCTCACAGCTCGTGAATTCGAGCCCCGCGTCCGGCTCTGTGCCGACAGCTCAGAGCCTGGAGCCTGCTTCCGATTCTGTGTCTCCCTCTTTCTCTGCCCGTAACCCACTCGCATTCTGTCTCTGTCTCTCTCAAAAATAAATAACATTAAAAAATTTTAAAAAAAGGAAAATTTAAAAAATTTTAAAAAGAAAAATTAAAAAAAAATCTGCCAGTGATAAAACAATGAGAAATTATTTTTTTAGCGGACAGATTGATGAAAACCTGATACATGTGATAATGCCAAGAGTCGTCAAAGATGAAGGGAAATGGGAATTCTCAAACTCAGATAATGGGAGTGTAAATTGGGACACTTGGGAGAGCAACTGGCAGTGTCATCTAAAATTGTAGGTTTTACCCTATGACCCAGCAATTCCACTTTCAGGAATTTGCTCTAGAAAAAGTCTGGCCCGTGGCTAACAAGAACAGATGCACACCGGCCATTGCCATATCTTTTGAAATGGTGCAAAACAAAGTTACTACGTTTCTAACAGCAGGAGACTAGATGAGTAATGCATGTGTCCGCATACGCAAGTAGAGAGAGACGCTATCTAGTGAAGTGAATAAACTTAGATACATTTCAATGGAGAGAAATCTTGAAAATGTAACTTTGCGAAAGTTGCAAATGGATACATATAGTATGATATTATATGAAAGTTTTAAGAATGAAACAACAATATCCATTGTGGATTCAGATAGATAAATAGATCATTAGATATAGCTCTAGGGCCTGTGTGGGATGGTTCAAACATAGAATGGGTTTTAAAATGCAATGTTTAAATACAGTAGGTTCTCTGAGGAAGGACAGAAGGAAATGGGATGAAAGTATTCAATGGTATCTGTAACATTGTATTTCTTTAAGGAAAAATACATGTAAATGTGTCAAATCTGGGCACTGGTTCATGGATCTCGCTATATCATTCTGTGTATGCTTGAAATGTTTGTACATTAAAAATAAATAGAGAAAGTAGTACCTGCTCTGTCTTCTTCTATAAACATTGGAGGACATTTTTCAAGTGTACTGTAAATAAAGGTTTACGCAAATGCAAATGGTGTCCTCCTCAGAGGTCTCCAGTATGGCAGAGGTTGAGGGGGCGGTGGGAGCCAAGTCTGGGGCTCTCTCACCTGCATTTCCTACAAGGTCAATGTGAAGGTCATTTCCAAGAGAAAATTCCGGTGGGGGCTCAAGCGGCTTGTCAAAATGCATATAGCCAGAAGTGTAGACAGCTAGAGTCAGGCGCTAAGAAAGGCAACCAAAAGGAGCGAAAGCGTACTAGGAAGTCGAAAAGGAGAGCCTGAGGATCTAACCAGGCAAAGACAGAAATGGCGTAAACGAATTCTGGAGATGAAGGCTGAGATCCACAGCAGGTTTTTACACGAGTTGGTAGGTCAGCTCTGTGTGAAGAATGGGGCTGGTGAGGGGTAGAGTTGTTTTTGCTTCTGTAAGATGTGCGACCTTGCAGTTTTGTAGGATTGGTTTCGCTTGCTCAGGCAGCTTTTCTTTGATGATGCTTCCTGCTCTTGAGACTCAGGCTGCGTGTCCCGGGTATGTTTGGTTTGCCTTGTGGAGCATAAACGGTTGTATTCACTATTAGTTAAAAGCATGGGCTCTAGGGTCAGAGATGAGAATCTGAATCCTGGTTCTACAGCTTACTAGATGTCTGCTCTTGGAAATGTTGAACTTTTCTTCTTTTCTTTTCTTTTCTCTTTTTTTTTTTTTTTTTTTTTTTTTGAGAGAGAGAGAGAATGCGCACAAGCAGGGGAGGGGTGAATGGGGAGAGAGAGAGAGAGAGAGAGAGAGAGAGAGAGAGAGAGAGAGAGAGAGAGAATCTTAAGCAGGCTCCATGCCTAGCTCAGAGCCCAACTTTGGGCTCGATCTCACGACCAGGGGATCATGACCTGAACAGAAATCAAGAGTTGGACGCTTAAACAATGGAGCCACCCAGGCGCCCCTGAACTTTCTGAACCTTCATTTTTTCATTTGTAAGATGGAGCTAATGAAGGGCCTTCTCCACAGGGATGTTAAGAAACCAATTAGCAGCAAGGTACCTGGCACATGAAACACTTAATGAGCATGGGCCCTTTCCTGTAAAAACAAACAAAAGTAATAATTCAATCATGCTTCTACAAAGAGTGCCAGTCATTTAAAAGCAAATGTAGGGGCGCCTGGGTGGCTCAGTCAGTTAAGCGGCCGACTTCGGCTCAGGTCATGATCTCGCGGTCCGTGAGTTCGAGCCCCGCGTCGGGCTCTGTGCTGACAGCTCAGAGCCTGGAGCCTGTTTCAGACTCTGTGTCTCCCTCTCTCTGACCCTCCCCTGTTCATGCTCTGTCTCTCTCCGTCTCAAAAATCAATAAACGTTAATAAAATAAAATAAAATAAAATAAAAGCAAATGTACACCTTTATCTTATTCCAGAGTGGTGTCAGGAGAGGTGATACTAACTACCCAATTAACAAAAGATAGTTGATCCTGATGTGTGTGTGTGTGTGTGTGTGTGTGTGTGTGTGTGTTGGGGTGGGGGTGTTCCCTTGCACACAACACATGCCCACATGCCCCTATGTGGGGTTTGCAGGCAGCAGGGGCCATGCCCTCTCCTCATGGTCACAACAGATTTCTCAGCCTCGTCAAACCAGTCTGATCAGGACACATGGCTTCAAACAATCTCCTTCAGTTCTGGCTCCGGCCAGGTCTACAAACTGAGATGACTGAGGGAGTTAGTTCAAGAAAAAAAGAATTAAAAGGAAAGGTATTCTTGGGGCTGGGTGTGAGGGCTGCACAACATTATGAATGTCACTAAATGGTAAATTTATGTTATATTTGTGTGTGTGTGTTTAATGTTTTATTTATTTATTTTATTTTTATTTTTTTTCCCATCACTAGCATTTTTATTGAATACAACATATGCTAGAATATAAATACATAGTAATATGCCCTTTCTTATCACAGGGAATCTTTTACACAACTAAAATCATGGCCAACATATGACAAAAGAAAAATAAACCAAACCTGCAAATTCTCAGAAAAGGAGTAAGGATATAGGAAAATAATGCATTTTATGTAATTACAGAGGACAGTTATAATGAAAATCCATTACTTTCCTCTCTGACTCAATTTTATAAAATAAAGTCAACATGTATCAATCTGTGAATTGCTAAGAGTGCATAAACACTGTGGCCCTCTCAAAAGACAGTGGTCAAAGACAAACTGTTATCTTGATGTTGTATATTGTTCTTAGTTCTTAACTGGAGTTGAGCTTCCTTTCATAGTCTTCTTTAGGTGGTGGTAGTTTGGCAAGATTTTCATCAGGAAATCCAGCTGTAGTGTCTGGGGCTGTGGTCGCTCAGTCTGCACCCTACGAAGGCAGTCTGCACCATAGATCACTGTATTCTCAGGGATGACCTCAAATGTATTCAGGTTACAGCAAGCCCCAATGATGCAACCACTTGTCAGGATTACATTTCTGCCCACATATGCTTTTGATTCAATAACATTATTATCTCCCATTTTCATGGCTTGGGAATAACAGCCAACTTCAAACACATTATTGGTGCCAATGATCATAGGTTTTGGTTCTGGATCTTCAGCATCAGGGGTGATATTATCAGGGTGAGCATTTATGATAAGCGCCTGTTCTTCTATTAGGTTACCTTCCCCAATCACTATTGGCCCGGCTTCCGCAATAATCCGTGCTTTAGGGTGGATCACTGTCCTAGGTCCTATGGTTACATCACCCCGGATTTCACTTTCTACACATACAACTGCTCCAGGAGCAATCTTCACACTCTTTTGAGCCTTCTCCGCCATGGTTTGGACCCTGTCTCCAGTTGGAGCGGAGATCGACACCTGTTTTATTTATTTTTGAGAGAGAGAGAGAGAGACAGACAGACAGACAGACAGAGGATGGGGGGGCAGGGCAGAGAGAGGGGGAGACAGAATCCGAAGCAGGCTCCAGGCTCTGAGCTGTCAGCACAAAGCCCGACGCGGGGCTCGAACCCACAAACCATGAGATCACGACCTGAGCCGAAGTCAGACGCTTAACTGACTGAGCCCCACGGGCCCCCTATTTATGTGTGTTTTAGTACAATACAGAGAGAGAAAAGAATGCATGCATAACCACCGAAATTCACAGACCAGTCCACCAGACACAAAATTAGCCTACGCCTCCAGCAAAGAACAGAGGACATGAGCAATCCCTTCATGAATGGACCAAGCTATATACATGAGGTGAGCACTTCCTGCATAACAGACAAAAGTATTCCATGTCAGACAAGTGATCTTTAGCTTTTCAAGGTGAACTGAAACCCAGATCCGCCTGACGTCTGAGAAACAACTGTGTATGATTTGAATTCAGCTTTATGGGAATAAACAAAATGTGACAGGTTCTAATGGTGCCACTTTCTTGGTGTGGTCATAGCCGTGTGGTTCTTCACCTATCAAAGTTGTCTGGCTTAGGAGTCGCTTACGAAGGGCATAAAACTTACCAATGGTTCTTGCCCCAAATTAAAGGCTGGCATTCATTGTTTTTGGCTTCAACGGTTTAAATATGAAATAAGAGGGGTGTGTGGCTGGCTTAGTTGGTTAGGCATCCAACTCTTGATTTGGGCTCAGGTCACGATCTCACAGTTTGTGCGTTCAAGTCCCACTTCAGGCTCTGTGCTGACAGCACGGAGCCTGCTTGGGATTCTCTGTCTCCTTGTCTCTCTGCCTGCCCCCCTGCATCCCCCCCGCCCCCCGCTCACTCTTTCTCTCAAAAATAAACATTTTTCAAAAATAAGAGGAAATAAGAATGTTTTAATTAGAAGGCTTCTGCCATCGAAGATCTTTTGCTGTATGTTACAGGGTTTCCAGCGCAGTCTCACCTGGATGGGGACCTCACTTGGGACCTTCAAGGACAAAGCCAGGAGAGTCTGTTGAGGGAGAGGTTCTAAGTGCATTTCAGTTTTCTATAGCAGTCATGTGCTGAGGGCTTAAACTGAGCCCAGCACTTTACTAAGCTCATCACAAATGGTATCACAGTTAATTCCCACAACACTCCTAAGAAGGCAGGTACTATTATTATCTACATTTTACAGCTGATGGATCCAAGGCTTGGAGACACTGACTTCCTCAAAGTTACACGGCTAATAAGTGGCAGAGCTGGGATTAGAACTCAGGGTGGTATGACTTCGAATCTTGAGCCCTTAACCACCAGCTCTACGGCCTGTCTGTTCCACCTGAGTGGAAAACTGGGTTTCATCATTCTTTTTTTTATTTTCCACCTCTTGCTCTGCTCTCCTCCGGGCTGACTTTGTTCTCAAGCAGGCTTTTTCCACATGGCAGCAGGGATGGCCCCGTCAGCTCGGGATTTGTGAGATTCCTAGTATGTGGGCTTCTCAGAAGGAGACTAGGTGTAATAATGGCCCTGGGGAGGGCTCTGCGGTAAGTTCCCTGCAAAGTGGTCACCTCACCGACAATTCTCTTTTCTGTGCAAGCATGCTGCTCCTCCATCAAGAGATGGAGTCTATTTCTTTTCCTCCTGAATCTGAGATGGTGTTCTCTAACACTGTGACAGAAGTGACATTCTGGGACTTCTAAGCCCAGGCCTTTAAAACACCAGCAGCCTCACTGTCATTGTCATGCCCTAAGAAGTCCAGGCTATACCACTGGAGAAGGTCACATGGGAAGGCCCTGTGAGATGAGATACCACACAGAAGGAGGCCCACAGAGGAAAATTGAGGCCCCTTAGCTGAAGGTCACCAAGCACCATGGTCCCAGACCTCTCAGTTCAGCCTGGCTGCCTGCTGAACAGGGCTGTGGGAATAAGCCCAGCCAACACCACACGGGGCAGAGAAATGCCCAGTCAACCCACAGAATCGTGAGAAATAATAAATCAGTGTTTAAAATTGCCAGCTTTGGGGCGCCTGGGTGGCTCAGTCGGTTAAGCCTCCAACTTCGGCTCAGGTCATGATCTTGTGGTTTACGGGTTTGAGCCCTGCGTCGGGCTCTGTGCTGGCAGCTCAGAGCCTGGAGCCTGCTTCCGATTCTGTGTCTCCCTCTGTCTCTCCGCACCCCCCCCCCACCCCCCGCTTGCTCTCTCTTTCTCAAATAATAAAAATATTAAAAAAATAAATAAATAAAATTGACAAGTTTGGGATGGACGATTACATGACAATTGTCTTGGTGCAGGTAGCATCACACGCCCAGGGGCGCACAGGCCTCCGACTGGAAAGGTGTGCTTCACCTGTGTCCTGTGTCCTCTCTTGAACCCTCAGTGGCTGCCGGTAGAAATACGAGGCAAATGGGCAAAGCCTATCTCCACTTGCTTTGTGTGGGTTTCCATTAACGTAGAAGAAAGAGCAAAGACTTTGGGGTCCAAATACTCGGATTGGAATGCTTGGTTCTGGCCTCTTGCCAATGAACCACCATCAATAAGATATCTTGCCTCTCCGGGTCTTTCTAAAACCTAGAAATAATCTCAATTTTTCATCCAAGCCTCTTCGGTTAAGATGAGGTGAGACTTATTCCACATTTACTGAGCCCTTCCAATACACCTGACGCTACCCGTTGCATTGTCAGCTCTTGGAGAACAAGCTCTTTGCACTGTCGCTTTTTCTAAAGTTCCAAAAACATTTATTGAATGGATGCGTCGGGACAGATCCTGGTGACACGAAGATGGATGCAGAATTGACTTCTGAAAAGCTCAAGGTCCGTGGAAAAGAATGTATACAGGACTACAAAGTGGCAAACAACATTTCACTATTATTTAACCTTTTAGTTTTTATTTATTTATTTTTTAAAAATTTTTTTTCAACGTTTATTTATTTTTGGGACAGAGAGAGAGAGAGAGCATGAACGGCGGAGGGGCAGAGAGAGAGGGAGACACAGAATCGGAAACAGGCTCCAGGCTCCGAGCCATCAGCCCAGAGGCCGACGCGGGGCTCGAACTCACGGACCGCGAGATCGTGACCTGGCTGAAGTCGGACGCTTAACCGACTGCGCCACCCAGGCGCCCCTATTTAACCTTTTAAATACAGTGGTTCACCAATTCACTTATTAGATTTACTAACTCTCCCACCTCATTCACAAGAAGATTTTCAGAAGCTTAAAAAAATCATCAAACATAAAAGGATAAAACGTAGGTGAGAAAATTAGGGCAACGGGAAAATAAAGGTCGAAACAATGATTTATTCATCTATAACTAATTGCAGCGTTGATTGTTTTTAAGCTGGTAGCTTCACTTAAGATAATTAATCTCTAGCTAGTGCCAAAATTTCTAGAAACAATAAAATCTGTTAAATTAGCCACGTGTAGTTTTGCCTTAAACAGATCCACTCAGATTATACTGTACATTTCAAATCATTTTAATTGGTAGTAAAGGTCTTGGAAAAACTGCCCCTCCTCTAGTTGGGTTAAGTCGGTTAGTTCAGTCTAGGAATGTAACCATTGTGACATGGTGATCAGGTGGGAAGCAGTGGAGACCAGCAAGTAAAAACTAGAAAGCAGCTAGTAACTGAAAACCAAGCTTCAGGCTCCTGGGTCTATCACTTGCTAAATATGCGATGGTGAGCAGGTGACCTTTCCAAACCTCAGTTTCCCCGTCAGTAAAATAAGTGAATGACAGTACTTGCAGCATAAGGTTGTTATAAGAATTATTTTTTTTTAAATTTTTTTAACGTTTATTTATTTTTGAGACAGAGAGAGAGCATGAACAGGGGAGGGTCAGAGAGAGGGAGACACAGAATCTGAAACAGGCTCCAGGTTCTGAGCTGTCAGCACAGAGCCCGACGCGGGGCTGGAACTCACAGACCGCGAGATCATGACCTGAGCCGAAGTTGGCCGCTTAACCGACTGAGCCACCCAGGCACCCTGGGTTGTTATAAGAATTAAATGAGATAATCTGTGTACCATTCAGTAAATTTTCATGAATGTTTGCTATGTTCGTTATCAGCACTGTAGCAGAGAGAGGATGTATTGTGGAAAGGAGAGGGTCTCTGGTTCGTGGGCAGCTGTAATTTTATTGTAAGTCTGAGTAGGTGGGTATTAATTAGGACACTTTGGTAGCAAGTGGAATGGAGCTAATACTGGCAGTTTGAAAATCGTCAATGTGCTTTTATATTTAGCTCGTCAGAACACGTGATCTTCCCCCCTAGTCTCCCTGAAGCATCCTTCTGGCTAGGGAGATTAAAATTGTTACAGGGGCTTCTGAGTGGCTCAGTCAGTACCGTCTAACTTGGGCTCAGGTCGTGATCTTGTGGTTTGTGAGTCCGAGCCCTGCTTTGGGCTGTCTGATGTCAGCACAGAGCCCACTTCGGATCCTGTCTCCCTCTCTCTCTGCTCCTCTCTCTCTCTCCCCCAAAAATAAACATTAAAAAATAATTAAAAAAAAAAAACTGTTACATAGGAGAGGTGCCTGGGTGGCTCAGTTGGTTAAGCGTTTGACTCTTGATTTTGGCTCTGATCACGAGATCAAGCCCCGTGACAGGTTCCGTGCTAAGAGTGGAGCCTACTTGGGATTCTCTCTCTCTGCCCCTCCACTGCTCACGTGCTTGCTCTCTCTCTCTCTGTCTCTCTCAAAATAAATAAACATTAAAAAAAAAAAAAACTTACAGAGGAATGCAAAGCGGGTGTCTGGCTCTGGCACTTGAATATAGGATTTTTCTGCACCACTCCAGCTTTGCAAGTCAGACTATTAAGGGAGCATTGCATGGCTTCCTTTATTTCCATCTTTATTCATCATGGCCCAGGCTGGTAGAGTTCCATATAGGAGGAAAGCCTGCCCTTTCTTGGCCTCAGAAGTATCATAGGAGGAAGGATAAAGAAGAGGAGGCAAATCAAACCTAGTTTTCTCTCTCTAGGCTTCAGCCAGAGTCTTTTGCCCTGTTGCCTGGGGCTCTGGGAGGGAAACACCTTGGTGGCTGCTCTAAAGCAACAAGGAGATCACACACCCATTAAATTTGGCAGCTCAGCTTGATCAAGCAGAGGCAGTCTTGAAGTTTAGGTTTCCTGAGCTGCTCTCTAGCACTGAGGGACTGCAATCAGTCTGCCATCCTGGAGCAAGGCCACTCACTCCATCCCAGAGGTTAGTGGAGTTTGGGGAGGGGGGGGGGACCACTGGCTGGAGGCCAGACAGAGGATGAGGCAGAGGGTCAGCAGCCTGCAGCCGGGAATGATGAAAGGAAGCCGACAGCACAGGGAAGAACGGACCGCGCACCCTCCGCCTCAAGCCTCCACCAGCCGCCGTCACACTGCTGAAAGAAGACTGCTCTGTGTGACCTCGGACAGACCACATATCACTCTGGGCATCCAGTTCCTCGTCCGTAAAATGAAGAGGTAGGTGACATAATCTCCAAAGCTCACCCTTGTCACGGAATTTGATGATTCTACAATTCAAATCAATGTCAAACTTTCTCCTAATGCGTGCAATTTACAATAACAACACAACTTAATTAAAGTCACAGGTAAACCTGGTATCCCGGGCGTTGTAACAGAGTTAGAAGGCCTCGTATTTAGTGCATTTCAGACAGGCATTTAATGCATTCAGACATAGGCAACGAAAGACTTAGCAGAATTAACAAACTTCTATTTTATGAATTGCAAGAGCAGAGAAGAAAACTCTCTATTCCTCACTACTCAGCAATGAAACGCAGCAAACTACTTTATGGGTGAATCTCAAAATAATTATGCTGAGCGAAGGGAACCAGATACGAAAGCGTACATTTTGTAGGATCCCATTTGATTAAACTTTGTGATGACAGAAGGCAGATCAGTGGTTGCTTCGGATGGGGGTGCACAGAGGGGATTACAAAAGGGGCCTGAGGAAACTTTGGAGAGTAATGGATACATTCACTATCTTGATTAATGGTGATGGTCTCATGAGTATACACATATGCCAAAACGTAGAAAATTCGGATGCTCTAAATATGTGCAGTTTATCGTGTGCCATTTATACTTCAATAAATGTGTTTTTGTTTTTATTTTTATTAAAAATTTGTTAATGTTTATTTATTTTTGAGAGAGAGAGAGAGAGATAGAACACAAGCAGGGAAGGGGCAGAGAGAGAGAGAGGGAGACACAGAATCTGAAGCAGGCTTCAGGCTCCCAGCTGTCAGCACAGAGCCCAACGTGGGGCTCGAACCCACAGACTGCGAGATCATGACCTGAGCCAGAGTCAGACGCTCAACCGATTGAGCCATCCAGGCGCCCCAATAAATGTGTTTTTAAAAAGATTAAATTTTACAGAATAAAAGAAGCTTTATACATTCCTTCATTTGTCAACTTCAGTAGGAAATATATGCCAAAATGAAAATTTTAACTCTTAGCTATTATAGACTTGGAGAAAAAATGGCAAAAGAGTATGTATGTATATATAATATGTATGATATATAATGCGTAATATGTAATATGTATAAAATACATAAAGCGTATGATTAGATAAGGTCTCTCCGTTTGATGGTCACAACACTGAAATCACACTGACTGGATTGGACTACAAAATTGTCATCCCATGAAGTAACAAAATGTTAAATCATAAGATGCTGTATTTTTCTAAAGTATTCATGGTTCAAGATACCGAAGCTTCAGGAGTAAATAATAGCATCATTTGTTTAGGTTTTGCTCAATCAGCATTTGAGATTCTGTTTACTTCCTTTTGGATGCTTTGCCTGCAATTGAAGCATGCTGTCACCAGTGAGCAGCTATGTCTCAGTTATAGCCATCACGTGTCAACAGCAGGGCTTCCGCCATGGGTGCGGCTAATTGAGAGAACGCAGCAGAAATGAGCACTCACCTTTAAGAGACCAAATGAGGGGCCCCTGGGTGACTCAGTCGGTTAAGCGTCCGACTTCAGCTCAGGTCACCATCTCATGGTTGGTGAGTTTGAGCCCTGCGTCAGGCTCTGTGCTGAAAGCTCAGAGCCTGGAGCCTGCTTTGGATTCTGTGTCTCCCTCTCTATCTGCCCCTCTTCCACTCACACTCTGTTTCTCTCTCTCTCTCTCTCTCTCTCTCTCAAAAATAAATAAACATTAAAAAAAAAAAGACCAAATGAAAATTCTTAAAACTGATGCTCATCAGTATTGCTTATGTTCATTTGTTTTCATTGTAAAAGCAGTTTTAGAAATTAATATGGAAGTATAATTTTATTTCTTTGCAAATTCCTGATTGTTATACCTTTCCACTTCTTTGGAGGGGAAAGTTTTTGTGTTTGTTTTTGTTTTTGAGAGAGAGAGAAAGAGAGAGAGAGAGGGAGCAAGTGAGCGAGGGACAGAGAGAGAGAGAGAGAGAGAAGTGGGGCTCACCCAGGGCTCATGTTTTTTACCCGAAGTGGGGTAGAAGCTCACTCAAAGTGGGTCTCGAACTCACAAACTGTGAGATCATGACCTGAGTTATATTCAGATGCTTCATGACTAAACCACCCAGGCGCTTGAAGAGGAAAGTTTTTTTTTTTTTTTTAATGTTTATTTATTTTTGAAAAAGAGAGACAGAGCATGAATGGGGGAGGAGCAGAGAGAGAGGGAGACACAGAATCTGAAGCAGGCTCTAGGCTCTGAGCTGTCAGCACAGAGCCCGACGCGGGGCTCAAACTCAAGAACTGTGAGATCGTGACCTGAGCCGAAGTTGGACACTTAACCAACTGAGCCACCCAAGTGCCCCAGGAAAGTTTTTAAGAAACAAACACTGGAACTCAAAGAGAGAGCATGAGAAAAGTGTATCAGGGTAGCCAAAAACAAAAGTCCCTTGTTCTGGAGAAATCTGTGGCTTTGAAAAGATTGGCAGAAGACCAGCTCAATTCACATAATGGCATACACATTCTTGGTAAAACTTCAAACTGCTTTTTGTTTTCAGGTGTTAGGCTAGTGTGAAACAGGATTAAGGCCACATCCTTTAGACTTCGCTTGTGTAAAGTCTGAAGTTGATTTTAGATTCTAAAGTTGACTTTGCTATTACAGTGAGACTGTCAAAGCTGAGTTTCAGGGCACATAGTGACTCAACAACTCCAGCTATATTTCAGATTCACTGAAGGACCCCGTCATTCCAGAGTCATTGAAAACTTAAACTCGTAGGGTCAGTGACTCTCCATGTTTCATTGTCCTGTCATTATAAGAAAAGCAGTGGAGAATGAGGCCGGAATACCAGCAAGGGAGAAGAGCCTGCTGGAATATGGATGAGCTAGAAATATCTATGAAACCATTTTATTGGTGATGGTGGGTGGGAAATTCTGGTAGGAGGTGAAGGGCGGGACAAAGTGTTTGCAGTGGACATTTCCTCTCCTGGTAATAGCCAGCTCCCCAACCCCATCACCAGCCATGTGGCTTGGGTGGGATTGACCCTGGCTCCATTTTAGATGGGCTGTGACTTGCTTAAGCCACCCGAGGCCTCTTAGTCACCATGGTCTTTCCAATGGGCACCTAGTGCATTGAAGGCAACTAGAATGCAAGGAAGTATTGGGACATCTGGGGGGAACTGTTTGCTTTCCCTTCAGTGGGAGTATCACAAGAGACCCTCTTCCTCTGAAGAGTAGTAATAAGGACGGCACACCTGACCCACTTGGATTCTGAGTATCCCTAGGATCCCTGGACAGGTCACCCAGTTGTTCAAAATCCACCTTTGCCATAGTCCTGTAAGAGGGCCTTTTTTTTTTTTTTTTTCTGGCAGGCATGTGTAGACATCCCATCTTGATGGAAACAGATTTTATTCTTTTCTTATTTCCAGATCATGTGGGACTTGGTGAAAAATTACAGCAAACTCTCAGCTAGGTGCTTGTTCCATACGGGTATTGTGCTGAGTAATTTATATGTACCATCTAGTTTTCTTTCAGTAGCTACTATTTTTACTCTCGTACCTATTTTCTAGATGGAGAAAACGAGGGTTAGAAGAGTTAAGACACCTGCCCATGCCCACACAGGTGGCAACATCAAGGCCAGGGCTTGAACTCTTTCAGGGCCACATTGAAGGGTAAAGGCTACAGCTAATAATGTTAGTTACTGGTGGGAAAAGCCAAAGAGGCTGGTTCAAGGTCTCTTGGGCATAGATAAGCTGTAGCCAACATTTCCTCCTCGCCAGGAGACGAGAGCAGAAAAACAAACATTGCTTCGCAGCACACGTACTTCCGCATTAATTATATGGTCATTACCAGGATCATTTCTTTCTGATTAGGAATGTGCCAACAAGCTCTGCTTTGGGGGGAAAGGACTGAAATCCCCCCTGCTTCTGTCCCTTTGGCACTATCTGTGTGTGTGCTGAGTTGTGGTCCAGAAAGAAGATGGGGGCGGGGCGGGGTGGGACAGGAGCTGGGAAGGGAGACTGAAAAGAAGCTTGAAGGGTCCTGAAAAACTTGCTAAAGGAGTGAGGTTTGAGCAAGATAGTGACTTAAACAATTGTCTTAAAGACAAAGGTGAATCTGAGGTGTAGCATGAGTCGAGCTCCTAGGGGGTAGACTGGGAATACCCCCAATTCTAAAATGGGCAGATTCTACAGCAGAGAATTGGCAGAGACTGGTGCCCAGATCTCCATGTCATGATAATGGTTTTGAAGTTGTGTTATCTCTTGCATCTTTTGTAAACAAACTGGTTCATTTCACAAACATGTTCTGATGTCTTGCTATGTGCTAGGCGCTGTCCTAGGAGCTAGAAGAATAAAGATAAACAGGAGGGAATCCCTGTCTTCAAGGAGTTTATAGTCTAATGAGGAAAATAAATATTGGAGAAAATAAAATGCTATGTGTTAAGTGCTAAAATGGAGATATGAGAATTACTCTGACAAAGAAGCTTCAAAACGACAATATTGGGGCTGAGTCTTGAAGGATAAGTAGGAATTCTTCAAGGACCTTACAGGAAGGAGAGATTCTATACAGAAGAACTTAGGTTTGCAAGGGTATAAAAGAATGCAGTCTGTCTATAGATCAGCATCATAATTTGTGAGACTAGAGTATAGGGTCTCAAGAAGGATTTGGTGGGAGGGGGACTGATATGGGAGAAGTAAAGCCTTGGAATAATTCAAATGCCGAAAAGGGTGTTAACACGGAGTGGATTTGTTTCTCTGTTTTGAGTTGGCTGAGAGGTAAGATAGCAAGATATAAGTTATGATATGTACCAAGGTATATCAGTCAGGGTATAATCAGGAGACAGAAATCATACAGTCATTACAACAACGAAAGTTCAGTATAAAGAATTATCAGCTATAACATGACTTTGGAGTGATGAATGATTAGTAAGAAGAGAACTCTAAAGAATACAGAAATAGCAGATCTCTAATAGCAGTTCTATTACCTATATTATATCCAATCGCGATTACCCCTAAGGTTGAGTTAGGGTACAGAAGAAGAGCCCCCATGGCCGCTAAGGTTGAGCTCATACTGGAGAGGGCATGGCCATGGCTTACTGGATGGCAAAGGAGTCTCCGTGGTGCTGCACCTGTGAAACTTACCATAAATCTGCTCCCTGGAGTTCACACCCTTATACAACTGCCTGAGGAGGGACCAGGGGAGGCTGGCTGCTGGGCCCTGGTGCACTTCAGGGGCAGGACACCAGAGAAGACTGCCATGCAACTGGCCACTGGGGAAATGACATGTGCCGCCAGAGCCCAGTGTTGAAGGAAGACACAGGAACTCAAGTTTGCTGCAGGAACCAAGAAAGAAAACCCTTTCCTCCTGTAATATCTCTCCAGCACCCTCTACTGACAAAGCTCCAGGGTCAGCTGGCCAAGGACAGTGTTAAAGGCCCAGACCCATTTTCACAGAACAGGCCAAAAGGTTGAATTGGAGCTGAGAGGAAGTAAATCTACAGCTGGCACCCAGGGACAGGGAAAAAGTCTTCCAACATACCCCGAGAAAGTTATTTTCAAACTAAACTCACGATGTCAAAGTGTTATATCTGATAAAATCCTTTCTAGTGGTGGGGCACCTGGGTGGCGCAGTCGGTTAAGCGTCCGACTTCAGCCAGGTCACGATCTCGCGGTCCGGGAGTTCGAGCCCCGCGTCGGGCTCTGGGCTGATGATGGCTCGGAGCCTGGAGCCTGTTTCCGATTCTGTGTCTCCCTCTCTCTCTGCCCCTCCCCCGTTCATGCTCTGTCTCTCTCTGTCCCAAAAAAATAAATAAAAAACGTTGAAAAAAAAATGTTTAAATATTATCAGACTGCTAATAGCAGCTGGAAAGAATGACAGCATACTAACGCTTAAAATAATTCACTACATGCTAGACCTAACAGTGGCTTTAAAATATTATTTATTCATCCAATATTATATATCAACATTAATCACATCTTGGAATTTGGGAAAGAGACTGGCTTCAGATGTCATGAAGCTATATCAATATGGCAATTAGAATGTATTGCTCTTTTCTCTGTATTTCTGAACTAAATGCCTTATTTGTGTGCCTATTCTAGTGTTAAATCATTTTGTCTGTTATTATGGTGTTATGGAAGATGGTTTTCACTAGACAGTGATTTCCTCAGGATGAATACTGTTTACCCATTTTTCTTTTCCCTCCAGACTTTAAAAAATTATGTATTTTGCATACAATAGGCGCTCAGATAATTGCCAAAATGGAATTTTTTATTTTACCATCAGTCTTTCCTTATTTTTGCATATCTTGAAATTCTTACAAACTCCCTGTAAAGATTTAAAGGGAACAAGAAGGTTTAATAATTTTGTTTTGCAGGAGAAGATTCTGAGACCAGAGTGTTCTGCCTAAGGTCACACAGCTAGCTTAAGGACAGGCCTAGGACCAGAACCTAAGTTTCGTTTATGGATTGGTCATTTTTCAGATGTTGAGCTAGGTACAATGCTGGGCTCTACAGTTCTACGAATTAAGCACAAAGTCTTTGCTTTCAAAGATCTGACAATATATTGGGATGGGGGGACAGGGGACAAGTAAAAGCAATCCTATGGATACCAAGCAATGTGACAAGTGTCCTACAGGGAAACATGGGCTGATATTGAGCTGATGGTCCAAATACAGAAATATTTTTATGTCACTGATCAATAGCCACCTCCCCCAATACCTTCTCTCAGACATTCCCATGATCTAGAAACTAAAAGATTAATTCAGGAGTATCCAGAACTCTGTTCTAGTTGTTGCAACCAGGCTGCTGTTCTGATTAGTCATTCTCAAAGCAAAGTCAGTTTTTATATATCTTTTCATATTTTGAATATCACCCTGGGGATATGCATAGGGAGTTAGAATTCAATGGAGTGTAGCTCAGGAGAGGGAACGAATTCAGAACAAAAGGTTAAAAAGCATCTTCAAGAACTTTAAAAAAGATTATTTTTATCTGATTATAACATATACTAAAGAATTTATGAAATATATATATTGTTATGTAAGATACTGTCAAGGGGTAAACTGAGTGAAGGGTACAAAAGACCCCTCTACTATTTTTCCAACTTCCTGTAAATCTTCAATTATTTAAAAAAAAAAGTCTTTTTTTTTTTTTTTAACATGAAGGAAACCTATCTACCTGGGTTGCTATTGTTAATTACAAAGATATTCAATATGCCATTGCAAATGGAATTCTGCTTGGGCTTAATTAAAATGCACAAATTTTAATGACAGAAAATATTAAGTCTAAAATAGATCTGAAATATTTCACTTCACTAGTTTGCAGTATAACACAGACACATCTTACAAAGGTCAAATATTAAGGCCTTGGCCCTTTTACCCTACCCGCCTACACAGGCCACGTTCTCACCAGAACCGTGAAGAGGGCGACTCGGGTCATCACTGAGACGTACTACACACACCTGGACGACTTCCATACCGACACGGCCCTGTGAGAGGAGACCGCCATTATTCCCAGCCAGAAGCTCCACAACAAGGCAGCAGGGCTATGTCACATGTCTGATGAAGCAGATGCAGAGAGGCCCGGGGAGAGGTATCTCCAACAAGCAGGAGGAGGAGAGAGAAAGGAGGGCTAATTATATATCTGAGGTCTCAGCCCTGGATCAGCAGATCTTGAGGTAGATCCTGACACCAAGGAAATGTTGAAACCCTTGGTTTTGGTACTCCATCCAACCTGGAAGTCACTCAGCCTACGATCAGGATGAATTTCAAAACACCATGTGGAGAAGTTTGAATCTTCCTGCCAGGCTGTAACATCTTCAATAAACCTTGGACAACATCATCAACATCATCATCATCATCATCACCATCACCAACAACAACAAAAGGACTTGGTCTTAAGGAAATCCCTCCTTCTCCTGAAGTTCTCCCTCACAGATGCCCATTCTCCATGATTCCTGTGGCCCATGCTGCATGTCAAACCCTGGAAACTCAGACTGCCAGGGCCCTTCTGGGAAGCACTGATTCACCCTCACCATTTCCTCAGCAATTACTTGGGAGAGCTCGGTCAGGAAGGTTCTAGAGTCTACCACTTGCTCAACCTGGAAGCATTTACTCCAAGCAAGGACATAGTCATTATCCTTAAATTCTTCTGAAGTAAAGGCAGACCCCACCACACAGATGAGGCAAATATTATAGTCTATTTTTTTAAGTTCATTTATTTTTCAGAGAGAGGGAGAGAGAGAACATGAGTAGGGGAGGGGCAGAGAGAGAGGGAGAGAGAGAATCTCAAGCAGGCTCTGCACTGACAGTGCAGAGCCCAGTACAGGGCTTGAACTCATAAACCATGAGATCATGACCTGAGCGGAAACCAAGAGCCAGACGCTTAACCGACTGAGCCACCCAGGCGCCCCTGAAATTACTAAAATTTTAGAAAGCCATTTCTCCTTCTTCTTCAAAGTCACAGGCTGGCTAAAGACAAGCTCAATTTGCATTACCAGACAGAACACGAAGTCTCAGTCTGTGGCATCAGTGTGCAGATTGAAAGTGAACCGTATAGCTTTCTTGGAGACCACTGAGTAAATGTTTGCCTCATATAATAATAAATAAGGAGCACATTGTGCTGAGTTTCCCAAAACCGAGGAGTCAGCTCCAAAGAGAACTCCAGAAGCCAAAACAAATGACAGCTTCCTTGGATGGAATGACTTTACACACAACATGCTCACACGCACACACACACACACACACATACACACCTATAAACACCACTGTTCACATACGCTTATATATTTTAGTATAAGATTTTTCTTAGTTCCTATATATATTTTTTGAGTTCTTCTTCTGGTACCCCACAAGATAATAAAATAGATCAACATAAACACAAAATGACAAATAAATGAAGTTAAATTTTAAGAGTATCTTTTCGACTCACCTCTCAGTACAAGTAAATATACATGAATGAACACGTATATTTCACTCTAATGCAACCACTAAGTGAGATATGTGAAAATCATACATTAAATAATGAATGTGAGATTCCCCATCTGCCAACATACGGAAGCGCTGATGAGTGGAGAGGCTGGGATGGAAATAAGTCACGGCATGTTAGTTCTAGAAGGCATGGTAACTGGTCTCCCAAGGTGGCTCCGATGAACCACTTTTTCTAGTAGCCACGCCCTCTCTAGTCCCCTCTCACGGTGAATCTGGGCTGACCCTTCTGCTTGCTTTAACCAATAGAATGCAGTGGAAGTGATGCTCAACAACAAAAGCATTTTTTAATTCTTTTTTTAAAAGTTTATTTATTTATTTTGAGGAGGGGTGTGAGTGGGGGAGGGGCAGAGAGAGCAGGGGAAAGAGGGAGAGAGAGATTCCCAAGCAGGCCCCGTGCTGTCAGCCCAGACCTCACATGAGGCTCAAACCCATGAACCATGAGATCATGACCTGAAGTCAAATCAAGAGTCAGAGGCTGAACTGACCAGGTGTCCCAACAAAAGCATTTGTAACAATCAATTGCTATATAGAATTTAAGATAAAAAAAAACATATTTTATTGTATGTTGTGTCTATTCATCTTTTTTTTTTTTTTAAATTTTTTTTTCAACATTTATTTATTTTTGGGACAGAGAGAGACACAGCATGAACGGGGGAGGGGCAGAGAGAGAGGGAGACACAGATACGGAAACAGGCTCCAGGCTCTGAGCCATCAGCCCAGAGCCTGATGCGGGGCTCGAACTCCCGGACCGCGAGATCGTGACCTGGCTGAAGTCGGACGCTCAACCGACTGCGCCACCCAGGCGCCCCTCTATTCATCTTTTATAGTGATAAATTGTAAAATACACACAAACACATACATGTCACACACATACACACGTGCATGCACACACACACTTTTTTTTCCCAGAAATCCAGTTGTTGAATATTCACCAGCACTGTTGGGCTTGCCTCATCTCAACATACCTTCCTGGAGTTGTAATCTTCTGGAAAAAAAACAAGTCCTCAATCCTTTTACTCTGAACTGGAAATTACTACAATCTGCCAGAGTGGTCTTGGGTGGCCCTTTGATCCCTGTGATAGGAAATACAAAAAAAATCATTATGATACAACTGCCCATGAGGATAGAAAGAGCGGGAAGCAGTGGGCTCACTTCTGCATCATGCAAAAGAAAATGAAGGTCCTGAGTCTATGAGAAGGCCCTGGCTCAACTTCCTTAAAGGCAAGCTCCAAGAGAATGCTGGAGTTGGTGATGCGGATTTGCTGTGGCCCAGGGGATTCAAGGTGATCTCGATGTAGAATACCTTGGCATAAAGACCATCAGGCTCTATCCTGGCCTGCCAGGGTCTCAGTAGGCAGTGAGACCCAGTCTCCGGGTGACAACATTGAGCAGAAACTTCTCTGCACACAGCATGGGTTTCAGCCAAGCAAGCAGGCGGCCTCCAGGAGCACATGCAGAAGACTTCAGGCTCAAGCAGGTCAGTCTGACTTTGAGCTTCGGAAGCCAAGCTGTGCTAATACCCCAAGTCCCAGAAGGCTTTTGGCTCTAAGTAAAGTTTTCGTGTCAGATGAGATTTATTTTCTAGAAAAAGAGCAGAAGCTTAATTTTAAAAAGGAAGAGGGGAGGGGAAAAGAGGAAAGGAGAAGGAAAAAAAACATTTTGCCTGGTCGTTAAAGACGAGCATTAAGTTGGGTTCAAATTTAGCACCATGGCAAAGGGCATGACATTCATCCTTAAAACGGAAGTGGAACGGGAATGAAGGTTCTCACTTAGACACATCTTGGTAGGTTGCCAAAGGGCAATGTCCCAGCAAACAGGGGAGCTTGCCACCAAAGCCAGAGGTAGGGAACTAAGGGCAGAGAATGTTTCCTAAACGAGGAAGGTACTTTAAAATATATGGTCTTTTTAAAGAACTATTTTTTTACCCTCTAAATTTTAGGCCCAACCACAGACTAAGCCTCAGTTACTAAATTGTAGCTCTAGATATTAGCTAAGTCACTTAAATTCTCTGAGTCTCCATTCTCTTGTGTTGGTAAAATAACACCTGCCTCACTGTATTAATTGTGCAGGTTAAATAAGGATACAGATGAAGTGCTTGGCATATAGTGAAAGGTAGCCAGAATTGTTTCTATTGAGGCCTTTCAATCAGAATTAGATTAGTAACGCTTCATACTAGATGTTTAAGTCTAAGAAAGCATTCAGTTTTACTTAGGGCTTATTTCTTTAAATTTTTCTCTAAAATTAGGAATTGTGGGGCACCTGGGTGGCTCAGTCAGTTGGGCATCCTACTTTTGGTTTCAGCTCAGATCATGATCTCGTGGTCTGTGGGTTTGAGCTCTCCATCGGGCTCTGTGCTGACAGTGCAGAGCCTGCTTGAGGCTCTCTCTCTCTCTCTCTCTCCCTCTCTCCCTCTCTCTGCCCCTCCCCCGCTCACTTGTGCATGCTCTTGCTCTCTCTCTCTCTCTCTCCCAAAATAAATAAACTTAAAAGTAAAATAAATTAAAAAAAAAAGTAAAATAAATTAAATTAGGAATTGCTTCATTAACGGTTTCTGCAGAAAAGTTATTGAAGATGTTTGATGAGAGCAGGTACCTGGGACTTAGGAAAAACAATCCAGTTTGATATGTAGTCCTACACAGGTACTATCATTCATCTTTTTTTATGTTACCTAAATTTCAGGCATAGTGTGTAGACAGAAAGAAATAGCCTCTGAAGGACTGTGCAAAGCAAATTTATAAGAACGTGTATATTTGGTGGGGGGGAGTGCCCCTGGTGATTCTGATGTGCAGTCATAAATATTTATTCGAATGAATGGATTTCCAATCCCTAAACCCCACAGTGGAGAACCTCTGGGAGCATGTTCAAATTTTGTTGCCAAGCTGTGCTTACTTGCCCTAATTTCCAATTAACTTTAGCATGCCCAGAGGGTACATGGCACAACACTTTTAGACCTTCTAAGGACTTACCAGACAGATATTTCATGTTCTGATAGGTCCGTGGCTCTGTAAGGGCTCGCCCTGCCCTCACCTGAGCCAGACTGCACACAGGTATTTATGGGTGGCTCTACTTTGCTCCTACGGCCAATTGAAGGGAAGGGCCCAATATAAATCCAGTCTCATCTTGAGAAGTAACAGAAGTCGGATTAATTTTGCTCTTTTCATGGGGACTAATAGGTTAGGGCAACTTTGGGTCATTAGCCCCTTCTGAAGACCCTATAGAATTCTTTATAACCCCTCTAGGACATGGTGCCGGAATGAGAAGTCCACCTGCAATCCCCAGAGAATTGATTGGGCTCTGACTCAAAGTGCCACTCCTTTCTCTACTGTACTTCCTCCATTCTGTTCAGATGGAACTTCCAGCTTTATCCTGACTCATATGCTAGTGTTTCTGCCTGAAAGGACACATGTGACTTCTCCCTCTATTAACAGGCTAGAAGCAAATGATGGCCAGGAGTGATTCACAGACACGTGTGATTTTCCCTGGGAACTTGATGAATGTTAGGAGGGAGAGGAGTCTGAGAGATACCATAACATCTTCAAATCAACTACGTTAGGGCTTGGAGCTTTGAGATTCTGGAGTTAAGATTCAAAAATATTCCCAGAATTCAAGTGAAGTATCAATAAGTTTACTCCAAATTTCAGTTCTCTAACTTCCCCAAATATTTTCAGGAAAACCTTGGAAACAATTTGAATCCCTGCTAGTCAATCAGGTAAGGTCTTGGAGCATCAAAATCAGGGGGATTGCGGGGCGCCTGAGTGGCTTGGTCAGTTGAGCATCCGACTTTGGCTCAGGTCATGATCTTGCCATTTGTGAGTTTGAGCCCCGAGTCAGGCTCTGTGTTGAGACAGCTCAGAGCCTGGAGCCTGCTTCAGGTTCTGTGTCTCCCTCTTTCTCTGCCCTCCCCCTGCTCACCCTGTCTCTCTCTCTTTCTCTCAAAAATAAGTAAAACATTAAAAAAAAAACTTTTTTTAAAAGATTAGGAATATTGGTACATTAGGGGTATTGGTATTGGGATATTGTGACTTCGTTTATGTAAACCAGCTTGTGAAGCCCGAGATCTAACAGCTGTTGGCAGCTCTATGTCACTGTTGTTCTGATCCAGTTGTCTATGCCTGGCAGTCCTTGGACGTTTCAAGCACTATCACCACTCCTTAGTGGAGCCAGACAGCTGATTGTATCTCGGCCAAGACTTCACAATCTAAGCCCCAACAATTCCACAGTGCTGCAGTTTTAGGCCAGCCTCCAATTTTCCTGAACTTAGTATAAAAATCCTTCAGTTCACAAGGTAGCACTGCTTTGTGCTAGGATCCTGAAAGGGATACTCCATAATAAAGATTTCTGGACTCCGTGGTATATTCTCTGGGACTAAGCTGACATTACTTGAATTAAGACAAGACCCTCAACACCCCCCCCCCCCACCACCCACCCAAGCTGAATATACTGAGGCCACTGGTGTCAAGCTGACGCCACCTAGAGTGAAGGGAGCCAACCCCTCTGTCCATTAACCCAGAATCGGACATCCTCCAGGGGATGGTGGATGGTGGATTAATCCACTCGGCACTCCCATCCCGGTTGTCCTTGCCACATTAGTCACTGGTTTCCCATCACATCTGTGGTCTCTGAAAGTGTGGACCTTGGATCAGAGCATCCACATCACTTGTAACACAACTTGTAATACAAATTCTCGGGCCCCACCCAGATCCACTCAATCATACACTCTGGGAGTGGGTCCTAGCAGTCTGTGTTACAACAAGCCCTCCCCCGTGATTCTCATGCACATTAAAGTCTGAGCATGACTGCATTAGAACATCATCCCCATTATGCTCCGTATTTCCTTGTTCCTGAATCAGTACCCCTTCCCCCCCACTGCCCTCCAATGTACCTTCTGGAGCAACTGCTCTGTGATCAGCAAATTGCCCTTCATTCTCCACATATTCCAGGCATTTTCTCCATACCTCCTCGCATTAATTGAAGCCCAGTGTCTTCTAGACAGGCCCTCTGTGGTGGTGGATAGGTGCTCGTATCTATTTACAGCAGGGCAGGTCCTTGTCCCCCTTCCTCTTCATCAGTATTTCTACACAATTACTTCTTTCCCACCCTTTTAGAAAAACACCTACTCCATTGAAGCTCATGCCCTGTAGTTATATCACCCTTCCCTCTTCTCATCATTCAAGTCTTCTGTACCAGGCTCATCCTGGGTCACTTTGAAGTCCATTGTGCTGGTGAACACCTGAGCCTCTCCATTTCTTGACTACTTTATCTCCAATGACTTTCTCCTTTGTCCTCTAACACTGACTCCCAGAGTACACACAGAATCTGTTCCCCTTGAAACTACCTTCCCTCTAAAAATCACAAATACAGGCATCCCATTCCTGACCACAAATTCTTGCAATATAGTTTGTTTGACCGCTATTCCCATTAGGATCATTTTCGAACCTCTTTGGGGTATCTAATTCCAACCCTTCCCCTTTTAACTCCCCTCATATGGTCACCTCCTTTGTTCCTTTCCCAGCTTTGATTGGATGGCCTATCATTTCAGTCTTTTGTATATATCTTCATTTACTTTGTCTTTCTGACCTCTGTCTCTACTCTGGCAAAATCCAATCATGGTTGACATCAACCATCAATAAATCAGATATTGAATAAGCATCAAGTTCATGTCCAGTACTTTTTATAGGCACTAACACTGCAAAGTGAACAAGTCAGATCATGGCCTTGGCCTAGTGGAGTTTATTCCCTATTGGAGGATAGATGGGGATGAAAAAATCAGACACAGATATTCATTTCTTTATTTTCCTTTTTTTTCTTCCAAGATTTTATTAAAATTCAAGTTAGCTAACATATAGTGTGGTACTGGTTTCAGGAGCAGAATTTAGTGACTCATCACTTACATATAACCCAGTGCTCATCACAAGTGCCCTCCTTAATATTCATCATATATCTAGCCCATCCCCACCCCTACTCCCTCTCTTGCAACCCTCGGCTTGTTTTCTATAGTTAAGAGTCTCTTATGGCTTGCCTCCCTCTCTTTTTTTTTTTATCTTATTTTATTTTTCCTTCCCTTCCCCTATGTTCATCTGTTTTGTTTCTTAAATTCCACATGTGAGTGAAATCATATAGTATCTGTCTTTCTTTAACTTATTTCACCTAGCATAATACACTCTTGCTCTATCCACATCACTGTAAATGGAAAGATTTCACTCTTTTTGATGGTTGAGTAATATTTCATGGTGTATATAAACCACATCTTCTTTATCCATTCATCAGTCGATGGACATTTGGGCTCTTTCCATACTTTGGCTATTGTTGATAGCACTGCTATAAACATTGGGCCGCACATATAATATACCCCTTATTATCAGTATTTTTGTATCCTTTGGATAAATACCTAGTATTGCAACTGCTGGGTCGTAGGGTAGTTCTATTTTTTAAAAAAATATTTTTTAACATTTATTCATTTTTGAGAGAGAGAGAGAGATAGAACGTGAGTGGGGGAGGGGCAGAGAGAGGGAGACACAGAATTCGAAGCAGGCTCCAGGCTCTGAGATGTCAGCACAGAGTCTGATGCAGGGCTCAAACACATGAGCCATGAGATCATGACCTGAGCTGAAGCTGGACGCTTAACGACTGAGCCACCCAGGCACCCCAGGGTAGTTCTATTTTTAACTTTTGGAGGAAACTCCATACTGTTCTCCAGAGTGGCTGTACCAGTTTGCATTCCCACCAACAGTATAGACGGTTCCCCTTTCTCCACATCCTCTCCAACATCTGTTATTTCTTGAGTTGTTAATTTTAGCCATTCTGACAGGTGTGAAATGACATCTCATTGTGGTTTTGATCTGTATTTTCCTGATGATGAGCAATATCGAGCATTTTCCATGTATTTTTTAACATTTACATGTCTTCTTCGGAGAAATGCCTGTTCATGTCTTCTGCCCGTTTCTTAACTGGATTATTTATTTTTGGGGGTGTTGTTTGAGAAGTTCTTTATATATCTTGGATACTAACCCTTTATCCTATATATTTGCAAATATCCTCTCCCATTCCGTCAGTTGCCTTTTAGTTTTGTTGGTTGTTTCCTTCCCTGTGCAGAAGCTTTTTATCTTGACGAGGTCCCAATAGTTCATTTTTGCTTTTGTTTCCCTTGTCTCTGGAGACATGTCTAGTAGGAAGTTGTTGTGGCCAAGATCAAAGAGATTGCTGCCTGTGTTCTCCTCTAGGATTTTGACGGTTTCCTGTCTCACATTTAGGTCTTTCATCTATTTTGAATTTAATTTTGTGTATTGTGTAAGAAAGTGGTCTAGTTTCAGTCTTGTGCACGTTGCTGTCCAGTTTTCCCAACATCATTTGTGGAAGAGACTGTCTTTTTTCCACTGGATGTTCTTTCCTGCTTTGTTGAAGATGAGTTGACCATATAGTTGTGTGTCCATTTCTGGGTTCTCTGTCCCATTCCATTGATCTATGTGTCTGTTTTCGAGGAACATAGATATTTAATATATGTCAGGATCATGGTAAGTGCTTCCAGGAAGAATAAGTGCCAATAAAGGGGATAGGAAATGGTGGGAGTAATGGGGTGGGGAAGAGGGAAGAGCTTTTTAGATGCCATGGTCTGAGAAGGCATCGTGAGGAGGTGACTTTTGAGCAGAGACCTGAATGAGGTGAGAGAACCAAGGCATGGGAGGAGACTCCAGAGAAAAGCAGGTGCACAGATCCTCAGGTGGGCATGTGCTTTGCCTGTCAGAGGAAGAGCACGGTAATGGCAGAATTGAAATGCAGACAGTAGTACAAGATGAGGTGGGAAATATACCCACAGGATGTTTCATGAAGGCCTTATAGATCCAAATGAGGACCTGAGAGTTTGTTTGTTCCAAAGAAGCCACTGAAGAGTTTTAAGCCTTTGAATGAAATGGTCTGACTTTCCTTGGAAAACATCACTCTAAATACCGTGTAGAGATTATACTGCGGGGAAGGCGTGGATGGTGTTGGGACACAGTGAGGGAATTCTGCTGTGGTCCAACTGGGAGATGAAGGTGCAGCCATACACTTTCTCTGTACTTTTCTCTGAAAGTGTAGTCCCGGAGCCAGCATCATCCACATCACCTGGAAACTTCTAATGCAAATTTCCAGGCCCCACCCCACTCATCTACCTACATTTATTAAACTTCTGGTCCCTTACATATCCCCTCGTTCTCAGAAAATAACCCTCACTTCCTACTTTGCAGGGAGAATAAAAAAAGGGAATCCATTGTGTAAGAATTCTTCCATTTCCCATATCTATAAAATTATTTCTTTCCAGTCTATTCATACTAAGGACTTATCCCTCCTTCTAATTGTGGTCTCTCCATCTTATTTGTGTTTATTGTTCACGCGTGCTCAAATCTCTACCAACATGCTAAAAATAATTTTCCCCACCTCGACCTCCAGCCATCACTCTGATCCAAAGCTGAACAAACTCTTTGAAAAGCTGCTACATTCATTCTCTCTACCCTCCAATCCCTCTCTCCTCCCCAACCTACTTGAACCTGGCTTTGGCTCCCACCATTACACTGAAAGATCTTTCACCAGGTTCCAGATCATCTCTTGCTGTTAAGACCATAGAAAACATTCAGCCATGCCACACATGTACCCCTGAACTTCATGTTAAATTATTGGAATACTTTTGTCCCAGTTTTATAAAGAGCTGCCACCCCAACCCCACCCCAATACATCCTTTCTCTCCCTGTCTCAGACCCTCCTGCTTAGATCCCCCTCACCTAGTAGCTGAGGGGTTAATGCCAGGCACAGCAACTGCCCTCCTCACCCAACTCCCATATCAGCCATTCTGATTGGTTTGTATACTATATACTTTAGTATAAGCCATCTCAGCTAAAATCACAAAACTTCCAGGCTCCTTCTTGACTGTTCAGAATCATTTAACACAGTGGACTATTTGAAACAGTCTCTTTGATTTCTCTGATGACACACTCTTGATTTTCTTCTTGCACTTTTCAGTTTCCTATACTGCCTTTCCCCATTGACATAACCTTTACGTGTTGATATTGTTCTGGACCCTCTTCTCTTTACTTTACTATCTCAATAGATCTCACTTATTCTCACCTCATGTCTTTAATTACTATCTGTATGCAAATGAATCCCACATTAAATGTTTAACCAAGACCTCTCTTCTGAACTCCAGACCTGACTCAAATATCTGCTTAGCAAATCATTTGGATGTCCCATCAAATCTACAAATGTAACATGCATGAAATTGACTTTCTAGCTCTTAGCTTCCCATCTGTTCCTTCTGCAGAGATGGTTCTACCACCATCTACCCAGATGCACAAATCAGAAAGCTGGGAGTCATCAGTAACTCCTCTCTCTCCCTCACTACCCCTTCACTACCCCTCATTTTCCATCAGTTACCATGTCCTATTTACTCTCTTTTAACCTACATGGGATATATATTAAATCCATTCCGTTTGCTCCCCATATCCCCTGCCGTCTCTGGTTCAAGCCACCATCACCTCCTACCTCACTGATTACAGTGGGCCTCTTGTATTCCTGCATCCATATTTGCCTCCCTCCATTCTATTTTCTCTAAAGCAGCCAGAGTGATCTTTTACAAAATGCAAATCTGATTAAACCAATATATCCTGTTTCACTCCCCTGGAGTTCAAAATGAGGTCACATTCCTCTTAATGTTCAAATCAGATGAGTTAGAGCCTTCAGCTTGTCTGCCAGGTGTGATAACTTCGGATTCCAAAGGTTCAGATGGTCTTAATAAATAGAGCTGGAAGATCTGCTTGACTCTCAGTAAAATGCCAGATTGTACTAGTCCTCTGTCCTTGGGTAGTCCTTATCCATTGCTGCATGATCTGTAGTGACCAGGTACAAACGTCCGCCAAGTAACCCTTACCCAGTGAAAGAAAGTGTTTTTAAGGTCTAAGCCCACCAGTGTTTCAGTTCTGGAAGTAGGGGGAAAGAATCTTTACAAATGTCATAGCCAGCTATGATAGCTCAATGCCATGGTAGGCTTGGGACCCAAATGTTAGAGCTCTTCCCTTATTCAGCTCTTTTAGTTCAGATACACGGACAAGGAGTGATGGTGGGTATCAGAATCTGCTTACATTTCCCAAGGCAAAGCCTTAATGCCTTTGTGAATTTATGCACGGAGATTGATTTGCTTGTGCTCAGGCCTGAAGGCCCCAGTGCAAAGGATATTACCAGAGGCCAGCAGCCTGGGCCCCAACACTAATCAGAATTCACCTGAAGCCTAATGAGTTAGGGTGTAGTCTACCTCTTTCTGAGAAAGATCATTTTTAACCCAAATGTCCCTGACACTCTCTAATTCCTGTCTTGAGTAGGGGGTCTGACTACTAATTCAAGGTAGAAACACCGGAGAATCCCAGGAGCTACCCTCTCCCTGAATCACATCTAATCAGCCACCAATCCTTGATGATTCTACCTATGAACGTCCTTAGAATTCAGCGCTGACACTTAGTTCAAGCTCTTATTTGTTCTTTTACCATTTTAATCAGTTCCTACAGGTCACCTTGGCTCGACTTCCAATATAACGTCCATATTGCACTCATTGATCTTTCTAAAATATAAATCTGATCCTGCCTCTGTTCTGTTGAAAGCTCTTTAGTTAATCCTCCATGTATCTTTTGCAAGGATAGGATACTTAATCTGAGATGCAAGCAGCAGGAGTCAATGGATGGGCATCAGAAGAATTGTGAATCATATGCAAAATTGTACATGTGCATTTTCCCAATGAAATAGCTCACAGTTTTCATTGGAGTTTCAAGGGAATGTATTTCCACAGAAAGGCTAAGATCTACAGCTCAAGCTCAAGCTGTTTAGCTGGGATGAAAGGGATTTTCATGACCCGGTCGTTGCTTACCTGTTCGGTCTTATCATCCACATCTCTCTCCCTGCCACCCCTCCCCACTCAATACTCCAACAATGTACAACTGCTTATGATTCCTAAAACACACCGGGCGATTCTATGCCTCCATGTGCTTTGGAGCATACCGCTCCCTCTGCCTGCAGTGCCTCCTTCCTTTATTTGCTTTTGTCTGCTTGTAAAATTTATCTTTCAAGATCCAGCTCTGGCAACATTTTCAGAGAACTTTTCCTGGTTCCCTCCTATGAAGAGTTAACCACTCTGACTTGTGAGCCACCTCTCTTTTTTTGTACAGGTGTCTGATTTGGCCCACCCTTGTGTCCGTAAGCAACCGAAATATGTTAAGGAGACATTTTTGTTGAAGTACAACATGTGTCCAGAAATGTGCAAACCGTTTAAGTGTGCGGCAGCTCTGTGATTTTTACAAAGTGCATACACCAGTGTTAACCGTCACTCGGATAAAGGAAAGGAATACTGCCAGGGTCCCGAAAGCCCTCTCGTTTCGCCCCCCGTCATTATCTAACCTCAAATGTAACCACTGTTCTGATTTCTTCTTCCATAAATTAGTTTGCCCATTTGAAGATTTCCGTGCCTCGTGTCCAGCTTCTTTGCTTCGACTGGATGCGAAGACTCATCCATGGTGTTTCTGGTAGCAGCGGGTTTGTTCACTGCTGTGTGGTATTCTTTTGTGCAATTTGTGTTTCTTTTTCTACCACCGATAGACGTCTGAATTGTTTCCATTTTTAGCTACTAAGAACAGGTCGCTATGAACATTCTTATCCATGTCTTTCATTCACCTTACATATACATTTCTATTAGGTATACATCCAAAAGTAGAATTTCTGGGTTATAGGGTATGTGTGTATTCAGGATACTGCCAATACTGCTCTAAAGCGGTTGGGTCAATTTATACCCCCAGCAACAGTGTTGGAGGGTTCACGTTGCTGTATGTTGTCGCCATTACATGCCCATTTCAGTTTTTTTTTTTAATTTTTTTAATGTTTATTTATTTTTGAGAGAGAGAGAGAGAGAGTGTGTGTGTGTGTGTGTGTGTGTGTGTGTTTGAGAGAGAGAGAGAGAGTGGGGGAGTGGCTGAGAGAGAGGGAGACACGGAATCCAAAGCAGGCTCCAGGCTCCAAGCTGTCAGCACAGAGCCACACTCGGGGCTCAAACTAATGAGCCATGAGATCATGACCTGAGCCAAAGTCGGACATTCAACCAACTAAGCCACCCAAGTGCCCCGATTTCAGTTTTTAAGTTTCAACCCACTTTGGTGACTGGAGTGTTACCTCACTGAGGTATATACTATACTGAATTTTATTTCTTTACATATCTGTCTACCCTCGTCAACACTGATTTCCTTGAGGCCATGGGACAATGTCTCATGCAGCATTGGGCATCAACGTGTACAATGCCAGCACACTCGGGTGCTAAGGAAGTGTTTGTTGAGTGAACAGACTATTGGAGAAGTGAGAAGGGTCTCACAAGTCTTCCTAAAGGCAAAATCAAGCTTTTGAGGTAAGTGAGTGTCTATTTTTGCCTAACTTTAAGTCAAGTCCTAGTCATTAGATTTGAGTGTCCATCCACTGCCAGTATTATTGTTCTGGTACCTTCTCAAGGACTCACTAGCGAGGTACTTCATAGCATTGACCAGGAATGTATACACCAGGGCTGTTGACAATTCTAACCATAAAGTTAAAGACACCTTGAAAATATAATTGTATTTCCCTCCTTTCTGGCAAAATCACATCTAAGCCACCCGCAGCAAAGAAGAAGCTAATCCTTGTTTAAAGATGCTGATCTTTGTTTAAATCCTCAATTAAAGAAGTTAATTCTTGTTTAAACCTTGTGGGTGTGATGAACACCACTTCTCACAGAGATACGTTCACCAGGATAGCTTTAATAAAAAGGAAAGGATAGTAAGTGTTGGCGAGGATGTGGAGAAATTAGAGGCCTCACAGACAGCTGGTAGGAGTGTAAAACAAATGGTGAGGCTGCTATGCAAAATGGTTTGGCCGTTGCTCAAAAACACAAGCCTAGAGTTACCACAGGATCCAGACATTCTACTCCAGCCATATCTATAGAATTGAAAACACATGTTCACACAGAAGCTTGTACATTCATGTTTATAGCAGCATTATTCAGAATAACCAAAAAGTGGAAACAGCCCAAATGTCCATCAGCTGATGAATAGAATTCGTAACAGTGGAATACTATTTGGCCATGAAAAGGAATGAAATACATGTTACAACATGAGTGAATCTTGAAAAGATTGTGCTAAGTGAAATAAGCCAGACACAAAGGCCACGTATAGGGCCATCTACATAAAATGTCCAGAATAGGCAAATTCATACAGATAGAAATTAGGTTAGTGGTAGCCAGAGGCCAGGGGAAGGAATAATGGAGATTGATTTGTCCCAGGGAGGGACCGATAATGGATACACATTACTTTTGGGGGTGATAAAGTACTAAGATTAGATAATGGTGATGGCTGCATGACTGTCAACATATTTTAGAAAACACTGAATTGCATACTTTAAATTTTTTTTTTCAACGTTTATTTATTTTTGGGACAGAGAGAGACAGAGCATGAACAGGGAGGGGCAGAGAGAGAGGGAGGCACAGAATCGGAAACAGGCTCCAGGCTCCGAGCCATCAGCCCAGAGCCTGACACGGGGCTCGAACTCACAGACCGCGAGATCGTGACCTGGCTGAAGTTGGACGCTTAACCGACTGCGCCACCCAGGCGCCCCTGAATTGCATACTTTAAAAGGATGAATTTTATGGTATATAAATTATATCTCAATAAAGCTGTTATACAATATTTTGAGCTGTTAAATTTATTTTTTTTACTTTAAGAAGTAAAATTTACAATTCTTATCTGAACTGTTTGCTATAAGCTTGTACTGCTTGTGCAATTTCAAAAATACAAAGGTTTCAAAAATACAGGTGACCCTTGAACAACATGGGTTTAAACGGGGGGGGGGGGAGGTCCACTTATAAGCAGATTTTTCAATGAATATAGTACAGTAATGTGAATGTATTTTCTCTTCCTTATGATTTCCTTAACATTTTCTTTTTTGTAACTTGCTTTATTGTAAGAATACAGAATATAATACAAACACCATTCAACATATGTGCTAACCAAGTGTTTCTGCTATTGGTAAGGCTTCCTGTCAACAGTACGTCATTAGTCACTAAGCTTGGGAGAGTCAAAAGTTATACACGGATTTTCTACTCTGCAGGGGAGTAGACCATACCCCTAACTCCCAGACTGCTCAAGGGTCAACTGTATATTTAATTATGATTTGTATTTTTTTCCCTGTAAAAAGGTTGCATTAATGTACTTCTCCTGTATTATTGCCTCTTCTTTTTCTCATTGAACCGGGCAGCATCATCCTAATGAACTGGCCCGTGCCTTCTTCAGGCGGATGTCAGCATAGCATTCGTGAGGATTGTCACCGGCTCTAACTCCAAAGAATGCCAAGGAATATCATGTGCAGTAGGCACATGGGCAGGCACAGGCATTTGGTTCAGACCAGAAGAACCCAGGGGAAAGTTTGCTGTTTCCTTCCCTCATTGTCCTTTGGAAGCAACGTCTTAAGTGAATGTGACTAGCCTGATCAAAGTCCCCTTCTACTTCTTCTCTTCTGGTCTTTTGGAGAGGAAAATACCAAACAAAAAGTAGGTACATGAGACATGGTATTAGAGTATGTACCGTCACCTTCGACGGCTTTTAAAAATTTTGTCTTCCCCTTGGTTTTTTTCCTTGCTCCAATGATTTAAGAAAAAAAATTTTTTTGTTTTTAAATTCCTCTAATCCTGTGCTTCTCAAAATGTGGTTCCCAGCCCAGCAACACCCACATTACCAGAGGAATTGTCAGAAATGTAGATTATTGGCCATGGGAACCTGCACACGCCTGCACTGGGACTGGGACCCTGGGGCCTTAAGTAGCCCCCCTCAAGGTGATTGTGAAGGCTGCTGGCCTTTTAGCACCCCTGCTCCGGTTTCTGCTTCTCTCTCTCAGCCATCAGCTTTTCAAGCCTAATGCACATTAGTAAGGCGCCACAGATCTGCTGAGTCACCCTCCTTTCCCTTCCTTTCCCTTCCCCTAACCTTCGCCACTCTGCCTGGATTCTTTCCTTAGCATATTTCTCTGCATTTTCTCTTCCATCTTGGAATCCAACTGCTCTTTCCCAAATCAGCAACTTGGGTTTCTGTCCTTTCCCACCTATCCGGCGACTGACAACATGCCCTACTTAAGAATCCCTCACGGCATTGCCTGGGAAGAAAGAGGGTACCAGGAAAAGAGGAATTTTTGTTCGAACATTTGTGGTACTTATTTTTGTAAAAATAATTGTGCCACTGCTATGGAGCAGAGATTGACAAACTCAAATGTGTAAAGGGGAGTTGGTGATTTTTAAAATGCATGTTTCCAGGGGCGCCTGGGTGGCTCAGTCAGTTAAGCATCTGGCTTCAGCTCAGGTCATGATCTTGTGGTTCGTGGGTTTGAGTCCCCACGTGGGGCTCTGTGCTGACAGCTCGGAGCCTGGAGCTGTGAGATCATGACCTGAGCTGAAATCAAGAGTCCAATGCTCAACCAACTGAGCCACGCAGGTGCCCCGGTGCCACAGGTGATTTTGAAGGTGGTGGGCCTTGCCCACTTTGAGAAACACTGGCTAAAGCATGAGCTTTATGCTGGGACAGGCCTTCCATACCTCTTCCCTTTGGAGAGTCTACGCTCACTGGAAATGTATACAAGAAAAAAAAAGTAACACAGGACCTATATCTTTTAGTAACATTTTCCATGTCTTTAGTTTAGCAACTGAGTGCGAAGTACTGGAACAAATGACTACATTTTTGGCCCCATAAAATAGGGTTGCCCAATTCCAGCATTACCATTATTTTGGTCTGGATAATTCTGTGCCGTCCGGTGCTTTGCGGGAGGTTTACAAGTATCCTTGGCCTCTACCCACACTATGTGTCAGTAGCACCTATCCCCCAAGTTGTGATAACTTAAAAATACCCCCAGACATTTGCCAAATGTCCTTGGGGGAGCAAAATTTACAGATTGAGAACCATTGAAATGGGAACCTTAAGTGAAGAGAATGTACAATTCATATAAGTAACTCTATGGAACATTTGAATGCCTGTGGTCAAGGTATTTTTGCGTTTACATTAGAAATAGTGTGTAACTTCTAAGAGTGTTCAGTTAGAAACGACAGCGTTTTAAGAAATCTGAAAAAAAAATCTATCACTACAAAATATGAAGCATATCGCTAAAAGTAACATGAAGAAAGTTAAGGTGGACACATGAAAATGTAAGTGGAAAAGAAAGTTATCTCAGCTGATGACCACCATGTAAGAGGGCAAAGAGGTAGTATGGACCAACAATAATAATATCAATACCATACTGTATGTTAATACAGTAGGCGATATTGACAAAACATTTGTGCCAGGCGTATTGTTACTTCTGAGAATGCAGAGGTGAGAAAGAAAACAAAGTAACTGCCTTCTCTCATAAGGATCAGAGTCTAGTGGGGACTCAAGGGCACAGACAAATAATTACAACATTGACTGAATTAGCATTAAAAGGGCAGTACTGGAAAAATTATGATAGCAGTATCTACTGCTCACTTGTGGTAAAATAACTGAAAATTTTAAGAGACTTTAAAAGCCTTACTGTGTGAGCAGTATAGTTCACACCCAGGCCAGGTTTCTGTCATCCTGACAGAGTTAATATAATTCAGACGGACGTACCCCTCTTTTGATTGTAAATAAACATGGCATTAGTTTATTGGGTGATTGAAGTTGAAGCAGCTGGACTGTTTTGACAAAATGATCAGGATAAGTAGTTCAATTACTCACTTTACTTGTCTGTGAAGAATTCAGACGGCTGTGGTCCAATGAATTAAGTGAATGTCAACTTGGGAGATTTGTGTTATTAAAATATGTTAATATTTGATACAGCTTTAAAACCAAGGTCTTGAGAGAAAGCGTTGTCCATTTATAGGCACACCTCATTGTGTTGCACTTTGCAGATATTGTGTTTTTTTACAAATTGGAGGTTTGTGGCAACCTTGTGTTAAAGCAAACAGCATCTTCTCATTTCATGTCTGTGTCACATTTTGGTAATTCTCACAGTATTTCAAACTTTTCATTATATTTGTTACGGTGTTCTGTGATCAGTGATTATGACTCACTGAAAGCTCAGATGATGGTTAGCAATTTTTAGCAGTATTTTAAAATTAAGGTACATACAGTATTTTTTAGACCTATTACTGAACATTTAATAGACTACGGTATAGGGTGAACATAACTTTCATATGCACTGGGAAACTAAAAATTCATTTGACTCGCTTAATTGCAACGTTTGCTTTATCGTAGTGGTCTGGAACCGAACCCACAGTATCTCCAAGGTATGCCTGTATACACATATGCTCTCCCACTGGTTTGCTGGGAAAATGCTTTAATTTTCTTGTTTCTTCAGTGATCCAATTACCTCAAGCTACTGCATGGCTCTGGGTTAGAAAAAAAGGTTAAATAAGAAAAAGACAGTAAAGGATTAAAAATCCACATAACCATAGCTGCAGTACCTTTTTTGTCAAGTAGGAATCAGACAAATTTGGTTTGCTGGGCCCATGGCATTGGACTGGGGAGGAAGTTAGACAAACGATATTGATTTGCCTTAAAATTTATTGGTCTTCCTGGACTTGCTGACCTAAGTAAGCAACTGTGAACACATTCAAACACCAAGGAAATGGGGTTGGGATGACTGTACATAGCAAATGAGAGTGTGGACAGCTATGCATATTCGCAAATATTTCTAGTTCACCTGGCTTCCTGCTAGGCATTTGATAGAACGGAGCCCTTTGGATGAATGGGATCATGTGACTCTTTCTGGCCAATGAGGTTTGAGCATACATGTGGCATGGCTGGCTGGGGTATTTGACAGCTAGAGATACTCCCTAGTTCTTTTCCTTATAATAATCAGCAACACATGAAATATGGTTTTATCAGCTTGAATCTACTGACTACTGTGAGCATAGCCCTCTGCTGAACCTTGATGGATGTATATCATTTGTCTTAAGCAGAAAATTGGCAAGCTTCTTCTGTAAAGTATGAGTATTTTAGGTTCTGCACACCATACTGACTGTATCACAACTACTCTGCTCTGCGCGGCATGAAAGCAGCCATAGGAAATATATACGTGAATGGATGCGGCTGCAGCTCAAAAAAGCCTTACAAAAACAAAAGGCCACTTGGCCTTGGGACTATAGTTTGCAGACCAGACCCCTGCTTTAAGTCATAGACTTTTTAGGATTGTTACTGCAGCATAACCTAGCCCATCTTGATATACTGTGGGCTGTGAGATGGCCCCCCAAGTGAGAATCTTTGCCATCTGTGTTATCTTTCCTGCTCTCTCTTGATAACCTTTCCTTTTTCCTTGAAAAGCCTAACTTAGCTGACCATAACTGCTTCCATAACTGTTACTGATGTGCCAATGAAAGGCAGCAGTGGCCTCTCCTCACACCTTCTCTGGAGCCCTCTTCAGCTCAAACCTGAATCATTCATTAGAGGTCTCGGTATCATCGGTTTCTGTACTTTAGAATCACCAGGAGGAGGTGTTAAAAACAGATTGCTGGGCCCCACCCGTGGGGTTCCTGACTGTGGGTCTGGAGAGAATTTGTCTAGCAGACTATTTCATGTCTGATCTTAAAGACATTGGTCCAAGGAATAAAGCAGTGCTTTTTTTTCTTCAAACTTCAATTTGTATGCACACATCAGCTGAGGAGCTCGTTAAAATGCAGATTAATACAGTAGGTCTAGGGTGGGGCCTGAGATTGTGATAGTGATAGAGGTCAGGCTGAGTACACTGAGTTGCAGGGGACATAGGATTCTAATCTTCCTTTCTAGCCTCTAGGTGTAGCAGTGCTAAACACAGTGCAGGTGCTTCAATCTTGAATAACCTTAGGTCAATATTGACTTGTCACACCTTACGATTTTGTTAGCAAACTCTGTTGGTTCTATTATCACAATACACAAAGCAACCAGCCACACATCACCACCGTCATTGTAACACCCTGACCTTGGCCACCACCACCTACCTACCTGTGGGCCATATTTCAAAAGCCTCCTAATTGGGCCCCCAGATTCTGCTCTTGCCCCACTCTCTCTCTTACCTCTAATCCACACTCACGGTAAATTCTTTACATAGCAGCAAGAGGATTTCTTTTAAACACAGGTTGATTACATCACTCCCCTGCTTAAAACTATGTGTGCAGCGACTTCCCATTTCACTCAGCAAAGGCGAAAGTCCTTATGATGGTCTGGCAGGCTTCATAACACTGGACCTCTCTTAGATCTTTGACCTTATCTACTACTCTCTGCTTCAGTCACTGTGGCCTGCTTGCTGTTCTTGAACCCACTGAGCACACTCCCATCTCAGATCCTCAAACTGGGTTGTTGCCTCTACCTGGAAAATTCTTGCTCCAAGATAACTATTGGGCCTCCTTCCTCACTTCCTTCAGTTTGGTCTCAAGTGAACGGTAAGACTTTTCCTACTTTTTCTTCTGTATCATTTCAATATCTGACATTTTCTTTTCCTCACGTGAAATGAAGTTCCACAAAGATCTTTGTTTTGTTCACAGTCTCTAGCACTAAAGAGTTCTTAACACATAGTAAGGTGCTCAATAAATATTTGAATGAATAGGTAACATACTTTGCAGCTAACTGGAATATTTTAAGGCTGGAGGCTGCTGTTGTTTCCCTAGGCTCCCTCAGGATACACTGTTGCCAGCCAGTATTACTCATTTTATTCCCCAGGGAACAGTGGGTTTGGTATATAGTACTTCTCAAAATCCGTTTTCAGAGAATTGAAATTATAAATTGGTCATTTACTGTTGTCATACATTATGCGGCTGAAATTTCTGATCACGTTCGATACATTTTCTTCCAGCACTTGGCTTATTTTCTGTTCATTGTCCACACCCAACCCCACCACACCCCTAGTTTAATTACAGCACTGGAATAATTCCCTTTGAGCAAAAAAAATTTGTTTTGTTTTGTATTTAACATTCTCTTGCGAGTATTAGGAATCCAGAACAAAAAGTCTAATTTGTGATACTCGGGTTTATTGGATAAGTGTCATCTTAAGATAATTTTTAACACGAGTCCCGAGTTTTAAGACTTTTTATAAGACACCCATCTTGCTCATTTCCAACGCGTTCTATAGGGAACTCCTAGGTTACCGGGTGATTGTTTTGTGGGGGTTAGAGGCGAGCTTTTTTCCAAAGACCTTTTGGGGTGTGGGAATTTGCTTGCTCTGCATACAGAAGGAATTCTTGAAGCTGGGACTGCACCACCCACCCCACGTACCCCTAACTTGCAGAAACCTTTGCCCCCCGCACCCCCCTTGGCCCCAAGGCTCTTTACAGGGCAGGAGCCAGCTCCGATCCAGCTGCTTGACACCTATTGTCCCCGTTTGGACGTCAAGCGACTTCGCCTGAAGGACCCTAGATTTGATTTCGCTCAAAACTCAGGACTCCGCTGGGGCACCCCTCCCGGAGCCGTCCCGACCTGCGCGGATCGACCGTCCCCCCCCAAGGGCAGGGGCTAGAGCGGCGCAGTAGGAGACCCGGTGGGCCCTTTCCCACAGGCGTTCGCGTCGGGCAGCCCGAGCGGCCGCGAAGGCCCCCGCCCGCAGCTTCTCCCGCCCCCTCCGCCCCAGAGGGCCGGCTGGCTAAGTCCCTCCCGCTCTCGGCTCTCCGCCTCACTAGCAGCGGCTCTCGGTGCAGCGGGGATAGGGCGAAGCGGCCTGCGCCCACGGAGTGCACGACACTGACCGGAACGCACAGCCACCCTTGCCCCCTCAGCCGCCCACTCGGGATTTCCAGCGTCCTCTGCGCGCGCACGGTGAGCGCCACCCGGACCGAGGCGCTGACGGTGAAGAGGGCCGCTGCCCCGAGTGTCCTTTACCTCCGGATCGGCTGGACCTTCTCGAGGGGCTTGCTCCTCAAGTCTCCCCTTCCCCCTCCGCCCCCCCCCCCCCGGTCATTTCCAGTGCCCTTCTCCACCCTTCTCCGCCTCAGCCTCGACCTCTCTCCTCCCTCCTTTCCTCGCCAGGCGACGAGTGCTGGCCCACCCCGGCGGGGACCGTTGCACTGGCCGTTGGCGGCCGGCTCTGCGAGGCCCCGCCCCCGGCGCGAGCCTCGGTATCCCGGGGCTGGTAGGCCGAGCCGGCGGCCTGCGCGGGGGAGGGGCGGGCCGGGGGGGGGGGGGGGGGAGGCGGTGCGAGGCCCGGCGGGGCGCCCTGCTGGCGGGTCGCGCGCGCGTCCGCGGTGTCTTCCTGCCCTCGCGGCGCGCGCCGGCCCCATCCCCACCCCCACCCGCTCGCGCAGGCTCCCGCCCGCTGCGCGTTTTGTCCCGCGTCTCGCCCCGTCCGCCGCCTGACTCGCCGCTCTTGTCCTTCCTCCCGCTTTTTCTTGTCTCCTCTCACGGTCTAAAGATGCCCTCGGCCACCAGCCACAGCGGAAGCGGCAGCAAGTCGTCCGGACCGCCACCCCCGTCGGGTTCCTCCGGGAGTGAGGCGGCGGCGGGGGCCGGGGCAGCTGCGCCGGCTTCCCAGCACCCCGTAACCGGCACCGGCGCTGTCCAGACCGAGGCCATGAAGCAGATCCTCGGGGTGATCGACAAGAAACTTCGGAACCTGGAGAAGAAAAAGGTGCCAGGAGTTGGCGGGGAAGGGAGGGTTTGATGCTCCAATCCTGACTGCTGTGGCCTGCCCTCTTCCCGTCCCTGTCGCATCCCCTCCACCCATCCCCACCCCCCACGCCCGGCCTGCTCTGTAAACGGAGCTTCGAGCCCTGAAAACGGGCTCCTAGGGGAGGTGCTTGTCACCTGACCCGGACGGGGCGCTCTCCCCCCCTCCCGCCCCGGCCGCTTTATTACTCTCCTCCGGCAGTGGGCCAGGCTTCTTGGCCTTTGGGAGTGGGATGTGTAAGGGCGGGGGCCTGCCCTGTCGCCAGACTTAGCCGTGTGATACCCTTCCCTCCGTCACCGAGGCCCGATTTCTTTGACGAGGGCCGGCGGGGAGAAATGAAGGGGTCCCGGTGAGGGGGCTCAGGGCTCAACCCACCGCCTGGTGGAGTTGGGGCGGCCTACGTCCTACAGTCGTGGGGTTGGTCCGCTCGGTTACCGTGTACTTGAGGCCTGTTCGGTGTGTCCTCACCTCTCTTGGGTGAGAAGTGTGATTTCACCCAGAATTGCTTCTGTGTCAGGCCCCTTTTGAGTGTGTCTTCGATTTGCTACCCCCCCCCCGCCCCCATCTGATGGGCGCCCCCACGTTTCCTTCTTTGTTTCGATTGTCTAGGTGCCCCCCTGAGCCTCAAGCTCAACTCGATCCCGAGAAGATTTTCTGCGGCGGCTCTTTGCCCCTCCGGGACTTTAGAGAGGGATGGGAGGGAGACGGCCACGATCGAGATTCGTTGGGGGGCGTGGGTCCGTGTTAGACCGAGGGGATCGCCAGGTCTCCGGGCACATGGAGAGAGCGTCTAACATGGCGGCGGCTGCGAGGAGAGGGAAGCGCTTTACAGGAGCTGCATTGTGAGCACAAAGCGAAAGCAGAGGGGGAGGGCAGAGACCAGGCAGCCGCCCCGGCTGGCCTTCCTCGCCCCCCTCCGAAAAACAGTCGAGCCACACCCACAATTTTTTGGATTCAATAGTTTGCCATTCTAGGTCACACCGTGAGGTTTATCTTCAAGTAGGCCTTTTGTTTTATGCTTTCAGTGCAGGACAGTGTACCAACTCTGTTTGGAGCGGCACGTGTGTGTGTGTGTGTGTGTGTGTGTGTGTGTGTGTGCGCGCGCGCGCGCGCGCGTGCGCCTGTGTGGGTGTGTACATATGTAGAGAAAGGGTCTCAGCAGAGTGAATAATTCCACCTTCAGTAAGACTGGAGGTGGAAAGGGAGAAGCAAATCAGTAGTATGAAAAATTGGATAATTACATATGTGACTATTATGCAAACTTTTTGCCTTTTACCTTAAGAAAAATAACTTTGCTTGGATAACTTTCGTTTGCTTCTAGTAAGACATTTATTATAAAACATCTTGAATTTTGAAGAAGGCATTTAAAAATGTTTATTTAGTCACCCACCTAACAGTGTTACTTAAGATGTTGATTGAGTTAGTAGCTATTTAAAATTTGGGCCAAATAACTGAAGAAAATGGTGACATTTAGGCCTTAATTACTTTATTGCTTGTTTAATTGATTTTATAGTTTTTGGGAGTTTTAAAAGACATTTTTAGATTAGATACTAATCTGTCTCATTTTTTCTACTGGGAATATTACTTGAATTTCTTAGCTTTTATTTGAAATCGAGAGATGCACTAATTGTGGATGTCTCCTACCTTTTGGTGATACTCTATTTTGATAAACAAGTGTAGTTTATTATAAATGATAAAAGTAATAGATGAATCAATATCAGCAAAGCAACAAAAGTATTTTACTTGTAAAGTAGTTGCATTTAAATACGTATTGGAATAAGCAGGCCCAAGGCCAGTATCTTCTGAGTCTGCCATCTGAATCAAGATTTAGGAATCTTTTTAAAACCTCTTGCTACAATAAATCCCGTCAATCTGGTTGATGCCTGAGTGGTTTAATTTTCAGAATTCTTCTAGGATAGGAATCAAAAATAGTAATAATGTAGTAAATGTTAACTATAGACATATAAATGTAGATATTCATATTTTAAGGACTGAAAAGTAAGTTTAATTTTTCAAAGCCCTTAATGTAAAGTCAGGTACTGATTAGCAACCAATTTAGTTATGACATGACTGATTCTAGTGCTCCAAATGAGTATGGAAAAAAATTAGTTTTTAAGCCCCATGAGGACCTGAACAATGACAGGTCACCTGTGTATGTGTTTATATTGTATACATTGCCTAACACCTGCCACCCCCACCCCCATAGAAGAGAAAGTAATTACAGACTTAGGCTAGTAAGTACTGAAAAGTTCTCTTGTAATGGTGGAGGAAAAAAACCTCACAAAGTAACAGAAGTATTTCGTCTTTTTTTTTTTGGTCTTCTCATTGTTTTGAGTGCTAGGTAGTAGAAAGGTCAAATTACCGGTAAGCTTTTTGGTAACTCACAGACTGAGCTACCTACTTGTTAAATAGCTAAGTTGGCAGTATGTTGTGACCTAACTACTATTGAAATTAAGTTTTACTTTTTGAGAGACTTAAGGATTTTGGATTTTTCTCTAAGCACATCTGGTTTCTAGTTTATATTGCATTTTTTCTATATCTAGATTTACTGTATGAAAATGTGATTTGTTTCAAAACATTAATTTTTCAGTAGTGAGCATTTCTAATAAACCTAAAATAGGGTTTACTTTACAAGTCAGTTTTGAATCTTTATAAACCTTTATGCAGTAAAGGAAGATGGTATTTATAAATAACTGGGTTTCTTTTTATTTCAGTCCATTTAGCAACTTCTGTTTGAGCTATATTTTAGACTTGACCTATTCATAACGGTCTTCAGGACAAAATCTTTTTTTTTTTTTTTTAATCTTTATTTATTTTTGAGAGAGAGAGAGACAGAGAGACGGAGCGGGAGCTGGGGAGGAGCAGAGAGGGAGACAGGAATCCGAAGCAGGCTCCAGGCTCCAAAGCCTTCAGCACAGAGCCTGATGTGGGGCTCGAACTCATGACCGTGAACTCATGACCTGAGCTGAAGTCGGACACTTAACCAACTGAGCCACCCAGGTGCCCCAAAATCTCTTTTTTAATGGATTCTAAAATCCAGTGTCCTGACCAAAATTACTACTAGAAATGTATTATCATTTAATTTAAGACTTGGAGAATTGCAGTAATTTTATTGTACTTCATTTAAAAAAAGTATTATCATTTAATTTAAGACTTGGAGAATTGCAGTAATTTTATTGTACTTCATTTAAAAAAACAAAGTATTTGTTAATTTTCTGATAAGTCAAGCCATTAGAAGAAAGCTAAGCATCTGTTCAGTAAGAATGCATGCTTAACATTAATGAAATATGATCCTATTATGTAATGCAACTAAATGGCCTGGTAGTTTTTGAAATTTGGGTTTATAAAGACTATACTATGTATATGCTTAGCAAACAGAAGAAATGCAGTTATAATCAAAAGAATCAAGTGCAAAACTCCATTTACAAATCTTTTAATTTTTATAAGTAATAGAAATTGCCAAGTTTTCTTCATCAGTTTGTTGGTATAAAACGGCTATAGGCTAGGCAAGATGTTATTTTGAAACCAAGTTTTAATTTTCACTGAAGAGAGAGCTTATTTATATGGTGAGATGTAATCAGTTTTGATGTAGAATAAAGGATGTTTAAATAGATGACATTTAAAATTTCTTTGCTTTTTGTAAGTATAATAGGTTTAGACACTAGTGATTTTGGTAGGTGAAAGATTAACCACTGTTCTCTTGCAGAGCAGTCTGACAGCTTTGTAACCAATATGTGACCAAGACAGCCAAAGTGTACTGTTTTTCATCTACTCTCTCAAGTCTTTTTTGCTCTTTAGATCTTTTTAGTTAATTTACTGAAAAAAGATGCTATCATTGTTAGGATAACATTTCTTTTTAGAGCATTGCAGTGTGCCTCTACTTAGAATTTTCAATGCAGCTTTTCTACAGAATTTCTTTGCTAAGTATTTTGAAATAATAACATTCTCAACTATTTTATAAGTAAAATCTTTCCTTGGGGCTAACATCTGAAGTTTTTCTTGACAGTTGAAATTGCTGATGTATCCGCTTCTCCCATTGGTTGCATGAACTATTTCTCTGCAATGCAGAGGGCAAGATTACTTTGTTTTGCATTCACCTTGTCACAGGAAAAAAAAAAAAAAAACCCAAACATTTATAATGCTTCATTTGTTTCTCTCTGCCTGCCTGCCTGGGTGTGGGTGTGGGTGTGTGTGTGTGTGTGTGTGTGTGTGTGTGTGTGTGTGTGTGTTAGGGAGAGAGAGAGAGAGAAGTATTTAAAATTTGAATTTAAAAAGGAAAAGATGTGAATTTCCTTGTGTAATAATTATGTTTTTCTTGCATGAGAGTAGAATCCCAAGTATTATAATGAGAATGAATTGGTTTAACCTGACCATGTTATTTTACTCAAAAAATTCCCATGTGGCAAATATTTGTATTAGAATACATTTTGTGTGACTTAGAGATTAAACATAGTTTGTTATAATTTTATGTAATTAGTACCTTAGTTTACATTTAGGAGGAGAGGAAGATTAGTACTGTTTCATCTTTTAAAAAAACTAAATTCTTTCAAAGGTTAAAATTGTAACAACCTGGCGTCGATCTTATTGTTATACTGTTAATAGAATCTAAGATCTTTTAAGGCCTTAAAGTCATCTTAGAATTTATTCTAATTCATTTTATGGAAGAGTTTATTCAGATGCCCATGTAAAGTCAACCAGTTTGGAAAGAGTGAATTCTAAGGTCTCTGGTTTTATGGGAAAAATTAGAATTTGTAATGTTCTGCAACATAAGTATTTTTCATGTTTAAGCCAATACTGTAGAACCAGGTGAAGGCTTTAACTTAAATCTTTAATTTTAGAGTTCCTCTGTTTTAAAATGCTGAAAGCAAAAGGAAAAAGCTTTTTATTTCTTCATTGTTAGACCTTTATTAGTATCTTGTTAAATTGTGTTTTTAGGCTGTCCAGGTAATGGGTCTTGAGAAAAACAGTACAAGTAAAGCCCCATTGTATCAGGTGTCATTGGGACATCTGTATTGTTGTAATGAAATGAACTTTTAAAGTTTAAATTCTGATATTTTCTTTGTGCTTAAGTAAGCCCTGATGCACACTGGTCCGTCTTAATGCAGGCTTGGTATGTCATAGACCAGATAATTTGGGAAAAACGTTACCAGTAAAGCAGTAGGAGGTGTGTCAACCTTTCCGTATTCTTGTATTACAGGCTTTGGATATTTTTTTAGTAATTGGTCCCTTTTTCTGGTGGCAGTGAATTGTATGTAAGCAGTAGAGAAGAGTAAGAGGAGTAGCAGAAGAGACAGTATCAGCCAAAGTTGGAATTGTAAATTGCTTGGCTTCTGCTCATTTCTTTATTTCTCCCCCTAGCTGTACCAGTGCTTTTGTTGGATAGAGTTTGAGTGTAAAAACATACATGACAGAGACTTTATTGGGCAGAGTTCAGAATTCATATTTCCTGAGGAAAAGGGAAGGTGTGCTTTTTGGCTGTGCTCAGCTAAAGGATGCTGTTTCCTTTAACTTCCTGTACTACCTATTGTCTCTACACTTCCTTGACATTTTGTATTGTCTTATGCTCTTACCTTATGTGTTTTTCTAAGTAGGTAGTTAAGCTCCTTGGGGAGTATGAATGACAGCATATTGGGCCTTACACATGGTAAATGCTAAATATTTGTTAGTTTGACTGAATCATTATATAGAAATATTTGTAGCTTCATCAGTAAAATCCTGTTAAGACGGATTAATCCATGAGGGAGAAAATGCTTTTTGTACAGAGCTATTTACTTCAGTGTTTTTACTGAGATGGAATTTTTCCTGAAGAATTTTCTTTTGATCTATTTTTTAAGCGAGTAGAGTTGATTAGGCAAGTAGAGCACTTTTATAATTTTTTTAAAAAAATATTTATTTTTGAGAGAGAGAGACACACACACACAAAGCCCAAGAAGTGGAGTGGCAGAGAGAGAGAGAGGGAGACACAGAATCTGAATCAGGCTCCAGACTCCAGACTCCAAGCTCAGCACAGAGTTTGATGCGGGTCTTGAAACCATGACCCTTGAGATCATGACCTAAGCAGAAGTTGGACGCTTAACTGACTGAGCCACCCAGGCACCCCCTGCAAGTTGAGCACTTCTAAAATCTTGGTGCTATAAGCAAAATTTGTAAATAGTCTTAGGAAGGAGAATAGATGATTCTTTGTATTTGAACCATTGTAAATGATTAGAAATTTTCATTGTATTCCCCTTAATATTGTTATCTAGCCATAGAAATAACTGAAATATACTTTAATCATTGGGAAAAAACCTTTTGGTCTCCATTTTAAGTGAATTACAGTTCTCATCTTTTTACATTGAACTCTGAATAGAGTTTCTAAATCATTCATGTAACGAATATACTATACTCATTCTACTGAGTAGTTTGGTTAAAGCAACTAATAATTCAAAAGATACTTGTTAAGATTGTTGATAATCATTTGTTTTTCAGATGCACAAGATTTAGACTTAAGAATTCAAAGTGGGTGATGGCCGAACTCTTCAAAATTATCCTTTTTTGTTTTCTTACTAGGGTTAGCTGCTTCCATTCATTCAGGCTTAACTGCATTAATTAACAACCATGGACAAGGAATAAGGATTATCTGTTACCTTTTTTTCCCCTTTTTAGTTGGACAAAAGTCTTGTCAAGTTAAACTCCTGGTTACTTATTTGCTTGAAAGATTATCTTACAAATTGTCTTAGAAAACCTCTAATTTAGGAGCACCTGGGTGGCTCAGTCGGTTAAGTGACCCTCGGTTTTGGCTCAGGTCATGATCTCGAGGTTTTATGAGTTCAAGCCCCACATCAGGCTTTGAGCCTGCTTGGGATTCTCTCTCTCCCTCTCTGCCCCTTCCCCACTCCTGCTGTCTTGGTGTCTCTCAAAATAAATAAAAAAATAAACTTAAAAAATATTAAAAATAAAAAACAAAAAAGAAAACACCTAATTTAGCATCCTCTTACTGTTCTTAGTGTTAAGAAATCCTGCATTCTTGACAAGTGTTCATTCAGTTTCTGCATTAATCAGTCTTCTAGGGCCTGGTAGAATGCTCATTTCTCTGTGAAAGTCGATTTCATTTTTGAACAACTCTTTAAGATCTTGATGCTAGTCACCTCTCAACCCACTCTTCCTCTGTCCCACACAATATTTAATATTTGTTTTCTGGAACAGCTCAGACTTCTGCTACATGAGAAGTCTTCCAGCATTAGAAGAGCACTGTTAGGGATCATCTATGGATTGTACTATATGTTCTCTCTACCCTCCTTTTTATAATTGAGAAAACTTTTGTTTCTTACGGTCTTTCCTGTGAAGTTTATTAGCAACTAATTGTCATTTGAACTGGTGGAGGGTAAACAGGAGGCAGTCAGCTGCCTACCATTATATGGGCAAAGTCAGAACTGATGTTTCTAGGTGAAGAACAGGGAATGTAGGGATTGGGGACTTGAAATAATGTCTAGAAAGTCCACTGAAGATTATGGAAAGTTGACAAGAAAAATCTTTATCTTTTGTTTTTACATTTGTCTTTCTATAGGTTTTCAGTACTGAGAAGTGATTTATTTGGCCTGGAGACACAAAATAGCTTCTAGATCGGTGCTCTTACTACTTTTGTTATTTTAGGCTTTATTTTTAAATTTTCTGTCTCAGTGTGGAGATCTTCTTAATTCAGAACAGAAGGTACAGTTTCTTGGGTAGCTAAGCTAGTTTTTTCAGATGTTGTCCCCTCCTAATCTTTCTTGTTGTGACTGTTTATAATTGTCTAGTTAAGGAATTTGGTTTTTTGGAGTCTCTCCTTTGCTATTTCTTTTTAATTGTGTAATTTAAAAAAATGTTTTCTTTATTCATTTATGAAATTTCAGATCTAACAGGAAGGAAGGAAAGCTCAGGAGGATAGCTGTTCTGGATATTCATCATCTGGCATCCTCACAGCACTGTATTGAATTTTTAAAAACCATTTCAGTTAAGTAACTTTGGTGGTGGTGAAAAAATCTTTGGGAAGAGTGAAAGATCTAGGTGTACTGTGATTAAGTCGCCTAATTTTTACTCTGGTGAAAGGAAGGGAGGAAAACAGCAGCAGGGCAAAAATGAAACGTAGCAATGTCTAGAATCCAGAGTGACAAAAAAGAGGGGTGTAATGAGGCACAAATGATTTTTCTGGGACTTATGACCTTAGGCAAGTTACTAACTGCCCTTTCAGTTTCTAATTAGGTGAAATATGATTGATAATAGTCCTTGCTGATAGGGTTAGCTACCTGATATTTTAAATTTGAATGTCACGTAGTGAATACTGTCAGCTATTAAAAGCAACAAAGAAACAGGAGATAGGGGATAGGACTGGGCTGTACTTCTTGGGTAATCATTTGTCAGGACCACATATACATATAATCTTTTGACATTTACTGGGCATAGTCACATCTCCATACTATGGTTCCCCTTTAGAGACCAGATAATCTGGGAAATGGCCTGATTTTTATCTTAATCATATGTGGTGCTATAAGTGAACCTTTAATACTCTTAGGATGCTCAGTAGTTTGAAAAGGAGCCCTAAATAGAATTTCTAAATAATTATTTCCAGATAGAATGTAAGAGAGCAGGTTTTTGTTACCAGTTTCGTGATAGACTCTTTGATAAAGATTTCCTTTTATGCTAGGAAAACAACTCCATTTTCTAGAAAAAAATACTTAATGTTCATTTTATGTGGATGATATGTGTATCAGCCAATTTATTAACTAGGTGTTAGGCAGCCATGTTCTAGCTTAGGGAAGAAAAAAAAAAGCTGTGTTTGTGTGGAGCCCTTTGCTCCTATCCTTGCCCCTTTGCGTTCATCGGAGTTCATGTTGGATCAGTCATTGTGAAAGGCAGTTTCTTATTTATATATTGATTTAGTTCATACTGCAAATTTTAACCTCAAATGCACAGTTTTTCTACTTGGACTTAATTTAAGCCATTTGGATGGGATGTGACCATAGGAATGAAATTTGTCTTTGAGTAGTCTACTCATGAGACTAGTGCAGATACATCCTTTTTTTTTTTTTCTTTTTGAGATCTCTGAAAGCTACTTAGGAGTGAGCTGAGATTGCAAACCAACCTCATTTTCAAAGGTAGAAAATTAAACCAGTTGATTTTTCTATGAGGCTTTCTGTTTGTAGTGCAAAATTTGGCACTCACCAGTGAGTTTAAGTGCTCTAAACTTCTGGAGCTTGGCTCACAATGCAGAACTTAATAAAAGTAGTATTTATGAATGGAAGATGGTACCCCTTCAATGTTTGGATCATAAATGGATTTTTTTCTTATGTAACTAATGACTAGGTTAAATAGATTTATAAGCTGGTTTAGAAAACTACTATTCAACAAGTTTTCGGAGTTGTTTAATGTTAAACCTTTAACCAAATTGAGGTTGCCATATAATGTGTTTTATGGTGACAGTTTGTATTGGTTGTGTGATTCAGAATAATTTCTTATTTCTAAGACTCAATTATTACAAGTGAATTGCAATGTATTTGATCTAGGTTAGTGTTTCTCAAACTTAAGCACACATTAGAATCAACCAGAGGGCTTGTTAAAACACAGATTGCTGGGTCCCAGCCCCCAGAGTTTCTGATTTAATAGGTCTGGGGTGGTGCCTGAGAATTTACATGTCATTTTTCTTTTTTAAAGATATAATTTTGGTGGGGGAGTGCTTGGGTGATTGTTGGTTAAACATCCGACCTTTGATTTCAGATCAGGTCATGATCTCATGGTTTGTGAGTTCGAATCCCACATCGGGCTCTGCGATGGCAGTGCAGAACCTGCTTGGGATTCTCTCTCTCTGCCTCTCATTCTCTCTCTCTCAAAAAAAAAAAAAATTAATTTTGTAAAAGTAATTTCTACACCCAGCGTGGGCTCTAACTCAACAACCCCAAGATCGAAGTCGCATGCTCCACCAACTGAACCAGCCAGGTACCCTGAGAATTCACATTTCTAATAAGTTCCTAGCTGTTGCTGATGTATTGCTGGTTTGGGGACCACACTTTGGAAATCACTGACTTGCAGACTAATACAGGGTCTCTGCTGTGTAGAGTTAATTATGTGTAATAGTGAACAGAGGTGCCTTTAGTTCAAATTTCATGGTGATGAAAGTCTTTATACACCCAAGCAACCAGGAGATCCTGTATTATATGGACAAAGGAAAAAAAAAACACCTAGTGCCTTTTAATGTAGAACACTTTTTTCATTGTCTTTGCAGTCTTATTAGTAAGTTTTGAGTTTCCTCAAATGAGAGCTGTTTATTAGGCACTTTGATCAGACTCAGCATCTTGCTTTTTTAAAGGTCGGGTAAGGACAAGGGGACGGGATATTTATAACAGTAGTATAGCAAGTGTTAATGGCTATATAGAGGAACAAATGTAAAGCTGTAATGAAACTTTTGTTTTATTATGGTTAGAAAAATGTTCATGAAAGACCTGTAGTTTCCATTCATTTGATTAACATTTTTTTTATTGGACACTATAGCTGTATTCATCTTACCAGATATAAGGAAGTGTGGTCTGCTTTTGAAAATCTTCTGTTAAAGACCCTTGAGATTTTTAAGTTATGTCATGATTTTTGAACATATTTCTTCTGTCACAGTGAACTGTTATTTCTTGTGGTGTTAGTGGCAGTCCTTCCTTTCAAAATTAGGGCTCTTGGGGTGCCTGGGTGGCTCAGTCGGTTAAATGTCCAACTTTGGCTCAGGTCATGATCTTGTAGTTTGTAGGTATGAGCCCTGCATTGGGCTCTGTGCTGACAGCTCAGAGCCTGGAGCCTGCTTCAGATTCTTTGTCTCCCTCTGTCCCTCCCCCGCTTGCGCACGCTCTCTCTCAAAAATAACATTAAATTTTTTTTTTTAAATTATGGCTCTTAAATTGTTATGAATTGATAAATTTGAAACCTGTTATAGCAACATAAAAATCAAAAGAAACAGATGTACGAGTTCTAATGAAATAGATCTTTGTTTTGGCTGCACAGAGTCCTTTTGCCTATTTTTTGGTGACGGTATTTCATGAAGATGTGTACTGTGAAACCAAGTTTTGCATAGCAGCTGCTTTCCCTTTCTTTTGATTTCTCTTTTACCCTTGTTTCAGTTACTCCTGTGTGATAAATTACTCCAAAACTTCATTTTATTATGCACACATTCTGCCTGTTAGGGATTCAGATAGGACACACAGTGGGGTTGGTGTCTCTGCGCTAATGATTCCTGGGGCCTCAGCTGGGAAGACTAATAATGCTTGTTTGCTTCATGTCTGGTGCTTGGGCTATGATTCTAACACTAGGATTGCTGACCAGAATTCTTAAATAAGACCTCTTCATGGCTTGGCCTCCTCATAGGATGGCAACCTCAGGGTTGTTGGACATCTTTTATTTATTTTTATTTTTTTTAATGTTTTATTTATTTTTTGAGAGAGAGAGAGAGAGAGGCAGAGCATGAGCAGGGGAGGGGCAGAGAGAGAGGGAGACACAGAATCCGAAGCAGGCTCCAGGCTCTGAGCTGTCAGCACAGAGCCCGATGCGGGGCTTGAACCCACAAACCGTGAGAAGGGTTATTGGACTTTTTAAATGATAGCTTGGGACTCCAAATGTTTTTAGTGACTAGCAAATAGGACAGAGATACATTGCTTTTATGACACAGCCTTGGAAGTTGTACAGTATCACTTCCACTGTACTCTGTTGGTTGAACCCCACTTAGTACAATGGCAGGGGAATTGTACTAGTTCTTAATGGTGCAGTGAACAGTATGTAGAGCTACAGATGTGGCCATTTTTGGAAAATGCAATCTGCCGTAGAGTTTGGGTTGGATAAATACTAAATTTGATATTGTGTAGAAAATTGGAGCTTTGCTTTTCTCTAAAGGTTATTTATTTTGAGAGAGAGAACGTGGGGGAGGGGTAGAGAGAGGGAGAGAATTCCAAGCAGGCTCCTCACTGTCAGCTTGGAGTCCAGTGTGTGGCTCAAACTCATGAACCATGAGATCATGACCTGAGCCAAAACCAAGAGCTGGACGCTTAACCAGCTGAGCCACGCAGGTGCCCTTGGAGCTTTTCTCCTTTAGGGTAGCTTGCCCAACTATAGGATAGTATATAGATTCATATTCAAAGATTATTATAGGTTAAAGTCTTGGCAGTATCCTAAAATCTGCCAATCTTAATAACTTTTTTATAGCATGAAATTATAATTTTTTTATTATACATACTATATGTTCATTGCAGAATATCTTAAGTGTACAAAACAAAGCAAAAGGAAAAAAGTTCCACCTATAGTTCTACCACTCAGGTACATTCTTAACATTAAAAAAGCTTTTCATATATATTTTTACATATAAACCATCATGATTTAGGAATTCGATTTGACATCCATTTTGATTGGCATGTATGGTTTTAAATTTGTAAGACATTAAATGATAGAGCTAAACTAGGTATGTAAAACTCTACCCTGTAAGGGATATATACTGCACTCAACTCTGTATTAATTTTAGATTTAGCAACAGTTTCTTTGAAGAATGTATGAAAAAGGAAGATAATAAATGCTAGGTATGAGCTAATAGCAGTTTTTCTTTTGCCTAGCAGTGAATTCAGAATTTTTACTGTACTAGCACTACATTTCAGGCCCTCTTTCCATTTGCATATTTTCTGTTATCTGTATATTTCTAAATAGAGGAATCCTGACTATAATAAAGTGCTATTATACCCTAAGTCATCATTAAAAGCAAATCTTGTTTGTTTTTTTCTTTAAAATAGCCTACCCTTTTAATAAATGAATGAGTTGTCTTTATTCATCCTCAGAGTGTTCTGAGACAGTTGAGCTTATCTTTTTTACCTGGAATTAGGCCTGTCAGATCAGTGTAGAAAAAACTTGCATTTTTCAACTGGTAGACTTGAATTTTATACCTCTTCAGCCGGAGGTTATGGTGTGAAATAGTATACCTAAGCATAAAATTGGGTACTTGGGTCAGCCTTTAATGTTTTAATGTTGATTTTGGTTTTATTTGCCTCTAGGATAACTAAGGAATTGTTAGGCTTTTAATTTAGGGTGGAATGGTTATGCAAGTTGACTAATGGTTCTGGTGCAAAGAAAATGGATGATTTGACCTAAAACAACTTTTTAGTATTGTTTTTAAACTTGTTTGTTGACCCTGAATGCATTTTATCAGATTTTGTGTTTCGTGGCTAATTTTATTATTACTAAGGGTGAAGAACAATATATGTTTATAATTTATTGTGATTATATTAATTTAAAAATTTGTCCCCTTTAATTTAGGTTTCTACTTATTCCTGCTCCTCTGACTTTTAAAACAATAACTTGACTACTATCAAGAATTGTCAAGAATTTTTGACTATTGTATTACCTGAGTAATACTTTTCTTTGGGGTCTTATCTAATAGTAGCCTGGGAAACTGCCAACATTTTCCTTTTAGTTGGGGGGAAAAAGATGACTTAAACCAGAGGTTAATTTTCTGTCCCACTGTCATATTTAATTCCATTTGTGAGAAAAGAAAGCAAAGCTGTTGAGTAATGCACTATCCATAGGTGATGTGATAGCTTGGAGTATCATGTTGTTCAAGAGAAATGGATGAGGCCTATCAAAGACAGTATGCACATGGGTTTTTTTCAGGGAAAATACACTCTTTTTATATCACTTAGTCACACGAAGTGAGGAAGTGAGGTGAGGAAGGGACAAGAATTTAACATTATAAAATGTCTGATATGCTTCTGTGTAAGTAGGATCATAACCAAATTGTGGCCTTCACCCATGTTGGTAGGAACCATTTGTGCAGGCCATCTGATGCATATCTCTTTTGAGAAACCTAAATAAGCAGTGTTGTATCATGTCATTGGCTTATACTGTGGAATTTGGTTATTATTCAGCAGGGGCTGGAGTGTCTGCATTCATATTTTAGCGCACTATTTATTAAACTAAGTTATTTTATGTACAAACTTAAACTGAAGTTAACTAAAAATTATCTTTAGGGCAAGATTTGAGACAAACTTAGAGGATTACATGGGTTTGTTATTTCAGCATGGTTAGGCTGGTATATACTTTAAAATGTGGGGCATAATTCTTTTTTTCTTTTTACATAGGGCAAGCTTGATGATTACCAGGAACGAATGAACAAAGGGGAAAGGCTTAATCAAGATCAGCTGGTAAAGATGCTACATTTTATTGAAGATTTTCTGCTCACTATTTTTAATAAGAAAATTAATTTTGTGGTTCTTTATGTTTCCAGTAAAGTTGGGCTCTGTCTTTGTTATTTTAGGATGCCGTATCTAAGTACCAGGAAGTCACAAATAACTTGGAGTTTGCAAAAGAATTACAGAGGAGTTTCATGGCATTAAGTCAAGATGTAAGTAGAAGACTATGTATATATGTTTATGAAATATTAAAAATAAGGAAGGCAAAAAATTTTATTTCTTTACGATTGATAAGCTCTTTGTAAGATGAGAGGATTGGATCCAATTATATCTAAGATGCTTTCCAGTTCTGTAAAGTTTAAAGTAACACCTGAAAGATGCCTTTTTAAAATTTTTAAAAATAATTTATTGTCAAGTTAGCTAACATTCAGTGTATATACAGTGTAGTCTTGGCTTCAAGAGTAGATTCCCATGATTCATATGTACAACTAGTGCTCATCCCATCAAGTGCCCTCCTCAGTGGCCAACTCCCCACCCCCATCAACCCTCAGTTTCTTCTCTGTATTTAAGAGCCTCTTATGGTTTGCCTCTCTGTAACTTATTTTTCCTTCTCTTCCCCTATGGTCTATTAGTTTCTCAAATTCCACGTATGAATGAAAACATCTGTCTTTCTCTGACTGACTTTTTTTTTTTAAACATTAAAACAATTTTTTTAATGTTTGTTTATTTTTGAGAGAGAGAGTGTGAGTGGGGGAGGAGCAGAGAGAGGGAGACACAGAATCCAAAGCAGGCTGCAGGCCCAGGCTCTGAGCTGTCAGCATAGAGCCCAGTGCGGGGCTGGAACTCACAAACCGTGAGATCATGACCTGAGCCGAAGTCTGACACTTAACTGACTGAGCCACCCAGGAGTCCCAGACTGACTTATATCACTTAGCATTATACCCTCCAGTTCCATCTACGTTAATTGCAAATGGCAAGATTTTATTCCTTTTCATCACTGATCTGTTCATCTTTACATCTTTATCTGTTCATCAGCTGATGGACATCTGGGCTCTGAAAGATGCCTTTTAAAAGGACTGAGTCTCAGATATGACAAATATATATATAGGAGATACCCTGAAGATCTCTTAAAAAATTAGCTTGTATATACGTGTATATATAAATATAGCAGGCATTTATTTTCTGTATATTCCTTTATACCTAATGACCATCTTATAATTCTGTTAACTATCAGAAAATAGGTCTTTTTTTTTTGGTAATCACTGTCTCCATTAGGGATCTTAAGGAATGTGGCAGAGTGGGATACATTGCTCTTGTATCAACTCGTGATCCAACAAAGTAAAGTGGTTTTGTGTTTTTCCCATACATTTTTGATGTGATAGAAACCTTTGGGAACAGGACAAAAATGAAATACAGGCAAAGTCAAATAATTTGAAAGTTGAGATCAGAAAATTAATCTTCTGAATTAGTATTAGCTTATTTGGAGAAAGGCTAAAAGCACTGAAATACAAAACTGCCTCTGATTTGGTAAAATGAATAAACAAAACAATTTATTATGTGATGAGAGACATTGCAGTACAGAGATGAAAAGTTCTGATTCTGGAACCATATTGTCTGGTTTGAACCCTGATTCTGCCACTTAATAGTTGTAGGACTTTGAGTTACTTAACTTGTCTATCCCTATATCACTCAGGGTTTTCCAGACAAACAGAACCAGTAGTATCAAAAGAGAAGGGGAGAGGAGTGGGGCCATCACACTGCTTCAGTTTTCTAATCTGTAAAATGGTGATAATAATGGTACCTCCCTCATCTCAGGGTTGTGAGCAATATTTGATGCATAATTAATATATTTCATGCACTTATTATTAAATTTGATTAAAGTTGGAAAATATTGATGGTATCCCTCAAAATGGAATAAATGAAACTTAATTTACACCCAAGTTGGGAATTGATCCACTTAGGTCAGATGAATCCTGGCCAATTAATTTTCTGATTAAAAAAAAATTTATGGGTCATAGAAGTAGGATTGCTATACAATTTAATAATAGAATCAGTCTATTTCTAAAACTACTAACAACTGTGTAAGTGAAAATACTTGTAGTCTCCTTTGCTTTTATGTTAACACTGGTATTTTCAGGAACTTTTCATTGGGTCTTTAACTTCATTGGCAGTCTTTTTATTGAACTCTGATCCTTTATCGCGCTTTCCCACAATTGTTAAACACCTTTTTTGTTTTGTATTCAAGAATTCTTTAATCAAGCTCCAGCCTACCTTTTCTAGATTTCATATTTTCCTTACTTGAACTGCTCATTTTATTCAGAGTGGCATTCTTTATCTTACTTCTTTGGTTTTATTGACTTATTTCATATTCCTGCCTCTATTCCTATATTTCCTGCCTTTGGCTAGTGGCTGCTTCTCTGTCCTAAAATTGTACCCCTCACCCCCAGTAAGATTATGTTCCTTTCTCCTTGAAAGCTTTCTAGAGTGCCCTAGCTGGGATTTCATATCTCTGTTCATATGTACTGTTCACTTGCCACTTAACTGCTAAATATCATTTAATCTGCTGCCCTCTCTGCTGCCATCATAGATTTGTCTTATTGTAGACTTTATTGTTCTCCTATGTCTCTCTTCCCCCATTACTCCCTTTATTATACTTTTCTTTTTTTTTCTTTTTAATTTTTTTAAATGTTTATTTATTTTAGAGAGAGAGCGGGAGTGGGAGAGGGGCAGAGAGAGAGGGAGACACAGAATCTGAAGCAGGCTCCAGGCTCTGAGCTATCAGCACAGAGCCCGACACAGGGCTTGTACCCACAAACTCTGAGATCGTGACCTGAGCCGAAATCGGACGCCTAACCCACTGAGCCACCCAAGCGCCCCTTTATTATACATTTTGTATGTCTTTATTTTGGTTTTCTCTGTCTCAATTTATCCCAGTGAGGCTTGAGAAAGGGGAAGAAGGTGGGAAGGAAGACACTTTCATGGCTCTTGAAAAGATTGACCTTTCTTTAAAATTCTGACCATTCTTTGAGCCCAGTCTGACACTGGACATGAGAAGAGAGAGACGTACTTGAGTCTGGTTGATGTTCTCCCTTCAACCTTCACAGGAAAGTAAAAGACGAGTACTAGGAAAAGAGTAGTGGGAAAAATACATGTGTACTAAGCATTTATTTGTCTTCTGCCACCTTCTTTTTCTCTGCCAGCATCCCCTTATTCATAAAAACAAGTTAGTTTTAGTCACTATTTTCAAAATGTTGGGATAATATAATACTAGCACTGGGTTGTGAGGAAACAGTGGTGGGTTTTAGCATCTCTTTTTAAGTTGATAGTAGGTACTTAAAATGAAAATTTTGGACCAGTTTTCCATAGAGGAGATGGATATAGGTAAGATTTTTTTTTAATTTTGCTGTACTTGGGTTTCTTTTTTAATTGGCTCGGGTTCTTAATTAGAAATTTTAATTCTTATACTTTTTATTATGAAAAATTTCAAAACTAAAGAAAGGAATATAATGAATACCTCTGTACCCATACCCAGCTTCTACAGTTTTTATCTCATGGACAGTCCTGTTTGATATACTCCCTTGTTCCCTGTCAGCTAGATTATTTTGAAGCAAATCCGAAATATATTGTTTTATTGGCAACATTTAGTGTTACAATAATACCTTATAGGGAAAAAAAGATGTGTTCTGAATTTCTAACATCTGCTTAAAACAGATGATGTTATTAGATATTAAACTCTATTTGTACGTTAGGAATCAGCATTTTGTGTATCAGGATCACATAACTCATCGAGTAAAATATGTCTTACATTGGAAATGAAATTGGCTGAACTAAATTGGGAGTTTTGTGAAATTCATTTTAATGTCTATGCTTAATATTTTTATGCAGATTCAGAAAACAATAAAGAAGACTGCGCGTCGGGAGCAGCTTATGAGAGAAGAAGCAGAACAAAAACGTTTAAAAACTGTACTTGAGCTCCAGTATGTTTTGGACAAATTGGGGGATGATGAGGTGCGAACTGATCTGAAGCAAGGATTGAATGGAGTGCCAATATTGTCTGAAGAGGAATTGTCATTGTTGGATGAATTCTACAAATTAGCAGACCCTGAACGGGACATGAGCTTGAGGTATAGTGGTATTTGGTAGTAGAAACTTCTAAATGTTGGCTTGACAACTAAAAGGTAATTAATTAGCTTTTTAATTATTATTATAAGGTTGAATGAGCAGTATGAACATGCCTCCATTCACCTATGGGACTTGCTGGAAGGAAAGGAAAAATCTGTATGTGGAACAACCTGTGAGTATTATAATTGTTGTAACTAAGACTATAATTTTGTAACTAAGAATCTTTAAAAGTTAGTTTTCTTTTTGAAAGTAATGTTAATTGGAGAAATTTTTAGAATTGTGTAAGTAATATTCATCTACTGTTTACTTTTTAGTTTATTTCCTTTTTTTCCTTTCTGCTGTGTGTGTGTGTGTGTGTGTGTGTGTGTGTGTGTGTGTGTGTGTGTAAGTAAAAAAAAACCCATCATGAATCAATAAATCTGTAGAGATGGGAATCCCCTGACTTATCACGATTTTGTTTGTAACTTACTCTCTGCTTGAGGTGGACAGATTAATACTGAATAGGCTTTCCAGAGTTCTTGGTATTACATAGGGACTGGTTTTTCCTTATGGCTGAAATTTTGTGAAAAAATACTTACTATACCTCATACATTTTACTCATGGTCATTGCCTTCATCTTTTCTTAGTTTTTCATAGACTTCTGGTAATTTGAGGACATTAATTCTTTTGTGCTTTTTAAAAACCTTAACCTCAAATATGCAATGTTTATTGACTTTAAAGAAAACAAAGGACATTTAAGCTTCACTTCATTGGTAAATTAGGAATTTTAGGTTTATTCTCTTAGTAAATAATAGGTTCTTATCTTTGCTATTTATAAAGGTGGTTTAGGGAAGTAGATTTTTGAACATCTTAAGGTAAAAGTGCTTATACCTTATTTTTAGCTGTTTGGTGAAAAATCGGATTAAAAGCTTTAATTGGCAAAACTGTATGATGTAATTTGGATCGTATTTGCTTTAAGGAAATGGGTAAATCAAATACGAAGAAACAACTCTCTTAATCTTTTCATTTAAGAAATAATTTTCTTGAGGCACCTGGGTGGCTCAGTCGTTTAAATGTCTGACTCTTGGGGCACCTGGGTGGCGCAGTCGGTTAAGCGTCCGACTTCAGCCAGGTCACGATCTCGCGGTCCGTGGGTTCGAGCCCCACGTCGGGCTCTGGGCTGATGGCTCAGAGCCTGGAGCCTGTTTCCGATTCTGTGTCTCCCTCTCTCTCTGCCCCTCCCCCGTTCATGCTCTGTCTCTCTCTGTCCCAAAAATAAATAAACGTTGAAAAAAAAAATTTTTTTTAAAAATAAATGTCTGACTCTTGATTTTGGCTCAGGTCATGGTCTCACAGTTCGTGAGATTGAGTCCTGTGTAGGGCTTTGTGCTGTGCAGAGCCTGCTTGCGATTCTCTTTCTCGCTCGCTCTCTGCCACTTCCCCCACTGTGCTTCTTTCTCCCCCAAAATAAATAAATAAACTTTTTTTTTTTTTTTTTAAGAATTTTTCAGGGCTCTGGGGTGGCTCAGTCAGTTGGGTATCTGATTTTGGCTTAGGTCATGATCTCATAGTTCATGGGTTTGAACCCCATGTTGGGCTCTCTGCTGTCCAAGCAGAGCCCCCTTGGGATCCTCTGTCTTGCTCTCTCTCTGCCCCTCCCACACATGTATGCGTGTGTTCTCTCAAAAATAAACATTAAAAAAAAAATTAAAAATAAACTAAAAAAATTTTCTTTGTTGTGTTGTTTAGTGTATTTCTTTGTAAAGAAATCTTTGTGTCTTCTTAATTTTAGTTTTGCCACAAATATGTACAGAAGTTTTATTAGGAAGAAATTTACATACGTGTATAAACTTGTTAGCTTAAAAAAGTAGTTTTAGTTCAAGCCTGATCAATTTTTCATGAACGTTATTGATGAGTAACAAGGGTTAAAGTATAAGTTTATATCTTGTTAGGGTGTCTTTTGCCTAGTCTTGTTTACTTACCTTAGGAATGTAACATCTTTATAACTAATGAAAAGTTACTAATGTATTCAAGTTAGTATTTTTATGTGCATTCAGTTTTCAGATTTTTTTTAATGCTTATATATTTATTTTGAGAGAGAGAGAGGCAGAGAGAGAGAGGGAGAGAATCTCAAGCAGGCTCTGTGCTGTGAGCTCAGAGCTTGACGCCGGGGCTCGAACTCACAAACCATGAGATCATGACCTGAGCCTAAATCAGGAGTCGGTTGCTTAACCAACTGAGCCACCCAGGCGGTCCCTCATGCATAAGTTTTTTATTTTTTATTTTTATTTATTTTTATTTTTTATTTTTTATTTTTTTAAAAATTTTTAACGTTTTTATTTTATTTTTGAGACAGAGAGAGACAGCATGAACGGGGGAGGGTCAGAGAGAGAGGGAGACACAGAATCTGAAACAGGCTCCAGGCTCTGAGCTGTCAGCCCAGAGCCCGACGCGGGGCTCGAACTCACGGACCGTGAGATCATGACCTGAGCCGAAGTCGGACGCTTAACCAACTGAGCCACCCAGGCGCCCCTGCATAAGTTTTTTAAAATGAATAGTTTTGAGTCGTGAGTCTCTGAAGTGGGGAAGGAAAACATGAAATGTTTGGCATAGAAAAAGTTGTGGGTAGTTTTATTGTTAATAGAGGTAATTTTATGATATTTTAATATAGTCCTGGGAAGTTTTATTTTTCTGTATAGTGACTGATTAGGGAATAGATACATTCTATGTACATAGGTATATTCTATGTTTTCAAGGCCAGGAAATTGAGATTCTTCTTTGTTGTAGTTTTTGAGTGAGAGGGGGAGAGAGAATCTTAAGCAGGCTATTCATGCTCAGCGAGGAGTCCAAGGGCCAGGCTCAATCTCCTGACCTGAGCCAAAATCAAGAGTCTGACGCTTAACTGACTGAGCCACCCAGGCAACCGGAGATGAATTCTTGACACACACCTTCTCCTGCTGCTCTGCCCTCTCATATCTTAGTGTGTACCAAATTGTGACAGTTTTTTGCCTTTCAAATATCTTCTGAATCTGTCTCTCCTACGTTTCTCCCTTAGTGCATTCTCTTAACTGAATCCACCCTTCCCATCCCTCTTTAAAATTTTTTAATGGCTGTCTTTTAAATTAAATTTTATATACATTTGTCTTTAATTTAAAGACCTTGCATGTTCTGGCTCTTAATCAGTTTCTCCAGACTAGTCTGTATGCTTTTTCTTCCTCCCTATCCCTCCTCAGCTACAGTGCATGCTTTCATTTTCTTGTATTTGGTACCCCTTTTCTATATCCTTATCCTTTATACAGGGCTTTGTAAATGGTGTTGCTTCTGCCTTGAAACACTTCTTTCTACTACTCATCTTCTAGATCTCTGCTCTTGCAGGACTCACATACCAGGAAAGCTTCCTGTGCCTCTCTCTGATTAGGTTCAATCCATTGTACCTCTTTGTAGTACGTTTCACAGATGTGATTTCACTGCTTTTATATCTGATAACTTTTCTCTATTGGACTGTAAACTTAGGGAAACTTAGGGAGGGCAGATACTGTATCTTACATATTTTGTAGCCCCATTGCCTAGCACATTGCCTAACATATAGGTAGGTGCTAAATAAATAATGAATAAATGATAACTGTCAGCTTTTTTTTTTCTTGCAGTTACATAAAATATATAAAGTTTAGTACTAATAGATTCTTCTTGTTCTCTATCATTCCATAATTTCTGTCCTTAGTGGACTTCAATGTTTTTTATATGTATGTTTCAGTAACAGTTGATAAGGTTTTTTTCTTACCACAGCATTTTGTAGCATATTGAATCTTACTCAGGTCAGGCATGCCCGATAGTCTAACATTATAATTCATGTTCTGTTTTTAGATAAAGCTCTAAAGGAAATTGTTGAGCGTGTTTTCCAGTCAAACTACTTTGACAGCACTCACAACCACCAGAATGGGCTATGTGAGGAAGAAGAGGCATCCTCAGCACCTGCAGCTGAAGATCAGGTAGCTGAAGCTGGTGAGTACTTAGGTGGATATGAGCTGTAGTGTAGGAATCTTGGTTTTACTCTCCTTTGCCACAAGTTCAAGCTCTGCATTTATTTAGTTATGTATGCACACTGAGAGTTTTAAAGGAGCTTTAAGCACAACAAAACATTAAAACAATGCATATTAAGAATAATTCCCAGAGGTCTTGAAGATCAATCATTTACTTACTGGTCTTGATCACTATTACAAACTGATAACTTTTTTTGTTGCAATATTGCTGGCCTGGAGTACAGATGAGGGGAAATGTTTTAGGACTTTTTAAGTACATTTTGGCTGACATACCTAGATTTATTGTTGTTTACCATGCCAGTATATGAAGGGTGTGTGTGTGTATGTTAAATGATGGGGAGATTATAACTCTAATCCTGAGCCATAAATTTCTCAGTGGCAAGGGATCTTTTCAAATTAACTTTAGTACAACACTAATATGTAGGTAAGCACCTACCAGGGATACTTTTATAACATAAGTTGATGAATAAAATTCTCAGTACCATTGGAAACATTGTCAGAGTATGAATTTTGAAATGGTTGAAAAGAATCAGACTGCCTGGATTGTAATCTTGGCTTTGACGCTCATTAGCTATGTAACTTTGGGCAAGTGACTGAATTTCTCTGTCTCTTTATCTCTGCTGAGAAAGCAGTACGTGAAAGTATATATATGGTGCCTCTCACATAGTAAGCACTTTACACAAGTCTTAGCTATTAGGTTGAAACTAGAAGGGAAGATTGCACATTGGTGGAATTTATGGTTGCAGATGGATATAGTAAGCCTCCTCTCCATCCCCCCAACCACTTTACCAAGTAGGTTAAAATAGTAAGATTTTAATCTGTATGTTGCTGTATGATAGTACTCTAAGAATAGAGAGGTTTTAACTTAGGTCTTTACTGGCATTATACCTAGTCCAGAATAACTACTCTTGAGCCTAATTTATTCTGTAATAAATGGTAAAGAAAACTCTTTCTAAATGTTGTAAGAATGATAAAATACAGAAACTTAATGCTAACTATTGTAACTTTGTAAATAAATTCTGGCTGTTTGATGGTAAACTCTTAACTTATTTGGAGTTGAAATGAATTGCTAATAAAAAAAAATACTTTCTTAACACTCATTTATGTCAATTTTTAACTACTTAGAACCTGAGCCAGCAGAAGAATACACGGAACAAAGCGAAGTTGAATCAACAGAGGTATGATTTTTATTTAATGCTAGCTTTCCTTTTCTGCCTTTCAAACAATTCTCAAACATTTATTTTGCTTTGCAGTATGTAAATAGACAATTTATGGCAGAAACACAGTTCAGCAGTGGTGAAAAGGAGCAGGTAGATGAGTGGACAGTTGAAACAGTTGAGGTAAGAGTTCTCTCAGTTGCAAAGTTGATGTCTTTTGTTTTAATTAGTCATTTTTATCTCTCCTAAGAACAGACTTAGTTTTTTGCATTATTAGTACATTTACTGTCATATTAAACTTAATACACATAACAGGATCATCATGTTTTAAAAAGTAATTTGTTTATCCCTGTGTATGTTTAATAGAATCTCTGCTGATCTAGCTACAGAAAATTTATATAAAGTTATCTGTGGAAGTGGGAAAAAAAAGTTATCTAAGGTTATTAAAGTACATGATTTTCTATTGTCGATACCAGGCTGCTGTTTAAAAATCTGGGCTCCCACATAGATAACCTCCAGAAAAGGCCCACCTTCCAAGGGATATTTTGGAGTTTCCTCTTAGACTCCTCTTTCTCCCTAATGCGCTAGACTTCTGGTGTTTCCTAATTCTGTCCCTTAATTGACATTACCTTTTTTCAGGTCCTCATGTCTAGTTCAGAGGCTCTCTTCATATTTTTCTTTTCTAACTGCCCCAGGCCATCCTATTCACTTTTACAGGTCAATTATTAGAAAAGTTAGTTTTGATTAAGTTACTTTCACTTGAAACTCTTTGATGGTGCCGTGTTGCCTATAAGATAAAATCAAATGCCTTACCAAATTAGTCCCAACCATCCTTTCCATCCTCTTTTAGGTGACTTCTTTTATGTATTCATATATCTAAAGTGCAGGAAAAATAATGTCTTCTATCATTCTCCAAAGGTGCAATTGTAGTAGTACTTTTAGCTCTTATTGATGTGCCAAAACATACTACTGATAACCTGCCCCTGACCCCAGAAAGTTACCTAGTTTAGATGAAAACACTGTTCCATGAAACCCTACCAAGACAGTCTGTATTTGCTGAATTATGCAAGGCAGTTCAGAAATAGTAGAGGAGGTTTAGAAGAAAATAAGATGTAAAAGATCTATGTAATGGTGGTGTGTGAACCTACTGGGCCTTGACTAAAAGTAGATTTGGTGTGTATTTTCAGGGAAGTCAGATAATAGGTATATATTAGCATGGATATGCAGGTAGAAATGAATTAGCATATTTGTTTTGTTGAACATTAGGAATGGAAAGTATGGGTTGGCATAGTAGGAAAAGACTGGGAAGTAACAGTGCTTTGTAGTTAAGTACTTTTTTGCATTTTATTGAGGGAGAAAAGTATATTATCACACTTAGCACCGTGCCAGTATGGTTTGTTTTTAAGTACTTGGCAGGTAGGGTCTTTTTAAAGGCTATCCATATGGGATTCTAAGGAATTTTTTGACCAGCCTGATGTAGATGACAGATCAGTTGGTCTTTGTGATCAGTTTAGGTAATGATGATTATCTCACTATTGCTTATAAAAGAAAATAAGGTTATGACTTACTGAGGCTTACCAGGTATGAGTTGCCCAGGTTTAAAAGCCAGACAGAATGTAAATTTTGACTGATGTAATAAAAATTAGATTTCCTAGAAGAGCAGGGAATTAGTAACAATAATAATCAGAAATTATTAGAGCTAGGAAAAAGGTAGATATAGTGAGTTTTGGCTTTTGTAGCAATTTAGATAAGGTGATAGGGCTTGATTCTATGGTATTGGCAGAGAGAATGAAATGGTGGGAACTCAAAATTTGATGATAAATAGTAACTTTTCTTGAGTGCTGTTTATCAGGCAGGTACTGAGGTGGATATGTATTTGATAAATATAAATTTACTTACTATAGAAGGCAGAGCAGTTTAAGCACAATATGTTTTTTTGGAAGTAAGCATGGGTATTCCTTCCTTTGAAAGCGGTTTATAAAGTAAATCTGAAAAGCTACGTGGCAATCATGTGGAGTAGAGAACACTAGAAGTAATAGCACTGAATGTTAAATTTGGGATAATTGTCAGTTGGAGTAGCTATATTAAAGCTGACTATCTTGTTTATAATGTAGTTCCATATATAGTTCAGGGACCTGTTGTGATGGTCATGAATGGAGCTCTTTCATTCTACCAGTCTGCATCTCCCCCCACTTCTTCCACTTTAGGTGGTAAATTCACTCCAGCAGCAACCTCAAGCTGCATCTCCTTCAGTACCAGAGCCCCACTCTCTGACTCCAGTGGCTCAGGCAGATCCCCTTGTGAGAAGACAGCGAGTCCAGGATCTTATGGCGCAAATGCAGGGGCCCTATAATTTCATACAGGTAGGTGCAGTTCAGTCAGACACTAACTAACTGAAGGTTTAAGTGTTTACATTATTTAATTCCATTATATCCTAACTTGCAGGATTCAATGCTGGATTTTGAAAACCAGACACTTGATCCTGCCATTGTATCTGCACAGCCTATGAATCCAACACAAAACATGGATATGCCCCAGCTGGTTTGCCCTCCAGGTTAGTAATTGTACATTTTTGTGTGAGAAATACAGGGCCGGTGCTTTCAGGTTTTGTAAAAAATGTGAAAATGAATTTTTCCCTTTTAACGTTTGCTTAACTTTTGGATTTTGTGTCTTTTAATTTGATAAGAAATGTTCTTTATTCCTATAATATGAATAACTGTGGTTCCGTTTTTTTAAACTTTTTATTGTCATATAGACTTAAGTACGTGCAAATGTAGAGTTTGAAGAGTTTTCACAAACTGAACACACCAGCACCTAGAACCGGAACATTACCTGTACTCCAGAAGCCTATTTGTGTGTACTTCCAGTCACTAGTTATCCTCTCTTCCAGCCCTGTGGGAACCATTTCCTGTAATTTAGATAAATGAAATTTTGCTTTGCTTTTTAAGTTTCAAAATTCATTTTAGCATAAAAATAATAGGGGTGTCCTTCTCTGAAGGATGCTTGCAGCTTTTTGGGAGAATTTCTGAACATTTTATTACTTAAATAAAAATGAGATGCAACGGTCTAAGTGGGAAAGAAGAGGATGCTTAAGAGGAAAGGAGAAGATGAGTCAAAAGACAGTTGAAGTTTCAAACTCTTAATAGTCTTACACCATTTTTAGAAGTAGTAGCACCAAATAGAGTTGTTGGTGTCTTCTTTGGGTTAAGTGGACTGTCTTTCTCAAGGACCATTAGTAATTTTGAGTCTTGGTTTTTTTTCCCAGAACATGGCATTAAGGGCACAAAAGTTGGAACTGTATAATAAAATATTTAATGTCTTCAGTTTCATAAAACGAGTTGCTGAATAAAAGCATGTTTAATGACACAGTTAGTTTGGTAGGGTAGTTAGGATTTCTCTAAAGTAAAGGGTACTCCTATCTCTGTAACATCTCTACCAAGAGTTAGAAAACAGATTAGGGTTATGCCTTCTAGAAATAAAAGCAATTGTGAGAGTATACTAATAGTGACTACCAGGGAACCAAAATGCTCACTTGAAAGCTAAAATCCTGCCTAATTCTTTTCATGATCACCAAAAAGTGTTTTTTAGGATTTGGCTATAGAAATTTTCTCTGAAGAAATTTGATTTTGGATAACAGTGTTGCTTTTGGTCAATTTTGCAGTTCATTCTGAATCTAGACTTGCTCAGCCTAATCAAGTTCCTGTACAACCAGAAGCTACACAGGTAGGAATGATAGAAATATTGTTGCGTATTTGTTTTTAATCTGTTCTTGGGTCTCTTTCTTTAATTAGCGTAATGAAAGTCAGGTATGAATTTTATCATTGTACAAGTCTGGTGAGGGTAGCTGTCTACTTTTATTTCCATGTTTATGTTTACTTTGGTATTAATAATTTAAAAATAATTTTTTTGGTTAAATCTTATGTTTATGATAGTAAGGAATATGCTTTTTTATTTTAAACAGTAAAATTTGAGAAGACACATTTTAAATTTCATAATTCTAAAATTTAGTGTAAATGTTGCCATTCAGAAGCATTTGTGGGGGACTTCATAACTGGATTGGGTTATTTAATGTTCATCTTTAATATTATATGTATTTTTTGCAGTTGTTAGATTTTATAGTCTATTTAACAGGTATATCTGTCTACTTCTCAGCCCTGTCTGTATTAGAGTTGGTTTATAACAGAAAGCAGCTTTGATTGCTTTATTTCTGTGTAGGTTCCTTTGGTTTCATCCACAAGTGAGGGGTATACAGCATCTCAACCCTTGTACCAGCCTTCTCATGCTACAGAGCAACGACCACAAAAGGAACCAATTGACCAGATTCAGGCAAGTTTCTGTTACTAGGTAACATAAACTTGATAGGCACTTATTATGAATTGGGCAGAGGTAAATTATTAATGTTGTGACTCTTTTTGGACCTAATGCATGCGATACGTTATTTTGCTGTGATGCAATACAAGTATTTTGCTGTTATGAAATAGTTGAATTTTTTTTTTAAGTTTATTTATTTTGAGAGAGAGAGAAAGAACATGAATGGGGGAGGGGAAGAGAGAGAGGGAGTGAGAATCCCAGGCATGCTCCATGCTGTCAGTGCAGACCCCAGTGTGGGGCTCGACTCAGGAACTGTGAGATCATTACTTGAGCTGAAATCAAGAGTTGGATGCTTAACCGACTGAGCCACCCAGGCGCCCCAGTTGAATTTCTTAACATACTAAGACTTGGATAGTAGACTTGGCTAAATTTAGTTTATCACTAAAGTGCATCTGTTTACTTTGTGTTTAGGCAACAATCTCTTTAAATACAGACCAGACTACAGCATCGTCATCCCTTCCGGCTGCTTCTCAGCCTCAGGTGTTCCAGGCTGGGACAAGCAAACCGTTACATAGCAGTGGAATCAATGTAAACGCAGCTCCATTCCAATCCATGCAAACGGTAAGTAAATTAAACTAACATTAAATGGCTAGTGTGTACTATCATCATGCCAAAGTCTCAACAGAAAAGTCTTCATTTAACTTTGTGCTTGAGTGTGCATCTACCCAACTATAGAGTATATTTAATTGATAAACTCTGATTTTTCCTGCTCCCAGAGATAAATTTGAGTCTTAGGAGTTATGTGCTCTCATATCTTACTGTTTTGTAGTTTCATCCTTTAGATTTGGTTAACAAAAGTAAACATGCAGAAAAGTAGACTACTGTATCTGTGTATGTAAGTCATTACCGAGATTTAACAACTGTCTACATTTTCCCATACTTGCTTAATCTTTTATTTTACTGAAGTTTCTCATAATAAATTTCACCTGTTATACTTCATCCTGGTTTTTCAGTAAGCATCCCTAAATTGCAGAATTTCTAGGAAAGGATGAGAATATTGTAATTGATGGGATACAGTTAAATCAGTGCTCATGGGAAAGTTTATAGGATTAAATACTTAAAATACTAACTTTTGGTTAAAATGTCAATAAGAAGAAAATTTAAATGAATAAAATATTCATAGAATTAATTTCTGTAAGTGACATTGTATCAGTGGTTTGCATCTCTTAAAAAAGATTTATTTATAGTAACATTTCCAAGACTGCTGATTTTTGTATTTTTAAATTTTGAAACCCAGTTATGCTCTCCTTGAAGTGCTATATGGTGTGTGTGTGTGTGTGTGTGTGTGTGTATATGTATAAATATAAATAAATATGTATATGGGGGGAATATACGTGTGTGTTTGAGACTTCTGTAATGTATTTACATTTTTTAGTAAAACCAATATTGAGGTCTGTCATCTTAAAAGTAGGGAAATTGTTAGCAATAAGGGGATGAAGTAATCATTTACTTTATTTATTTACAGGTGTTCAATATGAATGCCCCAGTTCCTCCTGTTAATGAACCAGAAACTTTGAAACAGCAAAATCAGTACCAGGCCAGTTACAACCAGAGCTTTTCTAGTCAGCCTCACCAAGTAGAACAAACAGACCTGCAGCAAGAACAGCTTCAAACAGGTAGGAAAACCAGTGTCCCTTTCTTGGCTGCTTGCTTTCCAACACCATTACTGACAGTGTTAGGAGGGTTTACACTTTAAAGTGGCAGTGTCCACAAGTTTTCTAGTAGTAGACTTTATGGAATTTTTGTTGCAGATCCTGAATTAAATCAAGTCCGTATTTATCGTATGTGAATTATGTGCGCTTTTTGGGAGGCCTTATACCCATTTTCCTTTGGTCAGTAAGCTTTCATAATATCTCTGTTTCATTCTGTGATTTTAGTGGAACTTGTTAGATTATGATCTACTTTACTTTTAATTGCTAATTAATTAAAGCCGGCTAGCATGATACCTGGTAGGTAGTTAAGTCAGTTATACAAAGTTAAGCAGTAAGGAGTTGTCAGTGTGCTAATTATAATCAGTAAAACATGCAGAAATCTCTTGGTGGCTGCATTTGGTAGAACTAGGTTGAAATAAAATCCTTTTTGGCAAGTAGGGTCATACGTAAGTTGGCTAGTTACCATACCTGTCATAACAATGAAGATAGAGATATCTTAGATTTCTTAACTTTGTAAGGCATTAGAAATACCTGCTTAGGTCTTTGGTTATTTAGATCCTCGGTTGTTTAATTGGAATATCCCACAACAAACTAGCAAACCTTGCTAAAATCATAGGCGTTAATAGTTTAATTTTATCAGACTGATTGAAATAACTATGAAGTATTGTAATCGTCTAATTTCTTGATAGACTTTGATGAACATTATGGATTTTTTCAGTACTAAATTCTTACATATCCCTGTAGTATTTAGCACTCACTAATTAGTAGGAAGTTTGAATCAGCTGTAATCTGATGGATATTTATCCATTAGGCTATCTATGTTCAGCTTCTGAATGATAAAGCTGGGCTTTGTGCTCAGGCTCCTTTAATTATTGCCATGTACTCATAAGCATGTCAGCACAATGGGCCCCCAGTACACCTGCTCTACAGCAAATTGTATGTAGTATCTAGTTAGGAACAACATGAAAAAAGGATACGGCAAGAATCTGGCTATTTATGGACTTAAGAGTTTATGCTGTACAAACACTTCAACAGAAATTCTGGGGTTTTTTGTTGTTTTTTAAGTAATTCTGGTATTTTAAAATAAAGACCACACTTTAATTGTATGAGTTTTATTTATTGCTATGAGTTTCCTTGCAGTGAAATTTGGCCAAGACTAATAAAATTCTTATTGATTAAAAAGTGAGGTGAAAATTCACTTCTTTTGCCACTCTCTACATGCATATGAATGACTCTCTTTAGATAGAAAATGTCACCTGTAATCATGATATTTACCTGTAATTTTAAATTTAGGGAATGTAGGGAAAGGCAGTCTGTGTAGAAAGACCACAGTGAATAGTGTAATTAGTCCATTAATTGCACAGTTCAAAAAGGAGCCATAACATCCCTTCCACTAGGCACACTTTAGCTTTTTCGTTGCAAAATAGTATTTTAAGAACCGATAAATGTATTTGGGGTTTCCTGAGGCCACAAAATATATCTGGTCAAGTTTTTCAAGAGGTACACCACCTTTTCTCTCTGTCTAAACATGGGGGATTTGGGCTGGCTGTTTTTTGTTATTGGGGCGTGGGCCTTCCTCTAGTCTATACCTTCCTCACCTCGCAAAGGTAGTGTTAGTATCCTGCCTTTCCTCCCCTGTGCATTGCGAACATTGGTTAATACCCGAAAGGTACCTCTGGGCTTAATTTTTAAAGATTTCTAGATTCTAGACTTCCCATTGTGGAAGGAGGGGGGTGTGCAAGGTAGTGTGAACCTTCTAGAATCTTTTCTTTACCTCATCAAGTTGAGTGCCAGTGTGAGTACTATTTAACTGTCTTCTTAATTGGTTGTACGTTAAAAGTACTTGAAATGGAATCAGGCATTAAAGGAGGTGTAAGTTGAAGACTTTGCTAATTTACCTTCATAATTGACTGAGTATTCTACCATATGGTTGTTTAGCTATGGGAGAGCATGGTTTTGTAGGTTTCATTAACATGTCAAGGGAAATTTAAAAGAATAAGAAAGCTTCTACCACTAAGGAGTTTTATAGTGGAAAAATAATTAAATGATACACAGTGGTAATTGTACTGTTTTAGTATGTAAGATCTTTTGAATTATTGTGGGTCTCTTGTGCTAATAGGCAGATGCCTCTCAGAAGATGTTTAATAATACAGGTTTTCATTCCATTTGGAAGGGATAGAGTTTTGTGCTCTCACACATTGTGTGCTTCCAAAAGTTTGGAACTGTTGTTGGAGAATTGCTTAATATATGGGCAGAAGAAAAATAGGGACTTATGTGTAGGTTTCCTTATTGGAAATATTAAAATTTATTTAAAGATGATTTGAGGAGAAGGTATAAGACACTTCTTAACCCAGAAAACGTGAAAGAACAAATTGTAATGAGCTGTGTGTGTGTGTGTATAAATTTTTTCTTTTTATCATAGTGGTTGGCACTTACCATGGTTCCCAGGACCAGCCCCATCAAGTGACTGGTAACCACCAGCAGCCTCCCCAGCAGAACACTGGATTTCCACGTAGCAGTCAGCCCTATTACAATAGTCGTGGTGTGTCTCGTGGTGGCTCCCGTGGTGCTAGAGGCTTAATGAATGGATACAGGGGCCCTGCCAATGGATTCAGAGGTAAAGAAAAAAAAAAAGTAGCAAGTTCTTGTTCCTTTTTGATTTGTAAAATAGAAATATGTCATGAGGTTTTTGGGAAAGATATGTATGTATCTCTGTGTTAATCTCTCATGTACAGCTTAAACATTTTAAACATTTTTAGTATATTACAGGTTATTTAAATTGACAAAATTGGTAATGGGTTTTTTTGTATGTGTCAAATCCATGTTTTCCATGTCTCTGAGGGGATAATTGCTTTCCATTATCAGAGTTTATGGGGATTTTTTTTGTATGTGGGGTGTGTATGTGTGCATGGATGGGTGAAAATGTCCTCTTCTAAGGAAATTAATACTCAGAAATTTAGGAACAGATTGGATCAGGATGGGGAATTAGAAATTAATTTGAATTACTGGCGTGGCTTATAATTTTTCAGTTCTTCCCTTGGTCAGTAGTAAGAAAGTAAAAATTTCTCATTTAGATAAGAAAATTATTTTCTTGTCCTAAATTTTAGGAGGATATGATGGTTACCGCCCTTCATTCTCTAACACTCCAAACAGTGGTTACACACAGTCTCAGTTCAGTGCTCCCCGGGACTACTCTGGCTATCAACGGGTAGGTAGAAGTTGCTTTAAAATATAAACCTGACCTAAATAAGCCAATGAAACAGACTGATGGGGTTGTTTGGACTTGGGTAGCTAAGTAATTTGAGGCTAATTTTGCACATTTTTACAAGATACGGAGAATGGTGACTTTTGCTTTCCCTAGCACTCTAGTATAGGTACTCATTTTTTAGAGTCTGTTAAAAAGAGAATGATTTCATGCCCTATTGGTGGGAATGCAGATTGGTGCAGCCACTATGAAAAACAGTATGGAGGCTTCTTAAAAAATTAAAAACCATATTACCATATGATCTAATAATTCCACTGGGTATTTAGCCCAAGAAAATGAAAACCCTAACTCGAAAAGATACACGCACCCCTCTGTTTATTGCAGCATTATTTCTAATAACCAAGATGTGGAAGCAACCCAAGTGTCCCATCAATAGATGGGTAAAGAAGATGTATATATACACAATAGAATATCACTCAGCTACAAAAAAGAATGAAATCTTGCTATTTGCAACAACATGGATGGACCTAGAGGGTATAATGCTAAATGAAAAAAGTCAGAGAAAGACAAATGCCATATGATTTCACTCATGTGGAATTTAAGAAACAAAAAGACAAAAGACGAGACTCTCTATAAATAGAGAACAAATTTGGTAGTTGCTAGAGGGGATGTAGATAGGGGGGATGGGTGAAACAGATAAAAGAGATTAAGAGTACACTTACCTTGAGCACTGAGAAATGTATACAATTGTTGAATCATTATATTGTACACCTAAAACTAATGTAATACTGTATGTTAATTACACTTAAATAAAAATAAATTTGTGTCGGAGAAAAAAAAGAATGATTTTTAAGAGCAGAGATATTTCATTGAATGTTCTTGAGAGTAACAGAAGTAAATTACGGAATAACTTCTGGCTATTATATATTGAAATGTCTAAAAAGAATAAGGACAAATTTTGTGTTCTGTGTGAGACACTAAGAATAGATAGATGAGAAAGCATTAAAAAAAAATTACGTTTTCTTCAGTACTAACTAGCTTGTCTTTTAGGATGGATATCAGCAGAATTTCAAGCGAGGCTCTGGGCAGAGTGGACCACGGGGAGCCCCACGAGGTAATATTTTGTGGTGGTGATCCTAGCTCCTAAGTGGAGCTTCTGTTCTGGCCTTGGAAGAGCTGTTCCATAGTCTGCATGTAGGTTACATGTTAGGAATACATTTATCATTACCAGACTTGTTGCTAGGGATTAAATGAAATGCTCTGTTTCTAAAACTTACCTTGAACCCAAATTTAATTTTTTGAATGACTTTCCCTGTTACTATATAAATTGTCTTGAAAACTAGAACATTTCTCCTCCTTAGAAAAAGTGTTTTTCCAACTGCAAATTATTTTTCAGGTCCTAAAACCTGCTAAATGTTTTTAGGAAGTACTTACTGAAACATTTTTGTAAGACATTTTTGGAATGAGATTGAACATTTATATAAATTTATTATTCCTCTTTCATTTTTGAACATGCATATTATATTTTAGAGTCAGAAACACTTTAATGGCCAGATAAGCCATAGTTACATTTAGAGAACCATTTAGAAATGATAGAACTAATTGAAATTTCAATGCCTTTGGATCACTAATAGCGATATAAATGTCAAACTATTTCTGACTTTTAAGTAAAACATACAAAATCCTAACTAACTTACTGAACTATATTTAAAAATTGTAGGTTTAAAGAGTTTCTGATTTTGTCTATTACCATAGGAACACTGCTTCCTCATTTGGGCAGAAAGTCAACCTGTGTAACAATTAGAGGTAGCATTTCATATGATCTGAAGTTCTAAATGGTTCTCTGATTTAAGGGAAGTTAAACTGAATAGGTTTCCTCTAGGTTTTGGCCATCACATGTATAAAATGTATATTAAGGAGGAATTACAAAGTACTTTGATTTCAATGCTAGTAGAAACTGGCCAGCAAAAAGGTGCATTTTTAAATTAATGGATCACTTGGGAATTATTGACTTGAAGTATCAAAGGATATTTGCATGTGAATGTGGGTTATGTTCTTTCTCACCTTGTAGCATATTCTATGAAAGTTGAGTTGACTGGTAGCTAAAAATCTGTTTTAACAGCATGTAAAAAGTTATTTTATCTGTTACAAGTCATTATACAATTTTGAATGTTATGTAGTTTCTTTTTAACAGTTTAGGTAACAAGGTCTGTTTTTCATTCTGGTGCTTTTATTAATTTTGATAGTATGATGTTACTTACTACTGAAATGTAAGCTAGAGTGTACACTAGAATGTAAGCTCCATGAGAGCAGGTACCTTGTCTGTCTTCACTGCTGTATCTATTTCCAACGCCTGATGACAGTGCCTGGCACACAGTAGGCACTCAATAAATACTTGTTGAATGAATGAATGAATGAGTACTGGTGGAATACTCCATTAGCTCTACTCTTCTTTTAGCTAGAGAACATGAGCAAATTTGCGCATGACAACTTCCAGGACAGGTGAACACTGAAGAATTGACCTCTTAAACCTAATAATGTGGTGACAAGCTGCCCACATGCTTCTTGACTTCAGATGAAAATCTGCTTGAAGGCAAAACAAATAATATTTGAAAGAAAAACCAAATGCCATTTTTGTCTTCTAGGTCGTGGAGGGCCCCCAAGACCCAACAGAGGGATGCCGCAAATGAACACTCAGCAAGTGAATTAATCTGATTCACAGGATTATGTTTAAACGCCAAAAACACACTGGCCAGTGTACCATAATATGTTACCAGAAGAGTTATTATCTATTTGTTCTCCCTTTCAGGAAACTTATTGTAAAGGGACTGTTTTCATCCCATAAAGACAGGACTACAATTGTCAGCTTTATATTACCTGGATATGGAAGGAAACTATTTTTATTCTGCATGTTCTGTCCTAAGCGTCATCTTGAGCCTTGCACATGATACTCAGATTCCTCACCCTTGCTTAGGAGTAAAACATAATACACTTTATGGGGTGATATCTCCATAGTTATTTGAAGTGGCTTGGAAAGAGCAAGATTGACTTTTGACATTGGATCAAATCTACAAGTCAGCCCTAGAGTTATTCAATGGTAATTGACAAAACTAAAATATTTCCCTTGAAGAAGGAAGGAGTGGAGTGTGGTTTGGCAGAACAACTGCATTTCACAGCTTTTCCAGTTAAATTGGAGCACTGAACGTTAAGATGCATACCAAATTATGCATGGGCCCTTAATATAAGGCTGGCTACCAGCTTTGACACAGCACTCTTCATCCTTGGCCAAACGACTGGTTACAAACACATGTAAATTGCTCTTTAACAGCTGATACTGTATAAGACAAAGCCAAAATGCAAAATTAGGCTTTGATTGGCACTTTTTGAAAAATATGCAACAAATATGGGATGTAATCTGGATGGCCGCTTCTGTACTAAATGTGAAGTATTTAGATACCTTTTTGAACACTTAACATTTTCTTCGACAATGACTTTTATAAGGATTGGTACTATATATCATTCCTTATAACATACATTGTCTGTCACTAATCCTCGGATCTTGCTGTATTGTCACCTAAATTGGTACAGGTACTGATGAAAATATCTAATGGATAATCATAACACTCTTGGTCACATGTTTTTCCTGCAGCCTGAAGGTTTTTAAAAGAAAAAGATATGAAATGCCTGCTGCTACCACCCTTTTAAATTGCTATCTTTTGAAAAGCACCAGTATGTGTTTTAGATTGATTTCCCTATTTTAGGGAGATGACAGACAGTAGTTTCAGTTCTGATGGTATAAGCAAAACAAATAAAACATGTTTATAAAAGTTGTATCTTGAAACACTGGTGTTCAACAGCTAGCAGCTTATGTGGTTCACCCCATGCATTGTTAGTGTTTCAAATTTTATGGTTATCTCCAGCAGCTATTTCTGTAGTACTTGCATTTATCTTTTGTCTAACCCTAATTGAATTCTATCTTTTTCTCATGGAGGCATTTATATTCAAAGTGGCGATTCCTTCACTTAGATGCATAGGGAGAGTCACAAGTTTGATGGAGATGACAGTTTAGTAATTTATGTACTGTTGGAATTTGTGCTAGCAGTTTGAGCACTAGTTTTGTGTGCCTATGAACTTAATGCTGCTTGTCATATCCCACTTTGACTTCATGGAGAATTAATCCCATCTTGTCAGCAAAGGCTACTAATACTAAGTTAATGGTATTTTCTGTGCAGAAATTGAATTTTGTTTTATTAGCCTTTAGCTAAGGAATTTTTCCAGTAGGTGCTCAGCCACTGAAGAAAAACAAAAACAAAACACAAGAACGATTCTCAAACATTGTTAGACAACTGGAGTTTTTGCTGGTTTTGTAACCTAAAATGGATAGGCTGTTGAACATTCCACATTCAAAAGTTTTTTGTAGGGTGGTGGGGAATGGGGGGGGGGTATCTCCAATGTTTATTTTAAAATAAAATAAGTTCCTGACTTTTCTCATGTGTGGTTGTGGTACATCATATTGCAAGGGTTATACGTTTACTTTTACAAATGAGTATTTCTTTGGCTAGCACCTCCCGTTGTGTGCTTTAAATGACATCTGCCTGGGATGTACCACAACCATATGTTAGCTGTATTTCACGGGGAATAGATAAAATATTCATGGTTTACTGGGTAACCCCTAGATGTGTATGCTTACAATCCTTCTATATACAAAACTAAATTTGCTATCTGTGTAGAAAATAATTTCATGACATTTAAAATTGAAGTAAATAAGTGATTCTTCATACAGTGATCTCTATGAATCAGTTCAGAGATGGGATGGGGGAGAAATGCTTTCTAGGTTTCAAACTTCTATGCATTAGTGTGGATGTTGTGAATGTGTAAAGGTGTTAGTAGTTTCATTATTTCTGTGTATGTTTTTAAAAGAGTCGTTCTTTTTGAAATAGTATAATTTTTTTTTTTTGGCATTCTATCACAGTCTAAATGTAAAGCTTTTATGTCTCAATTCAGACTATATTTTTTAAAGGAGGTGCCTTGTTATGAGGCAGAGAACTTTTTAAAAAGTCCCGTTAAGATCTGAGTCTTGGTACTAAGTGTTCTGTATAATATGTGAATACTTGTCCTACCTGCAGAAGACCTTTTGTTTGGTCAAATGCATATTTTAGCAGAGTTGCAAGGAAATGACTGTCACGTGTGTCACAGTAGCTTCTTGGTATAGTAAGACTCCACATATAAAGTACTTTTGTCAATGCACAATATCAATCATCTCATGTGGATAATGAGACTTCTATTTTAGAGCTTTAAGGTAGAATGTCATTGATGACCTTGGTTAGAGCAGTTCTATTTCTAGATCTTAATATCCCTACTGAATATGGAAGAGTTTTGCAATCACTGTATCTTGATATTAAAACAAATATCCTTTGAAACATTTTTTATCAGTTAGCTTCTACAGTTCTTTTGTCTCCTATATATGCAACTGTTATGTGGGAGACTTTTCCACTTATAGGAGGCATGAGAATGTGTTTATTTGCAGAAGGCCCAATAACTGAAGTGCTCTGTTCACAATTCATAAAATGTAGAAGCAGTTGAGTATTCAGCCTCCTGAGTGTCTTAGGAAATTTATACTGTTCATTATATTTTCAGTAATATATCTAATTAGGGGATTGAGATACAGGTAAGCACTGAGTTCAAACCCTTCTTCATTTCATCTTTTAAGTTCCTGGATCCTCATCCCACTTGAGTTCCTATTAAGCACTTTGGCTATAAATTATATTCAAAGAATCAGTATTGCCCTTAAGCTTATCCCTTCTGTACAGTCAGTGGGGAGGGCAAACCATCAGGAAAATGAAAGTAAGTTGTTAAGGCTTATCTCTATACCTTTTCCCATTCTGACTTCTATAAAATACTGGAAAAGAATAGTGAATGTCTTAAATTACATAGATTAAATATTAAAATCTGATTTCTTACTGTCCTTGAGTGAAGTCTGCGTTAGTTGTGTATAGTATCCAGCAAAGCTCTGAAGTGCTACTTGTGAGAGGAGAGGAAAAACCTTAACAGAAAATCTCTATGGTAGCCTTGTCTTCTCAAGAGTCTAGACTACCACCACCTTCTTTCAGTCAGGAGCTCATTGAATGTAGGCAGTGAAAAGACCACCTCATCTAGTAAATAGTAAAGGCAGTTCTTGGTGTATTCCTACTTGTACGTACTGCTTTAAGTACTGTCTTTATATTAGGGAGACACCGTATTAAGCCAGTGAACTAAGGCTTTATTTGGCAAGTTTGGGTGTCCCTTTGCCAAGCATAATGGCAAGCACTAAGCATTCAGTGGTGACAAAATCACTGTGGTTCCTGCTTTCACTGAGCAGTCTGTTCAAAGATAATGATGTCGTGACACAAAAATGTAGCAAATGCCGTGATGGAGCAACAGAGTTGATGACAGCTATAAAGGCCATGACTGCGATCAATTATGACCTAGTCAAAATGACTGGGAAAGACTTCGTTGAAAGGGATAATTGAACTAAGACTTGAAGGATGAGGAGTAATTAGAGAAGTGGAGAAGAGAGCATATCCAAAGAAAGGCACACTCTTCCAGGACTGAGAAAGCTATCTGCTCAAGTAGGAGTATGTGTTTTAGTAGAGTTAGAGGCTGAAAAAGAGGTGAAGAGTACTACAGGTGGCTTTACAGTTACGTTCCATATTTTGTCTCTTAAGAACAGTTGGAAACTAAGGTTTCTAAGCTGTGTGTGTATGGGGCCAGGAGTGGGGTAAAGGATAGTGGGTCACCTAACAAAATTGCCATTTAAAGAATACACAATGCAGTTTTGAGAACAATCTGTATGGGGCGAGAGATGTCTATTGGGAATAGCCCGTGAGAGAAATGATTACAACATTAAGTGGAGGGCAGTAGTGAATGGATCCTACATATTTCCTGTCTCACTTAGTGCTCAGTATCCTTTCCTGGGTAATCCAGGCTTCAGTTGTGAGACTGATCTCTAACTACATTCTTCCCTAGGCGATCCCATCTAATCCCAGGACTTTGAATACAATCAGTATTTTAGTTCCTCCTAAATATTCCTAGGTCCCCAATTACTCCAGTCTTGAGTGTTCCAAATCAATCTCTTCATTAACCTGCATTCATCCATTTGTTCAGGGCAAATACTTTGGGTATACTTTCTTTTGTACCCTGGATCTAGTCCTTAACCAAATCCACATAGTTCTACCTTGAAAATATATCCTGAATCATCTAACACTTCTGACCACCACTACTACCAGCTTAGAGCAAGTAACCACAGTAGCTTATAATGGCTCTCTTTCTACTCATCATCCTGCAGTGATTTTTGTGGACAAGTCAGGTTTTGTCACTTCCTGGTTCCCCAAACTCCACTGGTTTTCCCATCATACCTAGAATTAAATCCTAAATTTTGGTCTATGTGCGTTCATTATTTGGCCTAATTGCCTACTGTTTTGTTCTTGCTCACTAGTCGATCTTCAAGCATGCAAAGGTTTTTCACTCAAATATTCTTAACGTTCATTCTTTCTAAATTCAGGTGTTTGCTCCAGTGGCATCAGCTCAGAGGCCTTCCATGTCCACCACTAAAACATATCCTTAGTTACTTTACTTATTGGACAGTTTTTTCTTAATAGCACTTAAAGCTTACCCAGAATTACGCAAACTTTATAAGTGAAAAACATTTTGGTCACTTTATCCCTGGTGTCTGGCATATTGACATTTGTTGAGCAAATATGAAAATGATGGGCGTTGGACTAAAAATGGGTAGTAGTGATGATTGCACTGGAATTGGAAGTGTCTTGGTTTGAGGAAGGAGTTCAGCTTCAGACATTTTGAATCTGAGGTATGCAAGAAATGTCAAGCAAGCAGTTGGAATTTGTTTACTTGAAGTTCAACAATCTGGCCCAAAGACAATGTATAAGAATATACAGGTGGTTCTTGTAGTATAAGAATATATAGGTGGTGCTTGTAATATGCTTGGGCGAGTTCGCCTGGGAGCTGGGCGGGAGGAAGAAGTATTTAACAAGAGCAGAGCCCCAGAGCTGATTTTCACAAGAGCGCCATCATTTGATGTCCAGTTTAGGCCTAAAGGGAATTTACAAAGTACCCGCACCGGTGGGTAGAAATACTGAGTTTCCGACAGGTCTACAGGGCCCTTTCTTCAGGTGTGGAAGATCAAGTGAATAAAACAGGTCTGCTGATCGAGTTTCCTCATTTTGTCACGTTAAAATGGGAAGTTATTTAAATAAAAGGGTAAAATTACGCACAGATCCCTGGAGTCGGTCGTCTCGTATAACTAGGATAAACACTAAGAGCCTTGGATCCCCTTACCGTGTGCTGCCCCGGGCCTGTCTGGTAACCCGGGCTCGCCCCAGCACAGCGGCAAGCGCTTATTTTGTCCCTCGGAGCCAGGGCATCTTGATTCTGATACAAGAGGCAAATCGCACCCGTGCCACTCGGAGCAGAGACTAAATTCCAAAACCGCGCTGGCCACGTAGGCTGCAGCTCCGCCTCCCGGGCATCTGACGTCATCACACGGAGACATGGTTGCCGAAAGTCCCCGCACGCACGCCGCACCGCGCCGTTAGTGCGCTCGCGCACATGGAGCCTTTCAGTGCCTGAGCAGGACGCGCGTCGCGGAGTGAGGCCAGGGCTGAGAGCGCGCGGTCAGGCATCGCTAGGGGCAGCCCGCCGCTCCCTCTGGGCTTCTGGAGTAATTGGGTTTCCCCACGTGCTTCCGCTTGGCTGCTGGCTGGGATCCGCGGGTTCGGGGTGCAGGTACCCAAGACGGGATGGCTGGGGATGGGTACCAAGGTCGGTGTCTGTGTCCTGCTTGGGACCAGAGGTGGCCGGCTCGAGGATGAAGGCTCTGTATCCTTGCCAATGCTCGGCCCGCGTCGACTGCTGGCCCACACGGGCGCTCGCTCCTAGATGACAGGCTCCTCTTCCCCGATTGGCGGCCACTCTCCGCGTGCTTCTCGAGCGCTCTCCGGGGTTGCGTGGCTCCATCTCCACCTTCTGGGGAACTCTAGCTGGGGGTCTGGGTGTGTGTGTGTGTGGGGGGGGGTGACAACACTTTTGCTTTCCGCGGAGCTTGCCTACGGTTCCTGGTTTTGGCGCTAGGCATTAAAACGAGGCAGTCTGATTCCAGATCCTCCCATGCTTTCATTTGTTTGTCTAAGCTCGTTCGTTTATACTGTTTTTTTCAGGAGTCACATTCAGGACTTGTTTCATTTGCTAATGCATCTAGAATGGTGACTGGCACATAGATGCTGTGTTTACTTGTTAGACAAATAGACAAGCGAATGAGGAATAGTTCTCTTTCTTTTCCTTTCAAGGCCCTCTTCCTACGTTAAGCCTTCCATGGCAATTCCAGCCCACGGTAATCTCAGACCTTCATCAGACTATTGGCTGTACTATTATTTTTGCGTCTAGTTTTATCTGTCTTTAGACAAATTGTCCCTTATCTCTTTCTCTTGAATATTCTCTGCAAGGAGAATGAAAGCTCCTTGAAGTCAAGTCTTGTCTGGTATTGTTTCTGGGGCTCCCACAGTAACTAGAGCAAAAAGCAGTCCCTACTAATTAGTTATTGATTGATTCGTGTGTGATCTCTATGTGGCCTCAACTCAACTGACAAGTTGGGCAGAGTGGGGAGCTGGAAAGAGCTTAGGCTTTGGAGTCGGGCAGATTTGAGTGTGAATCCTGTCATATTCCTTCCTTAAAATACTTGAATTCTTTATACTTGCTCCTTTCCTTATAAAAAAGGAGCCATTGATTGTAACATAATGTTTTATACTAAGAAAGGACTGCTAAAATCCATATTTGGATTGGAGGGTAGAAGGACAGTTAAGGCACACTTAAGGTTCAATTAATGAACTTTATATTTAGAATGCAGCAGGCTCTGTAGTTTCTAGGTAGGCTGTCATTCTTCCTTCAATGTTGTAGAAATATAATTGATATTCCTGATGTTTCTTTGGTGTATTTATTGTGGTAATAATGCATTATCGTATTGTACGTAATCCAACTTTAAGGTCTGTCTGTACAGGCTTCAGTACGGGTTTCTCTCCTTTGAGGAGACAGTTGGACACATTTCATCACAGTAACATTCATTGATTTCCTTTCTCTGACTTTATTAGTAATGCATATGAATAAAAAAACAAAACTCTAAAAAAACAAAAGAACAAAATAAGAACCACCTGCAGTCTCACCATCCACAAAAATTTACATTTTTGTGTTTTCTTTCAGGTTTTTTTTTTTCCCTTCATGTTATGTACATGTGTTTAAAAGATGGTATGCTTTGTTCTGTGATGTCAGGCTTCTCATAAGCATCTTTATCCATATCCTTAGATAATTTCTGAAAGTGATTTTGAAGGAGCTTTTTTGAAAACTGCCTTATTATCTCACAAATATACCATCATATATTTTAATCATTCTATTTTGTGGACCATTGTTTCAAGTTTTTTAAAAAACTCCTTGATAGAAGTATGAAATGCAGCTTCCCTTCTGACTTCCATGCTGAGGAAACATTTTCTTTGCCTCCCAAGCCTCAGTTTTCCTAATTTTAAAAATGAGACTGACATGTTCCCTAGGGAGCAGTTTGAGGGTTAAGTAAAATGATACTTCCCAACGTGCCTAGCATAGCTCCTGGTCCCCCAAGAGGCTGCCAGCTAATGTTCCTCACCCAGAATCTGGCGTTCATGTCCAGTTGTGTTTCCTTTCTCTCTCTTTCAGTGATAGTCTTTCACCATGCATCGGAAGAAAGTAGATAACCGAATCCGGATTCTCATTGAGAATGGAGTTGCTGAAAGGCAAAGGTCTTTGTTTGTTGTAGTCGGAGACCGAGGAAAGGACCAGGTAAGACCTCGTAAACACTTCCTGGCTGACTTTGTGTCTTGTCCCACAATTAGCTTGTTACTGCTCCTCTGAGGTTTCAGCACATAATAACATTAAGGTCCCTTTGACTGCTTTTCTCTACACAAAATGCCTTGTGAGAACCTAGGGGTGGACTGAGCGCAAGGTTAAGAGTGTGTGACCGGGCTTCTAGTCCCTGCCTGGGCACTGCCCTCTCCTGGCCCTCTGTTTACTTTCCATATCTGTCAAAATGAGGTCTGGCAGTCTCTGAGGTCTCTTTTGGCCATGAGATTCTGTGACTTTTTCCTTTGGCAGGTGGTCATACTCCATCACATGTTGTCCAAAGCAACTGTGAAGGCTCGGCCTTCAGTGCTGTGGTGTTATAAGAAAGAGCTGGGGTTTAGCAGGTAAGTTGGGCCTTTTGAGTGTCCCATACCATTTATAGTTGCTGCTCCTTTTTTTTTTTTTTTTTTTTTTTTTTATTTATTTTTGGGACAGAGAGAGACAGAGCATGAACGGGGGAGGGGCAGAGAGAGAGGGAGACACAGAATCGGAAACAGGCTCCAGGCTCTGAGCCATCAGCCTAGAGCCCGACGCGGGGCTCGAACTCACGGACCGTGAGATCGTGACCTGGCTGAAGTCGGACGCTTAACCGACTGCGCCACCCAGGCGCCCCGCTGCTCCTTAATTAAATGCCAGGAAATGATTATCTGACATAGTTTTTCAGGGATTGTTAGGGAGCTGCGACCTCTGAGGACTCTTCCAAATGGTGAAAATAATAGAGCTGATGTCCTTCTTTCATTCCTGATGATAAATTTCAAAGCCACCTTGCCTTTCCCAGGTCTTCTGGGGAACGGTACTGTGTAGTAGAAGCTTTGGCTTGAGACTAAGGTAATGAGGCCACCAAGGTTGGTTTCAAGCTCTGGTCTAGCCAAATAGGAGGTTTAGGTACTCTCGTTGCCCTTCTTTTGAAGATGAGAATCTGTGGGAGGTGCCAGGGCAGCACAGTAGGATTCCCCCACAGACTCACCCCTGGCTCCGGGCCCATCCTCTTAACCTCTCTACTCTTTCCTTCACTTTTAAACGGAGGGGGTTGGCCCTGCGATAGCTGGGTTCCTTCTGGCTCTGAAGGTCTTGATGGGTGATCAGTGAGCCTGTCCCCTGCTCCCACCCCTTTAGCCTCTCTGGTTAACTGGCTCTCCTGGGGTGGGTGGGTGATTGCAGTCATCGGAAGAAAAGAATGCGACAGCTACAGAAGAAAATAAAGAATGGGACGTTGAACATAAAGCAAGATGACCCCTTTGAACTCTTCGTGGCGGCCACAAACATCCGCTACTGCTACTACAATGAAACCCACAAGATCCTGGGCAACACCTTTGGCATGTGCGTTCTCCAGGTAGGTGGCTTGCTCCAGCTTGGGACTGGAGTCAGAGAGCGGAGGGCTCCCCTCAAGAACAGGCGGACAGTAAGGAGAAAGATTGACCCATACAGCCTCCCCCAGGCAGTATCAGTGGAATAGTTGGCCACTTTCCAAAGCAAATTGGGTAACTCACCCCATATAAAAATAAACTTTTCCACTTAAAGCGACGCTTAACCTAGAGATACCAAAACTGACACAGGTGCTCCATCATGGCTGGTTCTAACCGGCTGAGGATGAGAAAGAAAGTATTGTGAACTTAGAGGGACCCCAGATTCCCAGATCCTAACTGGAAGTAGCCGAAGACTTTGGTGAGCAGGGAGCAGTGGGACCTGTTTTAACTGGCTGGGCGTAGTCCTTAAAACCCCCTCACTTTTCCTCCACAGAGAACTACCTGGTACATTTCTTCTCTGGTATTCTTGTCTTGCCAGAACAAACTTCACATTTTTTTGTTTCCAGCTCTGGCGGTCTCTGTTTTATCCTTTGATTCTTGGACACCTGTGACCCCCCCACCCCTCCACCCCGAAAGGAGAACACATTTAAGCCCCCGTCCCCAATTTTGGTGCGTGTTTATCATTTGCATGTAGTACCAGGATTACGTATGTCATATGTTGTACCTTATGAAAGGTGAGTTAAGAAATGAGGGGAAAGTGCTCGCCTTGGCAGCACATATGCTAGAGCTGGAATGACACAGAGAGGAGTAGCACGCTCCCTGTGCAAGGGTGACACACAGCTTCCTGAAGCATTGCATAGTTTTGGCATTCAGAGGGCACTTGTTGGGATGAGCACCGGGTGTTACATGTAAGTGAAGAATCTCTAAATTCTGCTCCTGAAACCAACCTTATACTCTATATTAACTAATTGGATTTTAATAAAATCTTGGAAAGGAAAAAAAAAAGGAATGAGGGGAAAAAAATCACAAATTGGAAGTTTTTTGTTTATTTTTCTTACATTCCACTTGTTTGTCCCATACTGCTGGCTTGCATCCCACCTTGTAGACTAGAAAGGAGCATTTCGCTTCTTCTCACCTGGCCACTGATTGGTAGTGAGTGCTCTTAGGCCACCACTGTTACCAGGTGCAGTGAAGATGGCTCCTTGAGGCAGCGGCTCCCCCATGTGGGGCAGTTTGAGTTTTGTCAGATAGGTTTTATGTAAACACATCTGAAAACGAACGTGAGGTATTTGTGAAATACAAGTGCAAATCACTGGAGAGGATTTCTTCCCAGATAGGATCTTGTGTGAGGTTATTAGACACACTTTTGTCATACAAAACCGGGTACACCTCTTGCCCAGTGCTGGGCTCTCTTCTGTGCCCCTAAGTAAAGGGAGGTGTGTGGGCCCCTCCTGGTGAGTTGAGTGAGGGCTATGGTCTTGGGTTCGTGTTCAGAAGCCCTCCTTTTATTTAAACTTCCCCGGGGGTGCTCTTTGTGTGACTAGCCCTTTTTGAGGTCTCTTTCTTTCAGGATTTTGAAGCTTTAACTCCAAACTTACTGGCCAGAACTGTGGAAACAGTGGAAGGTGGTGGGCTGGTGGTCATCCTCCTACGGACCATGAATTCGCTCAAGCAGTTGTACACAATGACCATGGTGGGTATATGGTTTTTAACTGAGTTGTGGCAGTTCACATCAAGTGTGTTTTTGCTGTTTGCCACTTTCTTTTAGGAGTTCCTATGGAGGGGGCACCTGGGTGGCTCAGTGGGTCAAGCAGCCGACTCTTGACTTTGGCTCAGGTTATGATCTCACTGTGGGATCGAGCCCCATGTCAGACTCTGCACTGAGCATGGAGCCTGCTTGAGATTCTCTCTCCTCTCTCTGCCCCTCCCCTGCTTGTGTGTACTCTTTCCTCTTCTCTCAAAATAAGTAAGTAGACGTTAAAAAAAAATTCCTGTTGAACGGCTTTAGTGAGCAGTCAGCACAAGGTCTGGGTTGGGAGTTCTTTGACTGTAAGTAATGAGAACGTCACTGCAGAGAAAGTCAGTGACCTTGAGTGTGCCCAGGCATCTCTGAATTTCATTTTTCCTTGCAGGTATTTGTAAATTCTATACCTGTGAGATCCATGTATGTGGCAGTTATTAGGTAGTTACGTTTCTGGATGCAAAGAGCCACGCCAGTGCCCCCATTTTGGATTACCAAAAAGGGACGATGCACAGACTTGCCCACCAGTCCTCATGCTAATGGATAACGAAGGAACATTTGCCACTTCCACTCCCAGTTTGGCAAGAGATTTGACTGTGAGAGGGGTAGTTTCCACCCAAAGCTGAGGACATGGTTAGGAGTGGGAATATGTCTCTGTGGATTCACAGCTAGTCTGCGACCCCATCAGTATTGCCATTTGCATGTTCCTTGTGACAGGTTTTAGTCACAGGCCTGTGGCCCTGCTCAGGAATGGCGTTAGAATTGGCCTCAGGGTTTCACAAGCTGCGTTTATGCGGGGACATGGACTTTTCCACAGATCTTAGTAGCTGCTTCCCATCACCGCTTCTCCTATAGCCCCTCTGGCTTCCTCAGGGGCCCTCAGACATGCTCAGTATGCTCTGACCTCATGGCCTGTGCACTTGCTGTTGCCATTGGGATATCTGCACAGCCCGCTTCTCACTGCATTCATGTCCCTGCCCACATACCCCCTCCTCTGTGGGACAGACTCTGTCTGTCACTACTTGACCTGCTTGATTTTCCTTCACAGCATCTGCCAGCTACCTAAAGTTACATATTTATTTGTTTGTTGCCTGCCTCCCTGTGCTGGTCTGTAAACTTCATGAGGTTAGGGACTTAGTTTTCCTCACTGGTGCATTCCCTGATTCTGGAAGAGTGCCTGGTGTTTAGTAAGCACTCGTTAAATACTTGTGAATGAATGAATGACTTTTTGCCCACATCAGTTTGTTTGTCCTCCTTCCCCCTTTTCCCTGCTGCCTGTTTCTCACCTCAGAGGTACACCACGTAAGTAGCCACACTCCTGCCATTTGCTGTCACTGCACATTGTTTTTCATTTGGAGCATTTGCCAGATTTTTTTTTTTTTTTTTTTTTTTTTTTACTCGTTTCCCTCCGACCGTTAGACTGTAGGCTCCATGAGAACAGAGGTCCTGCTTTATTGAGTACCGGTGTATACCCGGCATGTCTGGTTCACGGTTGGTATGTGTGTTCTATTGAATGAATGAACGAACACATTTTATGATGCTGGATAAAATGTGGAAAAAGTCAGAGCCGAGGTGAGGGGATGTTTGTTGTAATAAAAAACATTAACTTTAGCATTTGATGATCCATCCCAGTTCCAGCAAATAGCAGCTGGGCTGTTCAGCACGGCAAGTTCTGGAGGAGTAGGTTTCCAGCAGTAGCTCTGGCGCCTCCTTATCCCAGGCTTGCTTGATAAAGCTGCTTCACATTTGGACCGCGAGCCGCAGCGCTGTTGGGATGTCTGTGTTCACAGATGTTGTCTCTTTCAGGACGTGCATTCAAGATACAGGACGGAGGCCCATCAGGATGTGGTGGGACGGTTTAACGAGAGGTAGGTCTGAAGCACATTTCTCGGGTCCTTAATTGTGGGGAGCCGCGGTGCAGAGAATATTTTTGTCTTGGACCCAGATGAAAGCCGTGCTTTTGTCTGAGGGAAGGTAGCACAGGGGTCCAAAATGGTGAGATTCCTGACAGCAGTGGTGGTGGTGAAGCCAACTGGAAGCAGTGAAAGTGAGTGGGGAGCTGGGGCCTGAACCAAGTCACTCTCCTCTCTGGCTTTTAGCTTACTCATCTGTCAAAGGGGTGATTTGTCTGGATCACTGTTTCCCAAAATGTGTTTCACAGAACACCAGTATTTTAAGAGGGACTTTATGTCAAAAGGGTTTCTGCTAGATACGTCTGGGAAAAGCTGATACAGTTTTTCCTATGTGAAGATCCACGTTAGCCTGTTGTAGTCTCCAAAAAGTGTTGCAACAGCAGGGATCTATTTAACTGATTGTTTCCCAGATTTATTTGACCATAGAGCCCTTTTTTAGGGAGCATCAGTTAGCAGACTGTGAAACACCTGAAGAAGCTGTGGCCTGGATCAGTGGTCCTCATCTACAGCAGTCTTGCTCCCTGGGGACATTTGGCGATGCCTGGAAACCTTTTGCTTGTCATGACTTGGGGGAGGGAGTTGGGGGGACGCTACTGGCATCTAGTGAGTAGAGGCCAGGGGTGCTGCTAAACAGCCTAAAATATACAGAACAGTCCCACAACCAAGAATCATCTGGTCTGAAATATTGCTGATGCTGAGGTTTAGAAATCCTGGCCTCGGTGAAGCTTGGGGCCTTTCCAGTTTGAATCCTCTCTGGTGTTTTCATTTAGTAGATGGAGTAAGCCGGGGGGGCGGCCGTGTGCTGCTGGATAGAATGGAAACCTGTGAAAGTAGCGTGTGAGGTTCTCTTCTTGCACCTGTGGGAGAAGTTTGACTTCTCTAGCCAAACACATGTTTTCCTGCACATGGGAATGTCTGTGTTACATTTCTTGAGGCAGCTTTCTTCTCCCTTTTCTTTGTTTTTTCTTCCTTTGTGGCAGAAGGTAAATTTGTCACTGGTGATCATTTGTGGAGTGGGGTAGGAATTCCCCACTTAAGGATGGCCTGAGACAGCTCAGTCCTCAAATGGTGAGCCTCAGAGGTGTGGGAAGGGCCCTATGACTCAGTTGTGCACAGTAGGAATGCTTGTAACCCGTCTCGAGAGAGAGAGTTCTGGGTTTTCTTGTTTGCCGTATAGAATGTGTTCAGGTGCCTTGTAGACGAGGCTCAGAGTCCTCTTACCCTGCTCTCCAGCTGGGTTTTGGCTCTTTCTAGCTTTCTTAGAGACGTGTGGGCATCAAATCATTTTCCTCAAGAAAAGCCACACCTTTATCATGTATCGGCCCCTCCCCCCAACGCCTCATTACGGTTTTCTTCCTCAGATTTATTCTCTCTCTGGCCTCTTGTAAGAAGTGTCTTGTCATCGATGACCAGCTCAGCATCCTGCCCATCTCCTCCCACGCTGCCAGCATTGAGGCCCTACCTCCCCAGACCCCGGTGAGTCAGCCAGGGGTCCAGGAATCTGGGTGAGGCCGTGTTTTTTGTGTGGACCCTCTCGTGGCAGTGGCAGACCTTGTCCTCTCCTCTCTGGTAGGATGAGAGTCTTGGTCCTTCTGATCTGGAGCTGAAGGAGTTGAAGGAGAGCTTGCAGGACACCCAGCCCGTGGGCGTGTTGGTGGATTGCTGCAAGACCCTAGACCAGGTGAGTGTGGTGTTCCGAACTTCCCTGTTCCAGTATAGACAGGGCAGAGGTAAAATAGAACATGCAGAAAGCAGCGGAAGCCAAGTTAGGACAAGTGAGGATTTGGATCCTCCTTGGGGAAGGGACCTTTTCTCTTGCTTGAACCCCTGCAGCAACACCAGGGCTAGTCTCTGTCATCTGCGTTCATGGCAAGTCCAGAGATTATGTCCCCCTTCACCCCAGGTCGTTAATTCCCTGAGTAGAGGGTCTGGGGGGAAGATGGATGTAATTTAAAGAGGAACCCCCCAGTGCTTTTTCCAAGAGAGGGTGATGTATCTGTATTACTCCATTTCAGTTCAGTTTTGATGACATGAAGGTTTTGGCCTATGCCTTGCATAGAAGTGAGAGGAGAGCCTGAGGCCCCTTGTACTTACTCTAGTTCCAGAGTGAGGCCTGATAAGGCCCTCCAGGGTGGGATGGACCTGATCTGTAGGTACAGATAACAGACTGGGTGGGAGCTTCCAGAGTGCATTTCTGTGCTCACGGAGGTGGCCAGGGCTGGTAAACTCGGACTCTCTCCTGGTTCCTGGGGTGAGCAGAGCTGACCGGGCAGTGCCCAGAGGCCTTCAGTTTGTCAGGTGTGTTCAGGATTCTGATCGTGAGCCTCTTGGCACTGGACTCTTCCCTCATGATGGAAAACAGCTGCAGTGACACGTCCCACTTGGGGCAGACTCCCAACAGGCTGATTCCCTTGTTCATTCTAGAAATAGAATTATCAGCCACATAGCTCTCTATGCAGAGGCTGCGGGCTTTAGGTGGCTTTGAATCCAGTCTGGGATATTCTTTGTCAGAGGAAATGCAAGAGGATGGAGAAAGGGCAGAAGAGGGAGAAGCTGTAAAAGCAGCAGGAGTGTTATAAGAAAATACGTAGAAAAAAAACAGTGTGAAAGAGTGTTCGTTAAAAATGGAAAATGGTGTTTCTACTTGGCAGTCCCGCTCTGTAGAGACAACTGCCATTAACAGTTTATTTTGGATACTTCTGGAACTTTGTCTACGCATACAAATGAATATTTTAAAAATACGTGGAGGGGTTACACTGTACAGTGTAAGTGATCCCTTATTAGGCATTGGGTTGGTTGGTTGCAGTTTTTTTTTGCTGTTATAAACTGTGCTGTTAGGATCTTCTTACAGATACGCATTATCTCTGGGATAAGTTTTTTTCCAGAAGAGTTGCTAGATTAGATTGTGCATTAAAATAGGTGTCGTGCCAGTTTGTGGAACCAGCAACAGTGTGTGAAAATGCCCTTTTCCGTATGCCTTGCCAGCGTTGGCTACAGTTAAACTTCCAAGCCTACCAATGTGCTGTGGGAACACAGGATCCCTGTTTTTGTTTGTATTGCTTTAATTATGAGAGAAGCAGGCACTTTATCATATAATTACTGGTCATCTGGGTCTTTTTGTTTTGTAAATTAGTTTGTGTATTGGTTTTTCATTTTAGCAAATTATTTTAGAATGCGTTTTCAGTTCAGATTTCTTAACTCTTCTATTCTTACTCTTCTTTTTTAATAGTGGATTTTTTCTGGTTATGTTTTGTCGGAGTTTAAAACTTCTCTAAACAACAAAAGGGCAAAATACGGTGTTCAACAAAGGCCACATTAAGATGAGCTGGGCCTGGATCCCCTGACTGTTTCCTCTGGAGAGGCTCTGGCTTCCTGGAGCTCTTCCCCTTCCTTCCCTTCCATTTGCCTGGGCTTGTGTCTCTTCAGTGTCTTCTTAGTGTTGCTGCCTGGGTGTATAAGGCAACTTCAGGACCTGACAGGCCATGCTGGACCATCTGGTCTTCTTCCCAGTCTTGGTGGCCTGTTCCCAGGGCAGATGCCAGTCGGGTAGTAGAGTTTGGCCCCTAAGTAGTGTTGTGGTTTCTCCTCTCACTCAGTGCCTGCTCTCTTAGGTGCCTGACACGACCCTAGGCACTGGGCTCAACAGTAAAAAGGAGGGGCACACCTGCTTCGTGGGGCTTACGTTCTGGTGGCATGAGACTGACCGTGAGTCAAGGAAACCCGCCCATCCTGAAGTGTAGTAGAAGGTGCTGTGTGCAGTGTGGACACAGGGCATCAAAGAGGGGTCGGGGGTGCAGGAGATAGGTAGAGGCTGCGGCTCTGGGAGGCTTTGTTTAGAAGGTGATCCTCAAGCAAAGCCTGGAAGGAGTTGGGGAAATGAGCCATGGGGCCATTGGGGAGAGTGCTTCTGGCAGAGGGGCCACCGTCTGCATAGGCCCGAGGTAGGAGTCTGCCTGGGGTACTCGAGGACCAGCAAGGAGGCCGCCAGGGGTGAAGCAGAGTGAGCAGATGAGAGTAGGAGGAGATGACAGAGGGCACACGGCACAGCCACGTGACCCTGAGGGCTTGGCCTTACTCTCTGAGAGGTGGGTGCCGTGAAGGGTTTCACATGCACAGTGTCTCAGCCCGGCTGCCGGAGGGATTCTTAGGCTGAATTTTAAAAAAGATCCCTCTGGCTGCTCTGTTGAGTCTAGACTGTAGGGGAACAAAAGGGACGCCGAAAGACTAACTAGGAGCCTACTGTAGTAAGAGGGGGATTCAGGATAGTGGCTTCAACCAGCCCGGTAGAGGATGGCACTGGTGAGGAATGGTAGGATTTATACATATTTTGAAGGTAGCGCTGATGGGCTTTGCTGGTGAGTCAAGTGTGGAGAGAAAATGGAGAAGGCTTTTGGCTTAATGAGTTGGACAGTTAACTGACAAGGGGAAGACTGCAGATGGAGGAGGCTGGAGGGGGACACTGGGTTCCCCTCAGGTCAGTCAGAGAAGCCTGTCTGATGTACAAGGGTAGACACACAGGGCCAGTTGTGTGTATACAGGAGTTTAATGGGTGGGGAAGAGGTCTGGACCAGAGACATGAATGGGGTGTTACCAGCATCTGAGGGGCATTTAAAGCCTTGGGCCTGAGAAGAGATGACCAGGCAGTGAGAAGCCCGAGTGCTGAGCCTTGCCTCCTGCAGGAACTGCCCCCACTTTGATTTAGCCTCAGCTTCTCCACAGTGGTAGTAGTGAATGGCTGAAACTTGGTCTTTCTCAAAGCTCACCTGATAGGGTTCTCTTTTCACAGGCCAAAGCTGTCTTGAAGTTCATTGAGGGGATCTCTGAAAAGACCCTGAGGAGTACTGTTGCGCTCACGGCTGCCCGAGGAAGGGGGAAGTCTGCAGCCCTGGGATTGGCTATTGCTGGGGCAGTGGCTTTTGGGTAAGGAGGTCTGATTCCCCCTCTTTGGGAATTCTGAGCTCTCAGGGAGAAGTGTGCAGGATAGGGGTCAGGGGACTAGGAGACTGTTCCTGGGTCTGTGCAGGCTCCTGTGTGATTTCGGTAAGTCATGGGTTCTGGTCTGGAAAACAGCAATACCGTTTCCCCCAAGCATGCCCAGCCCCAGCCCCATGGGGCACATATATGTGTGCAGGCACACGTGGACACATACACCAGGACCTTCGTGATCAATATTTAAAGTTGAACAGATACACACAGAAAGTTGGACAGACTTAGAAAAGCAAAGAAATGGGGGTAAGAAACGTTAAAACTCTTCAGGAGATGGGAATGTGTATGACCATGTTTGCTAACTGCGAAAAGTACAAGTTTTTCATTTGAATGATTTTGATCAGTAGAGAAAATCTTGTTTGCTTTTGAGGATCTACATTTGAGTGTTTTTTGTCCTGGGTGGAAGATTTACGCAGTTGCCAGAAGAGTGTGTACTTCCAACTTCGCAGTCAGAAATAATGGATCTAGAATTTACCATATCCTCATATGCATTATCTTCCTTGGTGCTCCTAATAGCTCCGTAAGCATTTCACAGATGGGTCAACCTAGGCTCAGGGAGTTTCAGTCACTCACTCAAGATCCTCCAGCAAGTCAGTGCTGGTAGTGCTGGAGCTGAGCCCAAGCCCTGACTTGTCTCTTGTCCCTGCTGCTCCAGTGGTACCAATCAACACCTTAGCCGTTAGCATCCTTTACACTGAACAGGGGTCCCCTGCAGGTTCACTGTGGCCTTGGCCTGAGCACTGATTGAGCTATCTGGCCTCACAGTTTGGAACCCTCTCAACACAGCCAGTGATGACTGTGAAGCCACCCTCTTGTCCCAGGACACAGGCTTGGGAAGCAGCATGCTGGCTCTGCACACTGAGGGCGTTGTGTCCAGGCACCTTTGGGCAGTGTGCCTTCACAGATGTCGTAGCTAATTGCCAGGACATACTACCTTCGAGTTGTTAATGTGTTTTCGTTAGTTTGGGAGGAAAAATATCCTCAAAACTGGAGTTGCTTTACTTTTCCTCCCTAAAAAGTATTCTTTTTTCCTGCCATTATCTCTGGTTATCACCTGTGTGATAGGGCGAACAAAAATCTCTTCTTTCCTCTTAACGTTCCCTAAAAGTCCCTTGGATTTCCTAATGACTTATAAAAGTTCTCTTTTTTTGTTCAATAGGTACTCCAATATCTTTGTTACCTCCCCAAGCCCTGATAACCTCCACACTCTTTTTGAATTTGTATTTAAAGGATTTGACGCTCTGCAGTATCAGGTAGGGAATTAGAATAAGAACTCCCATTGACTCAGAGCTGGGTTTAATCTAGGTAAAATCTTTGGGATGCCTGCTTACTTTAATTTTCACTTCTAAAGCTTGTTTCTAAAGTTTGTCATTGGTTTGACTCTCTTTCCATCAGGAGCATCTGGATTATGAGATTATTCAGTCTCTCAATCCTGAATTTAACAAAGCAGTGATCAGAGTGAATGTATTCCGAGAACACAGACAGACCATTCAGGTGAGGCTCATTCTAAAACCCTGCTGAGTGGGGCCAGTGTCCTGCTGTATTTAAATACAGTAATTTCACATCATTTTATGTCCTGTGTAATTGCATGTCTTGTATACAGTGTTGTTGTTTTATGATAAACCCGGTCCAGATTTTCAGCCTCTTCTCAACAAAGACATTCAAGCAAACTAACAAATAATGTATGTAGCCAGAATGGAAAGTTGTAGTTTTATACCTTGAAAATTGAGTAAGTGTATTTGTGAGTATGCTAATCAGCTAGAAGAAATACAGTCACTGTTCTGACATCAGTTCTCATTTTGCTGGGTTACAGCAGGTTTTGAAATGGTGCATCTGTAACTAGAACAATAATCTCTCCATTTAAAAGAAAAAAAGAACTTTGCAAGATGTACTCTGAATCTTTGTGGTTTAGCCAGTGGCCTATTTTCCTTTTTAAACAGTGTTTCCCTGAAAGCTCTATAAATCTCCAGTGCTCTGGAGGCCTGAATGGCTTGCACTTGTCCAAAGGCTGCAATTTTGTTCAGTTGTAGAGAAGCATCAGTGTGACAGGCTTGCAGAAAGGATGGGAGCCGCTGGGCTCCTAGTGGAGGAGGCTCATCGATTATTTTCGGACTTGGGTCGGGGTGGGAAATGGGCCAGGCACACTTGGCAGTTTATGTCTTTGACCTTTATGCTCGTTAAAGCATATGTATGTATGCCTGTCAGGGAGGTATTTCTTTTATCAAAGGTCCAGATTGTAAATAATGGTAAGTGTTTATACTTTTGATCTAAGGAGCTTAATTTTTTCTTACTAGGTCTCTTTCTAGAATCTCTTCATTCTTTAGTTTCTTCCACTTTTGCCTGACGCCCTTGGCTGAGGTGGGGGGAGGGGGGGAGTACAGATGGCGGGGTGGGGTGAGGTGGAGGGCAGGAGGCCACAGGGAGAGTGCGGCGACCTGTTAAAATTCAAAAGTACACAAACCAAGGAAGGAACACTTTTCTCTGAAATGCCCAGGCTCAGCCCTGCTGCTCCTTGGATTTGTAATTAGAGACCTGCTTGTATTGCCAGAGTCCCTTTGTCTCCAGACTGGAGTTTAAGCCCAGAAGAGGTGACCTGACTTTATGAGGCTCCATTTGTGTCCCTTGGAAGCCTCCTCTTCCTTGCTGGAAATTGAGAAAAAGACAAACATTAGATTAAAGTCAGCTGCGCCTCTTCAGGGGGCTGCTTTCTGCTGCTTTTATGAGGTGCTTGTTTAGTTTTTCCCCTTAAGAGTCCCAAGACATGGGGCCCAGCTGAGGGCGTGTGTTCCGCTGTTCTAACTAAGTGGAGTTGCTGTCTCCCTGACCTATCATTCAGCTTCCAGCAAAGCAGTTAGATGATCTTGTAATGAAATACTTCAGAAAAGTGCAGAGATCAGTGGAACACTCAGATACCCAGCACTTAAGCCTTAGAAATGTTGACATTTTGTTGTTTGTTGTGTTTCTTTCGTATTTTAAAAGTCCTTTTTAGTTTTGTTTTAAAGACTGAAAGCATCACAGACACAGTTGAAGCCCCTCTTCTACCCCTCCGCATCACATTCCCTTCTTCTGCCCCTCCCTATAGGTAGCTCTACTCTGGATTGGGATTTCCTTCTGATTCACGTTTGTGTTTTACTATGTAATTATGCCTCCATAAATGGTAACATACTGTACTTGTCCTTTTTCAGCCTGCCTTTCTTACTCAGCATTTGTTTTCAAGATTTGTCCAAGATTGAAGCTTGTGGCTTGGGTTGAGTTTAAGCACTGTATGTTTATATTACCATTTATTTATGTTCTAGGGGTGGATGAGGGGAGCTCTCGGTTTTTAGGGTATGAATAGATTTCCAGCTCTCTTGGATTTTGCCAGTTTCTCCTTCTAAAAAGTGTACCTGTTTACCTTCCCAACGGCATTTTTTTTTTTTTTAAGTTTTGTTTCTTCAAGTTCTCATCAGCACTGGGTGTTTTATTGCTATATAATTTTTACCTACCTGTATGTGAAATGGGATCTCCTTGTTGTCTTTGGCATTGCACTGACTACTAGTGAGGTTGAGTGTCTTTGTTTATGTTAATTGGCTGCTCAGGTTTCCTGTCCTGTAAAATCCCTCTTCATGGCCTTGAGCAAACTTTAAAAATAGCAGGAAGCCCTGAAGAAACTGAAGGGGTGGTTTGTATGCATAAGGGTGCCAAATTTTTTGTGGCATCAGGTGGCCATGCAAATAATATAAATAAGCGTGTGTGAGTGTGTGTATTAGGAAGGGGTGGCGTCTTAGAAGCATCCTCACCAGTGCGGGGAGAGTTGGTTTTCCTAATGATAGTATCCACGCAAGGAGCGCGGTACCCAGTGTGTAGCAGGTGCTTGAGAATGGTGATGTCGTCCCATTTGCCGCCTCTGGGGCAAAGTCAGAGCCAGGCTGGGGGGAGCATGAGGAGACAGAAGAGAGAAAGGAGAGGGCAGCACCACCTATGAGTACTAGGCCAGGCACCAGCCAGGGCGTTTTTCCAGATTTACCCAATTTTTCTCTCAAGCAGCCGTCAGATAGGTATTTCCTTCACTTTCCAGGAGAGGAGTCTGAGGCCGTGAGGGTTAGTGACCTGTTCAGGGGCACACAGTTGGTGGTTGAACTTCTGAACCCAGATGTCTGGCTCCAAGCTCATTCTGGTTTGCCCTGCCACGGAAAAGTGGAAAGGAGGAATGGGAGAAAGAACTGGGAACGGAGCGAGAGAGGACAGAGTGGCCTTTATGAGGCGTCATGGGGACCGCAGCTATGGCACTGGATGGCCAGGTAATAATAGAAATCTTCCTCCCTGCAGTATATACATCCTGCAGATGCTGTGAAACTGGGCCAGGCTGAGCTCGTTGTGATCGATGAAGCCGCCGCCATCCCCCTGCCCCTGGTGAAAAGCCTCCTGGGCCCCTACCTTGTGTTCATGGCATCCACCATCAACGGGTAAGCACCTGGAGTGGGAGTCCTTGCTCCCCTTATCGGTTCTTGCTTGTTAGGCTGGGGGGCGGGAGGCGGCAGAGGGAGAGGGGAAGAGAATCTTTAGCAGGCTCCACACCCAGCCCAGTGTGAGATGATGATCTGAGCCGGAAATCAAGAGTCAGACCCTTAACCCACTGCCGACTGAGCCGCCCAGGCGCCCTTAGAGGTAGCTTTTGTTGTATATTCTCTATGTGTTCGTTTTACTTTTTTGTTTTGAACAAGAATGTAAATATACTTTACATATTGCTTTTAATTTTCTTTTTTAATGTAACAATATTTTGTGAACTCTTTCCAGGTCAATAAATATGTATCTTCAGTATTGGAAAGATTTCTGTGTGGAAATCACATCTTCTTAAAGAGAGAATTCTGTATTACAGATGTATTATTGTGTCTTCCTTACACTGAAAATATTTAAATAAAATGGATTTTACTTTTTTTGCTAACGGCTTTATTGAGACACAGTTCGTATACCAGTTTTACCCACATCAAGTGTATAATTTGGTGATTTTTAGGTTTTAGATCTGTACAGAGTTGTGCAACCAGCACCATAATCACTTTTACATTTTCATCACCCCCAAAAGAAAAACCATACCCTTTACCTGTCACCCTCCAGTCTGTCCCTAATCCCCTGCCTTAGGGAACTACTCATCTACCTTCTCTGTATAAATTTATCTATTCTAGACAGTTCATGTAAATGGAGCCATACAGTACAGGGTCTTTTGTGACTGGCTTCTTTCACTTACCATGATGTTTTCAAGGTTCATCAGTGTATCTTTTATCGGTATTTCCTTCCTTTTTATGGCCCAGTAATACTCCATTATATGTTTATACACATTTTGTTTTTCCATTTATGTGTTGATGGACATTTGGGTTATTTCTATCTTTTGGCTGTTAGGAATAGTGCTTCCGTGAACATGGGTGTGTATATAGGTTATCTGCGTGGACGTGTTTTCAGTGCTCTTGGGTATATACCTAGGAGTGAAATTACTGGGTCAGATAGTAACTTTATGTTTAACTGCTCAAGGAACTGGCAGACTGTGTTTTCCAAAGCAGCTGCACCATTTTAAATTCCCACCCGCAGCGTACGAGGGTTCCAAGTTTTCCATATCCTTGCCAGCATGTGTGTTAACGGCTTTTTGATTATAGCCATCCTCGTGAGCATGAAGTTGCGTCTCGTTATGGTCTCCATGTGCACTTTCCTGATGGCGGTGATGTGGGGCATCTTATCATGTGCTTCTTTGCCATTTGTGTGTCTTCTTTGGAGAAATAGCTATTCAGATCCTGTGCTCATTTTTCTATTTGGCTTATTTGTCTTTTTATTATTGAATTGTAAGTGTTCCTTATGTATTCCAGGTACAAACACATTATCAGATGCTTGATTTACAAAAATTTTATTCCATTCTGTTATTTTCCTCACTTTCTTGATAATGCCTTTTGAAGCATAAAAGTCTGTTTTGTTGCTTGTGCTTATTTGTTTTTCTTCTTTTTTAAATTAGTAAATGAAATTCCTTCAAGGAAGCTTTGTTCTGTGAGGTGGGGCAGAATAAAACACTCAAAAATTCCAAGTTTTTTTCAAAATTTCTTTTTTAATGTTTATTTATTTTTGAGAGAGAGAGTGAGACAGAGCATGAGCAGAGGAGGGCCAGAGAGAGAGAGGGAGACACAGAATCTGAAGCAGGCTTCAGGCTCTGAGCTGTTAGCACAGAGCCTGATGCAGGGCTCGAACCACAAACCGTGAGATCATGACCTGAGCCGAAGTCAGACAGACACCTAACCGGCTGAGCCACCCAGGTGCCCCCAAAATTCCAAGTTTTTAATTCTTCTTTAAAAATAGTATTTGAATGAGAGGAAGTATTTATACAGTTTTGAAATATGACCACAGTGAGTACTACGAAGTGTTGCAATACTGGATTAAAAAGACCCGGGTGCCTGGGTGGCAAAGTTGGTTAAGCATGTGATTCTTGATCTCAGCTCAGGTCTTGTTCTCAGGGTCATGAGTTCAAGCCCCACATTGGGCTCTGCACTGGGCATGAAGCCTACTTTAAAAAAACAAACTCATTGAGCAGTCTGCCCCCTGTGGTCCCTGGGGCTGTGACTAAAGGAGGAAATCCAGATGAGAAGAGCTGGCTCAGTGATCTGATGATTTCTTTTTTTCCAAAATTCTTGTTAAGTTGTTTTATGTCACCTTTTCAGTGAAAGTAGCGATGAAAGGAATTACTAAGTGGTGGTTTATTGGTTTATTCAGTCTTGATTTTCCAAACTGGAAGCACTCTCTGCCTGCCTTCAGGCATGTTGCTTCAGTGGCTCTCACTCAGGGACCATTTAATGTAGTTCAGTTCATTATGCTGAATGCTTTACACATCATCTTTCCAGTCCTTTCAGTTCACAGCATGATCCTGTGAGGTGTGTAGAATAATCCCCTTTTGAGGATGAGGCTAAAAGTGAGTGTGAGTTCTTTGCCCAGAGGTACTGAGTAGATGTGCCACACTTGAGCCACACTGCCAGCCCCCAGCTGAGCCACCGAGCTGGCCACCTTGCCTCCTTGGGTGTATGGATGCCCTGCTGGAAGTCTAGAGGGCAGTGGGGCTGTCAGCGGTGAGCAGGAGCTTGGTATTTCAGCAGGATGAGGGAGGTGGTCCTCTGTCCTCTCCTGGAGAGTAGATTTGGAACCTCATTCATGCCTGATAGCCTTTGCTTTTGCTCCTAGCTACGAGGGCACTGGCCGGTCCCTGTCCCTCAAGCTGATTCAGCAGCTCCGTCAACAGAGCGCCCAGAGCCAGATCAGCACCACTGCTGAAAACAAGGCCACAGCGACAGCCAGACTGGCATCAGGTACCCCCAGAGCGCTGAATGGGCCCGTCCATGGCAGGTCCCCACAGATTCTCTTGCTGGATCATCTCCTCATGCCACCACAGGCAGTACCAAACTGTCATACTGTCAGGCACGAAGGCTGGGTCCCCAGGAAGGGGAATTGCTTTCCCCAAGGAATAGCAAGCCAGTGACCAGATGGGAGACTGACCCAGGCCTTCTGGGTTGGGCCCTTGTTTGTTACTGCCTTACGGCACGGTCACACTGACTTAGATCCCTGTGGGATCAGTGTCATGGCAAATTGAACATCCCCCAGAATAGTTTAAAACCACTCAGTTAAAATCTTTAAGCTGTATTTATGTGGGCATCAGGTAACAAAGAGAAAGTAGAACATTTGCTTTGCTCTTTTAGACAAACACATTTAATAATTGTTTCTCGTGTGTGTGTGTGTGTGTGTGTGTGTGTGTGTGTGTGTGTGTGTGTGTTTTGTGGGGAGCAGCGCGAACGCTGCATGAGGTTTCCCTGCAGGAGTCCATCCGATACGCCCCCGGGGACGCGGTGGAGCAGTGGCTGAACGACTTGTTGTGCCTGGATTGCCTCAACATCCCCCGGATAGTCTCAGGCTGCCCCCTGCCTGAGGCCTGCGAGCTGTATCCTCCTGGGTTCTGTGCCCAGTGAAGGGAGGGGGGTGATGGAAGAATTCGGTTTTGGCCTTTTGTTTCATAGGCTGCTGCTCGAAGGAGAGGGGGAAAGTTAGACATTCTCCATTTCCTTTCTTTTCCTTCCCTAATGTGTTCTGTGCAGGACACAGGGCTCTTCCTTCTAATCTGAGGGACATCTACATATCCAGGTTTCCCTTTGGAAGCAGTGTGTCCTATTTTGGGCTCTCTTTGGTTTGTTTTGGTTGCTTAACTCCAGACCCAGCTACTACGTTAACAGAGATACTCTCTTTTGCTACCACAAGGCCTCCGAAGTTTTCCTCCAAAGGCTTATGGCCCTCTATGTGGCTTCTCACTACAAGGTAACTGCAGCTGGCTGAAGTGGGTGAACTGCAGCTCTGACAGTCCCCCTTTACCGGCTTTCCATGTCTTGTATTCCCCAGTGGCTCAGGTGACTATTCTGTTGGGACTTAAATGTCCTGATGTTGTCAAGGTCCACTGACTTTGCCGGAGGGATTGCATTTCCCATGGTTGTTCAGGCCTGTCTTGGGCTCCTAGCTTTGCACACGGAGTGTGGGATTCCTGCACGTAACTCCATACTTGGTGGGTGGGGAGGGTGGAAAGCTTTGCCTGTTTTAAAACGGGTTCTTCTATCTTTCCCTTGTCTGCTAATCAGATAGACTCAGATGATGTAGCAGCTGTTACCTGGTGGTGCTGACTGACCCAGCCCAGCCTTTTACCTCTGGGCTATTTTCAAACGTTTATTTTTGAGAGAGAGAGAGAGAGCATGCATGCACGCAAGTCGGGGAGGGGCAGAGAGAGAGGGGGATAGAGGATCCAAAGTGGGCTCTGTGCTAACAGCAGAGCCTGCCGTGAGACTCAGACTCACAAACCGTGAGATCGTGACCTGAGCCGAAGTTGGACACTTAACCAACTGAGCCCCCCAGGACTCCCCGCCCCGGGCTATTCTTAAGGAGCACTGGATGCAAATTTAGAATATTTGAGAGTCTTCAAAACTAAAGGGCACATTGGGAAGGACATTTCTTGAGTATCTAGGTAGCATTTTTGTGAACACCCCTTAACGGGAGGCTGAAGAGTTGGTGCTAGAAGTGGTGATAGGTTTTCTTGAGATAGCCTCTTCTCTGGGAAGTGACAAGTTCACTCCCCCGCTGTGAACTACACAGTGCTAACTAGGCAGTTCTCTGCCCTCTGCAGCCTCAGCGCTCGTGGAGAGATGACAGCAAACATTTGAGGCGAAGTCCCACATAGGCCATCTCGGAGGGTCTCAGGCTGGCGGCCAAGATGCTGGAAAAGAGCTTCCCCAAGTTTCAGCTCGCCACTTGGCTTTGGGGAAGGTGGTGCTCCAGTCAGTGACTCCGGAGTGGCCTCTTGAGTAAAGGACAAGAGGAGTGGTTCTCATGGACCCGTATTTGTGCCCCACAGAACTCCCCCAACGATCTCCAGATGCTTTCTGATGCGCCTGCCCACCTTCTGTTCTGCCTCCTGCCCCCGGTGCCCCCCACCCAGAATGCCCTTCCCGAAGTGCTTGCTGTCATCCAGGTATGCTGGCATTCATTTGAAGAACCACTTAGGAATCAAGGATTAATGGCTCAGTAACTGTGGCCTGGGAGGGGGAGTGTTGATTCCTGGTGCGGAGCCAAGTAGCTGGGTCATCCGGGGCAGACATTTAGGATGTGTGGAAGGGAACCACTGCCGACAGAAACCCAGAGCCCCACTGATGGGTGAATAGATGAAAGTCGGAACTGGCCGCTCGTATTTTGATTTACGGCTCCTCCTAAAACAGGATTTGTTTGTTTTGCTCTTATTACAAAAGCAACATGTGTACTTCTAAAATTAGAAAATACAGATGGAAACATGAGATCATAGGGTTTGGTAGTCTGGGTTTTTGTTTTGTTTTTTTTTTTTTTTTTGCAGTGTGTCAAATATTCATAATCTCTGTCGTTTTTATTTTTTTCATAATTTCTGTAGTTTTTAAAGGTTTTAAAGGCTGCATTATTTATGCATGTACCATACCGTGTATAACCATTCTCCTTTTAGACACTAGAGTCGTGAATTTGCACTATTTCATATAGAGCTGCATGAGCGTCCCGTGTCTTAATTGATGTTTGCACATGTGCACATTGTGTGGAGACCCTCTTCTAGTGTAGTTTCTGTGCTTTGGGCCAGAGTTTGTCTGTGTTCTACCTTGTTATGACAGTGTCTGGATGCTCCTGGGGCAGAGTAATGACTGTTCCACTGAAAATGGAAGTCAGTTACAGGGTGAAGCCGGAACTGGAGTGGAAACAGCTGGCCTCGTCAGGGAACTAGCAGAATGCTGATGATCTGTGAGTGGGCTCTGTACCTGGGCTGGCCTTTCTGTCTACACCGTCCTGCTTCCCCCATAGGTGTGCCTGGAGGGGGAGATTTCTCGCCAGTCCATCTTGAACAGCCTGTCTCGAGGCAAGAAGGCTTCGGGGGACCTGATTCCATGGACCGTGTCCGAACAGGTGCTGCACTTTCCCTGGTATGGCTGAGTGAGTGAAGTTGGTGGTGTTGGAGGACTTTTTTGTTGCTCACGTACTGCCCTGTGTCTCCCACACAGTTCCAAGACCCAGACTTCGGTGGCCTTTCAGGTGGAAGGGTTGTTCGCATTGCTGTTCACCCGGATTATCAAGGGGTAATGTGTCCTCAATGCTTCTCAAAACTCGATGCTTTATTAGCTGCAGCCGTGTTGCTGGCAGCTTGTGAGGGCAGGTGGATTTGGTGGTATGAATGGAAGGCTGGTCAAGGAATAAGCAGTTCCAGGAACTCCTCTGCCATGAACAGTTTTCCTGGGGCTGGGGGTGGCGAGTGGGCAGGATGATTGTATATGCTTGCTTTTCTTTTGTGAGGACAGAGCTCTTGTGAACCTGACCTACTTTTCACCATTACCTCCTCTTAGAAATCCCCACTGCCGGGGTGCCTGGGTGGCTCAGTCGGTTAAGAGTCTGACTTCGGCTCAGGTCATGATCTCATGGTTTGTGGGTTCGAGCCCCATGTTGGGCTCTGTGCTGACAGCTTAGAGCCTGGAGCCTGCTTCATATTCTGTGTCTCCCTCTCTCTCTGCCCCTCCCCGACTCACACTCTGTCTCTCACTCTCTCAAAAAATAAACAATAAAAAAAAAAAAAAATTAAAAAAAAAAAGAAATCCCCACTGGGGAGTCCGTTGTGGAGACATCAGTTTGGGGCTTGCTAGTCTGTGGATCAGAAAGCCCAGCCAGCCATCCTCAGGCTCAGGCTAGATGGTGTGAGAGTGAGGGTCATAGCATGCTCACTCTTAAGGGTCTCTCTTCGGACCTCTTTGAGGGATTTCATTAATTCTCTTTGCCAAGTGTACTGTGACTCAGAGTGAAGGCTTTCTGGAAGGAGTTCAGGGACGTAGAGGTGATTTAGACAGATTGAGAACATTCTCTTCCTTGTCTGTCTCCCTCCATGTTTGCTCACAGATGGGCTACGGCAGCCGAGCTCTGCAGCTGCTGCAGATGTACTTTGAGGGCAGATTCCCTTGTCTCGAGGAAAAGGTCCTTGAGACGTCACAAGAAATTCGTACCGTCAGCAGCGAGGTAAGCATCTTTTGGCCGAACTCCTTGTTCCTGGAGGATGGTTCTCAGGAGCATCTAGAACTGTCCAGTGGTCTGGGCTGTCTGAGCACCAGCAGATTTCCTCCTGTTTTGGAGAAGCTCTTGCTTCTCCAGCTGCCACTGGTGTTGAGAACCTCAGATCAGCATTATCAGCATCACCTGGAAACCTATTTTAAAAATGCCGGTTTTTAAGCCCTGCCCGCAGTCATGCTGACTCAGAGGGTCAGGAGTGGGGCCCAGCGGTTTGTGTCTCAGCTCCTAGGTAATGCCGCTGCGTGCTCCAGCTTACAGCCGCCCAGCACTGAGCCGGGTCTAAGGGAAGTTGTGTCTTTCTTGGTAAGGTGATAAACGCCAGGAACTGTGATGGCTTTTTACACACGTTCACTTGATTTTCACAGTAGCCCGTTCAGGAGGTGGGGAAAGGCCTTATGTTTAAGGTCCGGCTCAGCGGTTTGTTACTTCCCAAGTCCCAGACCCATCTGATGACAGAACTGGATCTTCGGAACCCCACCTCTGTCTCTCTTTAAATCACGTGGCTATTTTCCTGAATGCTGGGTTTGGAGCGGTGTGGTTTCATGCATGTCCAGGTGTTTGGTATACTTGGAAATGATCACTGGACTGAGTGGTGTGCCTCTATTTTAAAATCCAGGGAACAGAGAAATCTGTCCCAGTTTTTACTGTGTTTAGGTCAGAGCCTGGTATGGTGGGGGTGCTTGGGAATGTTACTAAGCTTCCTCTCCCTTTACTGGGTGGACTGTGTTCTCTTCCTGACATCCTGTAGGCTGTCAGCTTGTTGGAAGAGGTCATCACTCCCCGGAAGGACTTGCCTCCCTTACTCCTCAAACTGAATGAGAGGCCTGCTGAGCGCTTGGATTACCTGGGTGTGTCCTATGGCTTGACCCCCAGGCTCCTCAAGTAAGGGTCTGCCTGCTCTTTCTCTTTCACATCACCCCGTGGCCTTGGTGTCCTGAAAATGAGCGTTCTGTGGACTGTGTTTGCCCTTCCAGCTGGTGTGTTTGTCGGTTCCGTTGACCACTCCCCCACCCCTGCCCAGCCCTTCCCGTCTTCATCTGCCGGCCGGTCTCAGAAGGTGCGCACAGTGACCTGCTCTTTTTGTGTCTTGGCAGGTTCTGGAAGCGAGCTGGATTTGTTCCTGTGTATCTGAGACAGACCCCGGTGAGTGAGGTGGAGGAGGGGTGTGGGTTTGCAGTTACAGTTGGTGACAGGTCTGTCCTTATATGGAGCCCAGGTGCCTCTTGCTATGCTCTGAGCACGTGTGCCCTGCCTCCAAGAGGTTTATTCTGATGGACACCAAAACAGCCATCGCCACTTCAAGGCCATGCGATCACACACTTCGCTCCCCCGCTGTGTGGTGCACACTCGGTGTGTACCTGGCTTTGTGCTTGATTGTAAAATGGCAGAAGTGCGTGTGGACTCGTTCGTCAAATTCTGGAATCCTGCAGCCTGGGGGCCTCCTAGAATTTGTGAAAAGTGTAGCAGTGTCTTTAGGAGAGGCTTGCAGATGCGCAGCCTCAGGTATGTGAAGGAGGGATGTGATTACGTGGATGACCAAGCCATGGAGGATTATTATGGAAGGGAGAGACTTACTGGGAGTTCGTTAAAAAAAAGAATCTAGCACCTGCAATGAGTAAGGTAAGCCACAAAACTTATTTTCTAATGGGTAGAATTAGGCAACAAGAAAGTGAAGAAATGAGAAGTTTTTTAGGTTACGCTATGTGCCATGAAGAAGAAATTGGAAGTGTAGCGTACTGAGTGGTCAGGCTTCTGAGGGGTGGCTTTTCCAACTGGACCCTGAGCATAATGCACTAGCCACATGGACGGTCCCAGAGAAATAGGTGTTTCTTTTTTTGTTTGTTTTGTTTTGTTTTTAAACTTAGAGAGCCTGCAAGTGAGTGGGGGAGGGGCAGAGAGAGCAGGGAGAGAATCCCAAGCAGGCTCCTTGCTGTCCGCGCAGAGCCGGATGCGGGACTTGATCTTACAAACTGTGAGATTATGACCTGAGCTGAAATCAAGACCCGGATGCTTAATTGGCTGAGCCGCCCAGGCACCCTGAAAAATATGTTTCTAAGCAACAAGTGCAGGGCCTGAGGTGGAAGTGAATCGGTGATTTGAAAGCGACAAAAGAAGGTTGGCGTGGGTCATTGGCTGGGGACTCTGTTTTCTTCCCTCCAGTTGGAGGAAGGTGTTCAGGAGCTGTGGCTGCTGTGTAGACAGTGGATGGTGGTGGCCCAAGAGTGGAGGCGAGGATGTGGGTGGATGAGAGATGGGGTGTGGGCTGAGGAGGAAGCAGTGAAGATGGAGAGAAGTGGCCGAGGCCGGGCATGTTTGGGGGTGACACTGACTAGAACTGAAGGATTGGATTGCAAGATGAGCGAACCAAAAGAATCGAGGATAATTCTTAGGTTTTTGGCTTGAGAGTCAGTAAGAACTGGGAGATAGAGGTGTTATTTGCCGAGAAGAGCCGCTGGGGGAGGGACAGGTCTGGAGGTGACAGAGGGAATGCCCTGGCACAGTGGGAGATGCTTGTCAGATGCCCGATGGGGACAGAGACAAGCGGTGGCCTGCAGGAGTCTGGCACTCCAGGTAGAGGTTGGGGCTGGAGATGGACACTTGGGAGTGTATTCTCAAGAGAATATACTCCCCGGGGTCAAGGACTTTGTTTTCTTCACAGCCGTAACCCCGGCACTTAATATCATCTACTACGTGTGGTATTGTGTTCAGTAAATATTTTTCAGTGAATGAGTACATTTTAAAAGTTATCGAAAGCTGGGACTGAAAGTCAACTGAGGGTGCGTCCTGGACTGTCCAGCCTTTGGAGGAATGAGTCAGGAGACGGCAGAGTGGCCTTGAGGTGGAGGCGAAAGTTGGGGAGCGTGTCAGAAGCCAGGATTAACCAGTGTTTCAAGAAAGGGACTCGGTGGCTTTCGGAGAGCAAGTAAGCTGAGGACAAATAAATGGTCAATGGACAATGGTGATTAGAAGGAAGGCAGCTCCTGGAGAGCCCAGGGCTCATCCTAACTGGAGAGAATGGAACGTGAGGAAATAGATGATTCATATGGGAAGTAAAAGGGGCAGAGAAACAAGGTAGCTGCAGGGAGACTGGCATTCAGGGGAGTTTATCTGGTGGGAGATTCTAGAACATGGTTGTTTGCTGTAGGGTATGATTCTGTAGAGATCACACAAATCGTAGTATAGGTGACAGGGGCTGATTGCAGACCTCGAGGCAGGGGGAGTAGGACCCTGGGTGCAGGGGGTGAGGTGGCCACCTCATCCTTCACAGCAACAGAGAAGGCAGAAAGTTTGGGCACAGAAGGTGTGGGTCAGTTGGTTGGGTTGGTGCTGGGAGGACGAAGTTCTGTTTTCCCAGATGGGAGGCTGAGAGAAGGGGCGTTGGAGGTTTGATTGTTTTGGAGTGCACAAAGCCCCCAGTTTCCACGGGCGGTGCCCATTTGAGAGTTTAAAGCGGGCCTGGTGAAGACCACTGGGTGTTCGGCTGCTTCTGTGTGGGCAGAGCAGCTCCCAGGTGGGCTGGGTCCTTGTCAGTGAGTGGGGCTGAGGCTGGGCTTAAATTTGCTGGTCGGCTGTGAGGTTTGTGCAGACCGTTGAGTTCAGCATAGACCACGGTTTATCCCTGTGCTCTTGTGCGGTGTGCCACTCATTTGTGACATGGTGTGGGTATTTTGCTATGTGAGTGCTCTTTGGTCAAAATCCAGTACATGTTTCTATTGTGTGGGGTTTGTGGTTGTTATGTAATAAAAACGTAAAGACCTATGTTCACTATTTTAGCACCTAGAGAAACTTGCATTTGCAAGCTGGTTGCCAGTATAGGAACTCTAGGTTTGGGGCAGGGAGTTTTGTTGTAAGTTACCCAAAACCTGTTGATTGGATCATGTGGAGTTTAAGCTGTAATGACTCAGAGTTCAGAATCTGACCTGATGGCGTATGAGTGGCTCACTTCCATGGGTCTGGAGCAGACCTTGAACCGCTCTGCTCCACTCCTGTGGCACCTGCTAGGAAGTCACAGAACCGAGGGGCCTCTGAAAGCTGTTATGCGGGAAATGAGGCTGTGTGGACGTGCAGGCAGTGCGTGGGGGGCTCTCCTAGCTGAGAGGAAGGAGACGCCTCTGGAAGCTCTGTGTCTTCCTGCCCTTCAACAATGACAGCTTCTTCAGAAAAGGGTGTTCTTGGTACCAAGTAGGCGTTTGTGTTTCCAGAATGACCTGACTGGAGAACACTCGTGCATCATGCTGAAGACACTGACTGATGAGGATGAGGCTGACCAGGGAGCCTGGCTCCCGGCCTTTTGGAAAGGTAAATTAGAGTAGAAGGGAGACAGGTGACAGGCAGGCGGCCCCCAGACCTCTGACTCTGTGCGGTTGTCCTCCGCAGACTTCCGAAGGCGGTTCCTAGCCCTGCTGTCCTACCAGTTCGGCACCTTCTCGCCTCCCCTGGCTCTGAACATCATTCAGAACAGGAACATCGGGAAGCCAGCACAGCCAGGTGAGCCGCGCGGACTGGCGCAGAGGGCTGGTAGTGGCTTGGTTTTTGGAGGCAGGAGGTGGGCGTGGTGGTCCAGGAAGGCTGGCTTAAGAATTGAGGGATGGGCCCCCAGCCTGCATCTCCCACTGACCCCCCCCTTCCTGCCTTTGCCCCAGCTGGCCCCACTCTGCCCACAATACTTTCCATCTTTGTAACGAGACTTTGGGTGTTAAATAAGTTCATATAGCTAGTTAATTGTGGAACTTGATTTAAATTCTGTGAGCTACAGTAACCAGCTTAATTCTCAGGCTCAGTGTCCTCATTCATGAAATTTGTAATAATATGTGCTCCTCCTCCTGTGGCTGACACATGGGAAGTGCTTTGGACATGTAAATTCCGTTGGAATATTTAAAATATTAAAAAGTGTAATGGATCATTAGTATTAATAGCTGTAGGTTTTTTCTGCTGCTGGGTATGTGTGTGTACCTTTTCTTTTTTCTTTTTTTTGCCAATTATATTTTAAGGGAAAAATCTGTTTTCCTCAAACTGGGCAGAGCATACACACTTTCTGTGAAGCTGGGTCCTGAGGAGAAGTGGCAAAGTGGGGAAGGAGTGTTGTGCTTCTCTATCCCTGGGACGCTGGAGCCTTTCCTTGGTCTGATGGGCTGGCGTGGAACTCTGAGCAAGGGTGACATGCCAACTGTCCCCCCTCCCTGCGTGGCCTGAGGCCGCCTGCCCTTGGCAAGAGAAAGGTCAGGGCTGGCCCAGAGGAGGCCCTGTGGAGGAGCAGCTGTTAGGGCGCCACCAGGGGACCACTGTGTGTTACTTGGGAACCGCATCAGGCCTTGCAAGGACGTCCGGCTGCTCTAATGTGTCTGGCTCTGTTGCTTGGACAGCACTGTGCCGGGCCGAACTGGAAGCCCTCTTCCTCCCCTATGACCTGAAGAGGCTGGAGATGTACTCACGGAACATGGTGGACTATCATCTCATCATGGACCTGATCCCGGCCGTCTCCCGGATGTATTTCCTAAACCAGCTGGGGGACCTGTCCCTGTCTGCGGCCCAGTCAGTAGGTTATCTGCTGCTTGTGTGCCCATTCAGTTGGATGCTCTGATGTAATTTTGTGCATTTAATTCCTTACGGTTCTGATCGGTGGGTAGTGTTCTCCCCGTTTTACAGGTGGGGGGACACTTGGGCTCTGAAGTTGACTCACGTGCCTGGCCATACAGTCAGAGGAAGAGCTGCGGTTTGAACCCACATTCTTCCCACCCCACCACATTGCCTTGATTCTAACTCTACCTTAGCAGAGGTTCAAGGGCACTGTGTAATTTAAAATGCAGCTGTGAAGCAGCTGTTTGTCAGGATAATCAGTTTGGGGATTTCAGGAGGAGGAAGCATTTCTTGGTGGTTTCAGTAACAGGGTGAAAGAGAAGATGCCAGAACAGACCATACCAGTCAATATTTTGTGGCAGATAGCTTTGGTCAAAAGAAAGTGACTGGTTCTCCGTGCCCTTTTAATGGGTAAGGGCCTGTCCTAGTGGCCACTCCAGCAGATTTTCCATCCTCCAGGCTCTTCTCTTAGGCATTGGCCTCCAGCACAAGTCTGTGGATCAGCTGGAAAAGGAGATTGAGCTGCCCTCAGGCCAGTTGATGGGACTTTTCAACCGGATCATCCGCAAAGTGGTGAAGGTAATGTCATCTGAAGGCAGGGTTTTGATCTGCTTCCGATAATTCAACAAACTCACTCCCTGCCCTAAAACAAATAGATGTTAACGTTTGGCCGTATTTGTTGCAGATCTTCTCACTCACTCACTCACTCACTCTCGCTCTCACACGAAGAAATAGGGGGCTTCAGCTCTATATGGAATGTTCCTGTGCTTTCTCCCGGGGCGGCACCACTGTTAGGAATTTGCTATCTTCCAGTCTGTGTTTTTCTACTCTTACCATGAAGGGGTGCACTCTTGCCCATGTGAAGTGTGTGCTAAGTGACTCGGTAGTGAGTGACAGGGTCCCAGCTGCCGCTCCGCTTCATCTCTCGGCCGTTGTCTTGCAGCTATTTAATGAAGTGCAGGAGAGGGCCATTGAGGAGCAGATGGCAGCAGTGAAGGATGTGGTTATGGAGCCCACGATGAAGACCCTCAGTGATGACCTGGTAGGACCTGCTTAAAGCGTGGGAATGTCGGAGGCGCACCCGTCGCCCTGGGGGGAGAGTCCTCTGCCCTGACGCAGCGGAGTCCCCCTGGCCTGCGTGTGCTCGCGCTCTCGCTCCCCGACGTGCGATGCCCCCCGAGTGCGTGCGTGCAGGCGGTCCAGCACTGCTACTGACAGCTTGTTTGTCCTTTCAGGCTTTTGCAAACACACATTTGATATTCTTTTAGTAAGAGCTGCCTCTGATGGCGGGGAAGGGGGTGAACCGAGGAGAAGGAGCTGTCTGCTCTCCTAGTGATACCGTGCCCTCTTTTTCTGTCATTTGTCCTCTGCTCGGCTCTGACCTGCTCTGTCTCTGGGGCTTTGACCGCAGGATGAAGCAGCAAAGGAATTCCAGGAGAAACACAAGAAAGAAGTGGGGAAGCTGAAGAACATGGACCTCTCTCAGTAAGGCCCCCGCACCGCTCATGGGGAGTGGAGGCTCCGCCTTGGCCTTGAGGACCCTGGGGACCTGTCTGCAGCTCCCTTCTGATCCACATCCGGGTGCCCTGGCAGCTGTCACGTGGCACCATTTTAGAAGCCAAACAGCTAAAACCTCTCTAACTCACTCTGCATATTTTGAGGATTTTCCCTCAGGTCCCCAGGGAGGGGTGCTAATTGATGAACATCCATTTTCTTTTTTTTTTTTATTTAAAAAAAAATTTTTTTTTTAACATTTATTTATTTTTGAGACAGAGACAGAGCATGAATGGGGGAGGGGCAGAGAGAGAGGGAGACACAGAATCGGAAGCAGGCTCCAGGCTCTGAGCCATCAGCCCAGAGCCCGACGCGGGGCTTGAACTCACGGACCGCGAGATCATGACCTGAGCCAAAGTCGGACGCTCAACCGACTGAGCCACCCAGGCGCCCCAATGAACATCCATTTTCAATGGCTGCTTTTCTCTGTTTGGCTTTTACATGTAAACTTGATTCAAGAAAGGATTCTACTGCCTACAAATAAACCAAAACCCCTTGTTCTGGAACCCTCTGTGAACTAGGACTCCTAGTCCCCCTGAGCTTCAGCTGTAATGGTGTCATCCGCTCTGTGGGTTGATGTAAATGAAGTTTCTAGAATTAGTGGCCTCTGAGCTTCGTTGACCTGTAGCCCCCTGACTGAGTCCTTTAGAAATGGTGGTTGTTGGACACATGAGATGGAGGACCCTGGAGGTCCCTGGGCAGGGTTTTGAGCTCTGCCCTCAATTCACAGTATCAAAACCCTGACTTGCTGGGGCTGCTGGCTTGAGAGAGGTGGGGCGAGGTGGGGCAGGGAGGCACGATTCCAGGGCCTGTGGGCACCATGCCTCTTGAGGTGGGAGTGAGCAAGATGCTTGTGGGGCCATAGGAGGCTCCCCCTGCTGGACAGTTAGTGAGAGTATGACTCCTGGCAGGCCCTGTGGCCCTCCTTGTTCCCATGAAGCTCCCTAGTGTGCAAGTGCCCCTTCCCTCTGCCGTTCATGCTGGTGCGGCTGGCCGGGCCTTTGTGATGGGCCATGTCTGCTGAGAATGTTGTCACTATCTTCTTTTGAGCAGGCTTTGAGATTTCCTTTTTTTTTTTTTTTTTTTTTTTTTTTAAGATACATAATCCGTGGAGATGATGAAGAATGGAATGAAGTTTTGAACAAAGCTGGGGAGAATGCCTCCATTGTCAGCCTGAAGAGGTGAGGGCCCAACAGACTTCTGGCAGGAGAGGCTTTCTGGTCTCTCAGCTCCTCTAGTGACTTTCATTAGGAAATAGGAGGTCGAAGCAAAAGCTTTGAGGGACAAAATCACTACTCTTTCCTTGAGGGTAGCTCCTTTGGTATCGTATTTCCTACAGATGAGGCAGGGCCATGGGGCTCTTGTGGGCATCAGTGTGGTGTCCTGTGCACCCTCACAACGGCGGTGGCTGCTTTATTACCAGCACTGCTCTAAAAATGAAGTGACCGAGGCTCCAGGGTGTTAAGTAACTTCCCAAGAAGCATCCAGCCAGTAAGAGGCTGAGCCGGGGTCAGGACCAGCTGTGTCCACTGCTGAGGCTGGAGTTTTACCTGCTATATTCCCCTTGCTTGAAGCTGGTGATTCCCCAAGTCTTGGGTCTTAGAGTTCCTTTGCATCATAAAAATTGAGGGCTCCCAAGGGACTTTTGTTTATGAGGGTTATATCTATCAATATTTTCCATGTTAGAAGTAAACTGAGATGTTAAAAAATTCATCCAGAATTAACAATCATGGACTCATTATGGTTTTGTTGTTTAGAAAAATAGCCTTTGCCCACAAAAATCTTAAGAGTGGCGTTGTTTTACATTTACATTTTGCAAACGCTGTCTGGGTTAATAGACCGCAGCTGACTCCTCTGCTTCTGCGTTCATCCTGGTGCCATCGCACACCTCGTAGCTTCTGGAAGACTGGACAGCTGTGAGAGTGAAAGTGAGGGGCAGACAGTGTGTTTGTATTGTTGTGAAAACAGTTTCCCCCTTGGGGCCCACCTGGAAGAATTGGGGATCCCAGGAGGCCCTGCTTGAAAACCTCCCCCTCCAGCTGCTGCTCTGCAGAGGGGGGCATTTGTAGATCGTGGCTTCTCGGGCCTGAACCTATATTGGAGTTCCTGGGGAGGAGAATGAGGTTTCCCCTGCCCTCGGCCTCTGGAAATGAACTTCCACAGCTGGTTTGGAGTTAGTGGGGAGGTGAGTTCTTGGCGTTGCCATAGGATAGGTTCCCTTGAGGGATAGATTTGGAAAGAAGAAGTCTTGTGACTCTAGGAACTAGAGATCCCAGAAATCAGATACTGTCTCCTGCAGTCTCCATAAAGTTACTGTGGCATTTTGAAGGTTCCAGCAGTGCTGCCAACCTCAATCCCCGGATGCTCTCAGATGTGGCACGAGAGCTCACTGTCATCGTGTCCTAGTTTCTGGTTTGGCCAGGATAGCAGATGACGCACAGGGCCTGTGATGGCTCTGGCCTCGAGCATGGTGGCTTTGACTGGAACAAAAGGCTGGGGCGTGTGCTTGGTGTGGACCCCGCTGGTTCCGCGTCCCTCGGAGCTTGGCTTTTCCTGCCGTTTGGCTGTGTCACTGCTGGTGAGGAGCCTCCTGCTTTCACTGGCCTCTGTGGCAGATCTGCTTGAAGTTCTCTGAGTCAGTTCTACTCTTGGAGATAAAAACACTGATACCTGTCATCGTATTCTTTGAGGCCTTGCTTTTCTTTTTTGAGAGGTCATTTCGTTCAGGTGATGGTAGTGGTCTGTGGATGGAACTGTTTGCTCTCTCGTCATAGGGAGGTGTTTGTTCCCAGGACGAAATGCCACTGGAGAGAATCTTTAACCTGTAAAAGGGAAGGAAGGCGGTAGTCCTTTGCCGAATGACTCCAGTACTAAGCTGTCAGCGAGGCCGCCCCTGGCCAGCTGAAACGTGTAACCTGAGTTCCTACTCCTTTCGGTTTCTCTCTCATTTAGGAAAAATAAAATACTACCACGCTGGAAAGTATTACAGGGTGTTCTTGGGAGAGTCCTGCTTTGTATTAGAGACTATCCACAGGGTCCGTGGGATAATATGTGTGCTTTTGAGTGGTGGGAGGGGAGAATGAACAGCAATCCAAAGGGAATTCAGATTTCAGGTGTTAAGAGAGATTTATTCCTCCAAGGAAGAGCCCGGTCAGGGCAGGAACTGGTCGGCATGTTCCCCCCAGCACAGTGTCTGGCGTGCAGGTAGGCTTGCAGAGAACATTTCTGTCTCGTTAATGTTTCAGATGGTGAAAACCCGTTTTCAGACAAAGCAAAGCAAGCCTGAAGCAAAGCAGTCTGAAAGATGTTACAGATCTGTGCATATTTCATTTTCTCTTTCTATTTGTGGGTTTTTTTTTTTTTTGTCTCTCTAGTGACAAGAAAAGGAAGCTGGAAGCCAAACAAGAACCCAAACAGAACAAAAAGTTGAAGAAAAACAGAGACATGAAGAATAAAAAAGATATGAAACTGAAGCGGAAGAAATAGGAAGGTGGGCATCCGTGGCTGACGCGTAAGGAGAGGAGTCTGACGTGCTGAGCTGTCTCTGGCTGGACTGGGTGGCGGCCTGGATGTTAAAAGCAACGAAGTCCCCATCAGACCCAGAAGCTGCCCAGGAGTTCAGTCCGTGGGCCAAGCTTGGCTTAAGGCGACGTCCCTTCTGTGCTGGTCCGCTTAGAACTGGATGGTTGGACAAACCTCTGGTGCTGCTGAGGGCCTGCCTCCCCTCCCCCTGTCCAGGTCTTTTTTCCCCCATAAGTTCACACTTTGCTCTGGGCCCAGCTGTTTTGGCCCCTTCCCACCTGTTGGAGCCACGCTGACTCTTGTCCCTTCTCAGACATTAAATGCACAACCTTCTGGTGATGCTCAGGAGGCCCCTGATGGAGCCCTGGGCCTCTCGTCGTGGCCTAGAGCAGCAGGAGCTCTGGTCCAACCACGTGGCCGTGGCAGGTCACTGTTCTGTGCGCTGGGCTTTGCTCTGCCGTGAAGCATTCCTCTCCTGGCTCCGCAGGCCTGCTGCCCTGTGTCCCTGGAGAGCTTGAGCTCTTCATTTAGGAACAGACTATGACATTGAGTCCCCAGATCTGTTATTTCATCTATTTGGGAAAAAATGTGCAAGACCATTTTGCTAGCAGGGGTGAGGGAGGGATAGAGAATCTATTTTTAATAAATAACAAGCTAGAAAGACCAACCGCCTGTGGGTGCTCATTGACCGTGTGGGTGGGAGTGGTGCCTTGCCTTGTTTCTCCTGGTGGGGCTTGGCTGCCCGGTAATCTCCGGAAGGAGTTGGTACCGAGGCCGAGGGCGAGCAGGGGCCAGGGCTTACCGATGACCCAAAAGCCTTTGGGAGAATGGCGGGCACCCACTGTGCTCACTGTGGTCCCTCTGAGGGACATGCTGTGGTTCCGGGAAGCTAGCTAGCTGTGCGTTTCCTCCAAGCTTATGTCAGGTCATCGGGTCCCTTCTGTTGGGTACAGGAATTGTGTGGTGACTTCACGCATACTTTGGTATGCTGTTTCACGGTATCTACTTTCTGGTTCTAAACCCAGTACGGTGTATTGAAACCTTGACCCTGAGGGCCTCTGCTGGTTTCTGTAGGATTGTTCCTTATTATCCCTGTCGCTGAGGGTGAGAAATGCTCAAGGTGGAAGTCGGCTCAGTCGTGCTCTTGTTCTGATCTGCTGTCTCCCTGTGCCCTGCGGCTCCCTGGCTGCGTCAGCCTCGAGCTTTGGTTACTGATCCTCCTCAGATTTTCATAGAACTTAAAAGGACTGGTCTTCCGTGAGTCCAAAGACCCTTTCCTCAGCGAAAGGTGTGTAATCCAGCTTCCTGGAAGGGGAACTTCTGGACCAAGAGGATTAAATGTACACCTCCCAGGACTCACACCCACAGCAAGGAGAGCAAATTCGGCCTGGACTGGTGACCCCTGCACCTTGCCTACATAGGTTTAGGGGTCTTTCGTCTCCTGGATCCACAGGTTCCTGTCCACAGACGCCCTGTTAGGCCAGCAGGAGAGTTCACTGAGAGGGGCAACGAGAATTTTTGATCTGCTTGTTTTTCAGGTGAGTGCCCGAGCCTATCTTCCAAAGGGTTTTCTTAGGAGAGTGACTTTTTTTTTATATGAAATTTATTGTCAAATTGATTTCCATACAACACCCAGTGCTCATCCCAAAAGATGCCCTCTTCAATACCCATCACCTCCCCTCCCCTCCCTCCCACCCCCCATCCACCCTCAGTTATCAGTTTTTAAGAGTCTCTTATGCTTTGGCTCTCTCCCACTCTAACCTCTTTTTTTTTTTCCTTCCCCTCCTCCATGGGTTTCTGTAAGTTTCTCAGAGAGTGACTTAAAATCAAAGTCGGAATCCCAAGTGGTCAGAGCTGGATGGTTTCTTAAAACTATTGTCTTAAGCCATGTCTTCCCATGCGTATGGGGGCCCAGATCGGCCGAGCCCTTGCATAGCACCTCCCACCCTGAAGCCTGGCTTATGCTCTGCTCCAGGATGCAGGGAGAGGTGCTCTGAGGTCAGACCTCCGGGCTGCAACACTGTTCTGCCCTGAGCCCCACTGTGACCTTGGGCACGCCACTTTCCCTCCACCTGCTGTCCGGGCCCACATCTGTGAGACGCAAGTGGTAATGACCATTCCCACCTCATGCACCGTTGTGAGGAGCGAGTGGAGCTGAGTGTGAAGAGTGGACGGTGGGGCCTGGTGTATGGCAAGTGCTCTAGAAGTCTCTGGGTTGTGTGGCCTGCATCTGCATAACCAGGGGAGCTGCTCAGTGACATGCAAGCTTAGTAAGACTTAGTAAGACTGGCTTTGTTCTAAAACAACCTAAGCTGAAGAGCCCCACTTGGGGGGCAGGAGATGATGCACTTTGTGGTCAGACCTGTCCGTTTCTGTGGCTTCCAACAAGGTCATTCTTCTCGGAGACAGCCTTCCCCTTTGCACACAAAGAGGAAGTGAACATTGTGCCTTGCCCCTTTTATTTGCAAAGGGTATGTTCTTAAACAGGTCCCTGCACTTTGAGATTGTGATCTTGGGTTCCCCTCCAAACTTGAAAAAGCACACCTCCCCCAGACCTCACCATCTGGCCCCCAGACAGTGACATCTGTAAAGCTAGGCTGTCTCAGGAAATCTCATTGGTGAAATGAATTCAGATAGGCTGGCTAGGAATGCTGTCACCAGGACGGGAACGGGGCTGAAGAAGCCTGAACAAAGAAGATTCCTAAATGGTCTCCATCCTCCTGAACTGGGAGGGGGTTAATGCTGGCCTAGTGCTTCCACTGCTCATCTGGCCCCGGCAGTCCCCAAGGACTCCAGAGTGACCGGGAGGTGGACACAAAGGCATTGTTGAGATGGGGGTGGGGAGGGGAGAAAATAAGTGATCGTCACCTTGGAAAAATGTAGACTCATTATCTGAGGGCCTTTAACACCAGCAACCAGTTTGCAGGCCTGGAGGAGGGGCGGGGCTGCAATCCCTCTGGCCTGAATGGGAGGGTCAGACATCAGCCTTGGAAGAAGCGGATGCCCCTTTCTGTAAACAGGTTGGTTAAAGGAGAAACGTCCTGTGGAGTTTGCAGTGGGTGGGGTGGCAGGAAAGGGAAGGCCTGAGGGTCTCCTACGGGGCTGTAGGTGGTTCAGCTGAGGAAAAAGTTTCCATGCTCTTGGTGTCTGGCTGTCATTGGGCAATGAGCAGAGAGCAAAGGAAAGGGAAGAGCAGGAGCAGGGATGCGGGGGACCCTCACGCCTGGAGGAGTTTCCTGTGGGGACGAGGCCCAGGCTCCAGATGCCGAGTGCCAGCCTCTTCTTGCCTGCGGGGCGGCTGGAGAATGCAGTCCCACTGTACAGAACTGACGCTCTCGGCCCCTTGTTTCCCAGGGACTCCGTGAAGAAGTTCACCTTCCTCTCCTCCAGCCTGCCTTTGGCTGCTGTTAGCTGAAGCGGACAGCTGGAGGAGAGAGGCCCCCGTGCTCTGGAGCGGTGGCCCCGAGGAGGCGGCCCAGCCACCAGGGGTAAGGTCACTTCTAGCCCCGATTTCTGTGATTGAAGTGCTTCCTTAGTGTGCTCTGCTACACGTAGGCTCAAAGGGGACCCATCCCTCCCTAACGTGGCCTTCTCTTTGACCTGCCCCCGAAAGAGAAAATGGCTGAGCTCCCTGGGTACTTGACGGAGGTGCATCCTACAGGGGGGGAAGGAGGGGAGAGACTTGTGGGGAAGGTGGACACAGACACCTGAAGGGTAGTTACTGCAGATGGCAAGTGCCGGGCAGGGACAACCCCCGTCCTCCCTCCCAAGGGCCTCTGCCCAGAATGATGGCGCCAAGGGGTGCACCTCCTCCCTGTGGCCCCCAGAGGGCGCTGTGGGCCCACGCAGTCCTCTCACCACCGGTGCCAGGGCCCCACACCGCAAAGCTGGTCATCAGGCCTTTCGCAGACCAACCCCAAGTGACCCCATGAGGTCTTCATGTTGTCTCCCAACTCCTGAGTTCTGGCCTGTTACTGAACCACAGCACTTGGGTCCATGTTTCTAGTGACCTTAGAAATTTTTTTTTCCTGCGTCAGGTACCATTTTTAAAAAACCTTTATTTCTGCCTGGACTTTGTACCTAAAACAAACTACAGCTGGTCCCAGAAGACCTCTGGACCCCAGTCGCCAGCTTACTGTTCTCCCTCTATTACCAGGTGGAAAACACCCTGCCTCCACCTTGCTGGGCCACACAGACTTAGACTGTCCAAAGTTTGCAAACAACTGTTAACCCCAGCAGCTCCCACGTGAGGGCCGTGGGGGTGGTGTGGGCTCAGGGGAGACCAGAAAAGCCCCTGCAGCCATCGTATTCCTGTCTGTGGGCTCCCTTCCCTCCACACAAACACCTTTTCCGTCCTGATCAATGGCACATGTACTCAACACACGGGAATGATTTTCTCTTATCAGCTACTTCATTTGATGGAAGAGAACACCAGAGCCCGGTGTTGGGGGACGGATGGAGGCTCAGGTCCTGGGTGAGGTGAGTAGGGGGTAGCCTCAACCCAGCTTTTGGCAGGAAGCCTGAGTAACCAGAGAATTAGCTCTGGGTTCTCTTCCTGGTCCTAAATGGGCTCTTCTCCAGCTCTGAGCAACCCTCTATCAGGAGTGATGAGGCCAAGGTCATTGTTAACAAGTGTTTATTGTTAATAAAACCATGGTACATTTACAATAAGTGACAACATTAATGTATAGTTACAGTATCATACAATATTACAGCAATAAAATAACGCCTATTCCTTTGTACATCCAGCTCAAGCAGCTAGTCGAAAATATTTTCCAAGATTGCAAGCCCCCAGGGGCTTTTCAAGGTAACCAAAGTAACACCTCCTTAAGTGCCCAGGTCTTTTGGTGAATAAATAGTTTCTAAGGTGCAGCCAGACAGCCTGAAGAAGGCTACACCCGGAGCAAGCTGTCCGGAATGCTCCCCCAGTGTCTGGTCCATAAATATGACAAGTGTCCAGCCCGATACTGCCCCTCCACCTAGGGAAGCCCGGGGCCTACAGCAGGCCCGGAGCAGGTAGGTGAGAAGCAGCAGGCCTTCTCCCGCCCCTTCCCTCCCACCACTGCCCCACCCTTTCTACCCCCAGGACTGCAGTTCCCAGTGAGAGGTGCCCCCTCTCCAGCCCAAGTCGGAGGACTCAGCCAGGGGTACATTTAGGGGTCTGCTTCCTGAGCCCACAGAGGCAGCCTAAATCTAGGCTTGGGGTTTCAGAATGGGCCCCTAAAAACAGCAGCAGCATGGGCTGAGGCCCCCGGACTCCTCCATGCCACCCTGTGCTTAGACTGAAAGCTCTGAAGGCATCAGTTGGGGAACTGCTCTACCACTAACCGAGGTTTGTGGTCCCCAAAGGAGGGCCTCTGTCGGCCTAGACACCAAAGAGAATAGGACTGAGTGACCCTCTGTGCGGGGATCTTCAGGCCCCCTGGAGACTCACATCAAGCCTTTGAAGGCACAGCCTTGAGGAATAAGTTCAGGGATTTGGACAGCCTTTCTGACGTGATGTTGAGAAAAAAATACCAGCTTCTGCATGAAGCGGCCTGAGGCCCAGAGTATACATTCTCTACATTCATCAGGATGCCTGTACCTCCAGGAGCCCCAGCTAGGACCGTCCAAGCTTATGGAGGCATGGGGACTGCGGGTAGTTAGCTTCTGACCGTGCCTTCCAGGCCCTATTTCAAGCGGGAAGAATCAGGATCAGCCATAGATCTCCAGGAGGGGAACACAAGAGGGTGAGTACACGGCAGCCCTAAAGGTGCAACCGGTATGGGGGTTGCAGGTGGGGGAAGGGCCACCTTTTGACCTTGTCTGCCCATAGCTAGTCAAGCAGACACAGCTCGGGGCAGAGGGTTGAAGGTGGGGCTGCCCAGTGACAGGAGGGCTCAGAGCACATCTACCTGCGCAAGGACAGATCACCACCAGAGGGGAGGTCTGGGGAAAGAGGGGGAAACTGAGTCCCATAAGCCTGGCTCCAGGAGGGCCTCAGCCAGCGCCCCGGCCCCCTCCATGGGGCAACGACCCATCCACAGACCCTGGCTACATACTCGTTCAGATGGCCCGGAAGCACTTGCTCCCAGCCTTTCACACCCGCTGGGATGCCTGGAGACAGAGCCCTGGCCCAGAGGGGGCTGGGTGTGCCGACCTGCTGTGCGCCCAGCCCCCTCACACCCGGGAGGTGATGTAGACGGAGTGCACGCGCTCGGCCAGGGTACTCTGCAGGTCCTGCAGTGGGTCCAGGCCCTGCACTTTGCTGTTGCGGCCGTAGATGAGCTGCCGGAAGGAGTCCTGCTCAAGCAGGGCCTTCATGTGCTTGAGGAAGAAGCCTTCACAGAACAGGGCCAGTTCAGGGGCATTGTGGATCTGTGGGGGGCGGGGGGGGGGGTGAGACCCACAACCTTAGCATGACCCCGGCACAGCCCCACCCGAAACCACCCTCCACCCTCCCCCAAATATTACCCATGGGCCAAGGCCCAGCACAGGCCTTGCCCCCCCCCCCCCCCCCCCCCCCGACCTGGACTCCATCCATAGCATCACCTCCAGGTTGGACTAATCTGGGCTCAAATCCCAGCTGTGTCACTAGAAACATCACTTGTTCTTGGCCCCAGCGTTTTCTTTGCCTACTTCCCACTGTTGCCATCATTGAATGGCGGTCATCCTTGCTGGGGCAGAAGCTCCCTTACTAATGGCAGGGTCAGGGAGACGGCACGAGGCCCGGCATCTGAGCAACTGAGCCGGTAGGTGCTCAGTAACTATTTTAACTCCAGAAATATCAAGTGTCCGCTCCGAGCCAGGCAGTGGGCACCAGGTTCTGGGGTCCAGGTCTCTGCAGTGTGCTCTTAGAGCTGATGTTCTCCTTCGGGGAGACAGAAACCAGAGGACCAAGCAAAGTAACGGCAGATGGAGGTCAGTGCTGTGAGGAAGCACGGGCAGGTGATGGCCGTGTGGCAGGGGCCTTATGGGAGACGGGGGGGGGGGGGGGGGGGGGGATCAGCGGGCTTTGTGAGGTGCTCCGGAAGGTGCTTTCCTGGAGGTGGGGATGGTTATCACAAGAGACCGGGGGGAGGCAGGAGCGGAGAACGAGCCAGGGCACTGGGTGAAGGGAGAGGTGGGTGGGGTGCTAGGGGCTTGGTGAAGCATGATATTTAGTCTGCAAGCGGAGGAAGCTTTGGGGGAGGGGAGGCGTTAAGTAGAGGAGTGACATGGTCCTAACGCTTTTCAAAAAGCCTGTGGGCTACGGGGTGAAAGCCAAAAAGGGAGAGGCTGGGCCAGTGCCATGGTCCAGAGAGGGGGCGGGAGAGGCCCAGCGGACAGACTGTCGATGTGTTCACAAGAGCTGACCTAAATGAGGGCAACTAAAAAAGATTTACATATATATAAAGTATATAAGATTCTCATGTTTTGAGTCTAGGCACCTGAGCAGAGGGCCATGCTGTTGCTAAGGAAGGGGAAGATTCAGGAGGACGGGTTGGGGAAGAATCAGGTCAGAACCTGGGGAAGTGATGGGCTCAGAGAAGCTCAGCCTTTTGCCCCAGGCACCCCCAGCCTGGTGGGGCACAGCTAGAATGTGAACTGGGATCCGCTTGGCTGGAAAGCTCTTCCCCGAGCTACACGCTGCTGAACAGCGATGACCCCAGACTCCAGAGAGCATGCCTGCCCCCCTCCAGTCCTCACGCTGCCCCGCAAGTACTGCCCCGCTGCCTCTGTTTCTTAGCCAGGCCCCAGCGGGTCCTCACCTTGGCGTACTTGTACGTGTTCACGGCGCTCTCCACGCTGAGGGTCTGGGAGCACAGGATCTCGCAGTGCCTCTGTAGGGCATCCAGCTGGAACAAGCTGGCGGCTGACAGCAGCTGTGGGGGGGCGTGGAGGGAGGCAAAAGGCGGCCTTGGATGGGGGCAGCCAGGCCTGTGGCCCAGGCATCACGGAACAGAAAGCTGCTTCGTGCAGCGGGCCCTGTGTTCTAATCCTCGGGGCCCTGCCTGCCTCAGCAGGTCAGTTCTGAGGACGGATTTATTTCTGTTCTAGAGCACCTCGGTATTTGCTGGGACACCTTGGAAGGCACAGGATGGGTGACAGACACTGGTTGGGATTCCTGACCTCACAGAAGATCTTCAATCATAAGCTGCATGCTTTGTCTACACCATCTTCCACCCAGGCGCCTGGCCGGCAGGGGCTCTGTTTTCTAAGTGCGAGGAGGTGAGTGGGAGGCCCTGCTGCCTGCCTTTGATCCTCCTGGGCCCATTATCCCTACTGGGGAGCCCTTCCAGCCCCCACCCCAGGCATGGCCCAGGAGGCGGTGGGCACCCAGTTCCCTGTCACAAGAAGAGAAAGGACCAGCAGGGAATCAGAAGGTCCTCGAAGAGGCCACCTCCCCTCCTTGGCTCTCCAATGCCATGTCTCTGAGCGCGGGGTTGAGAGCCAGCAGCCGGGCATTGGGCGCATAGGCTCCCACGCCCTTCCCAGCCCCGGGACCTCACCTCCAGGATGTCGGAGGCCGGGATGTCCATGGCTTCTGTTCCTCCGTAGTACAAATACTGCATCATCATCTGCAGTGGGAAGAGGCCCCGCATGAACACCAAATGGCCCCGCAGCACCCACGTCCTCTGGCTTCACCAGAGTGCCGCTCTCCGCCCTGGGCCTGGCTGCGCCCTCCACCCTCTCCATGTGGATGCGTGCACATCCCCACTCACTGAAGCGGATATTTTGTGCAGTCTCTACAGGTCAGCCCCGAGACTCTCCCTCTTGATTTCCTGTATATACGACAAGCTTCCCTCTACGGGATGGTTTCACCCTGAACCTCATGACAGCCCCGTGAGCCCAGAAGGGAAGGTGCTGTTCACAGATGGGGAAACCGAGGCCCCAGGAGGCAAGGCAGCATGGCTCAAGTCACTCAGGTCTTCTGACTCCCACACCAGACTCTAAGCAGCACAATGCTCATTTCTCTTCTTACCTAAATTCTAAATAGGGGCCTACCCTCAGAAGCTGCTTCCAACTTTCCCGGCTGTGCTAGAACTCCAGCGTGGAGGTGAGAGCCAGACCCTGTCTGCCCCCTGGATTTGTTCCCTTGGACAGCAAGCTCAGAGCTGGGGTCGGGTCTGGTCCAGAGGTCACCTCGTTGCCTGGCCCGGACCTGGGGCTTGTGGGAACAGAGGGCCTGGGATATCAAATGAGGGACTGGGGAACTACATTTAATTTCACTGGGGAACTACATTTAATTTCACTGTGGTCTGTCACAAACTGCCATCACACTGGAGCCTGGGAGGTTCCCAGTTGGAAAAAGAAAAATGATTCTCCCCGGTTGGCTGCAGAAACAGCCCCAGCAAGGAGCTGGCAAGTGTGTAAGTAAACACGGCTCCGGCCGGCACAGTCGGGCTCTGTTAGGAGCCGGCCCCCGGGCTGGAAGAGGCACCAGAGGGTCTAGGAAGCAGCCCAACCCTGGGGGAGAAGAGTGGGGAGATGGCCAGTCTGTCCAGGCCTGAGGTCAGTCCCTGGAGACTGTCCCTCCCCACAGAGCGAGGGGCGGGGAGGCTCCCTCGGTCCAGCAGCCCCTGCTGGAGCACAGATGGAGGTGTCTGTCCCTCCAGGAGGTGTGCGCCTCAGGTGCCGTCCCCTGTGCTGGGCACAGAGTGGCTGTTTGGGACGCCGGCAGGACTGCCTTGGATGATCCAGCGCTGGGAGTGGAGCAGGCGGGGGGGTGGGGGGTAGGATCTCCTAGGCTTGTTTGCTAAGGGGTGGCCTCAGGACAGCCCCTCAGCAAGAAGCGGCCGTGAGATGGGCCGGAATCCTGCAGCTCTCCTTCCCAGGCCCCACGGCTCGGGAGCTGGTTCGACAAGGCCCAGCCACCTGTGGATCTCCCTGAAGTCCCTTAAATGGATATTAGTCTGTGGAAGCCAGAGCTAAACCGCTCCCTGGGAACCTTGCTGCGGGAAGCGGGTGGCCAGCAGGCAGAGATGGGTTGATTGTGCGCAGCCCGGCAGCCCGAGGGTCCAGACAGGCTGCTCTGGGAAAGGCCCCAGGCAGCGTCAGCTGCAGAGGGGGTGGCAGGGTCTCCTTCCGTCCTGGACAGGACCCCAGGAACCTGACTCCAGGAGGCTGCAGATACTGCCGGGACAAGACTGGGGTCAGAAGCCAGGTAAGACCAGCCGGTCCTCAAAGGCCCGGGTGGGGTCGTCGGCAGTGACCTTGGCAAGATCTAGGCTGGCCCTAACATTATAGCCGCTGACCACATCTAGCTTTTAAGTATCTGGAATAAGACTGGTCTGAATTGAGATGTCAAAAACACACTGCATTTCAAATGCTTATGTTTTACATTCGTGGTATGAAAATACAGTTGCTAATTTTTATATTGATCACATGTAATATTTTGGCTACCATGGGTTTAATATATTATTAATTTCACTCCATCTCCTGCTTTTTTATGTGGCTACTAGGAAATGTTAAATTACATATGTGTCTTGCATTATCTTTCTCTTGGATGGCATAGCTCAGATCTCCTTGGGCCTGTTTCCTCCTCTGAAAAACAAACCTAATGAACCCCTTCCCCCACCTGCCCTCATTCCGTCCCAGTGCTGTGAAAGCCAGGGAGATACTGTGGGGCTGCCCTGAAACTTCCAGCTTTGTTAGGAAACCCCGGTCCCGGATCGAAGCCCGGAAAGCAGAGGTCAGCATCTGGATGCTCCATCTGAGATGGCACTCCCCCACGTGGCAGAATTCTATAGCCAGAGAGCCCACATTTCCCAGGCCTGCGTGTGCCACGGATGTTAGACCTGATGTCCCTATTTACCCTCCCAACAGCCCCGAGAGGTCGTCAAGGGCTGCTAAGGCTGCTCCGACACGGATGTCCTCCCAGGGAGCGAGAACCCCTCCGGGCTGGGCAGCCACACGGCAGTGGGCACCGTGTCCACACACGTGCCCTCCCCCTACTCTGGCCCCGGCCCTGCTGCCTCTCCCGCATTGCCCTCCCATGTCTGGTCCTGACCCCACCTCATGCCCGGACTTTGGGCTTTTTAGCCAAAGCAGTGTCTAGAGCTGCCCCTTTTCCACGTGAGTTTGGAGCAAGGGATGGAAAAGAGGGAAGGAGACACCCTCCCCTCCCCAACTGTGCTGCCTGTGCCAGACCCTGGGCCTCACCTCCACCTTGTTGGTCACCAGGTCCTGTCCACCTCCCCTCACTGCACGGCCACCAGCCGCTCACCATCATCACACAGCTGGATTTCTCAATAGCCTCCTAACTGGTCCCCTGGAGTAGTCATGACCCCTCTGGTCCCTTCCTCACCCTCCGAGTGAGCTTTGTAAATGCGAACTTGACCATTCCACACACATAACCTAAGGTTTGAATCCTGGCTCTATCACTTCCCAGCTGTGTGACCTTGGGTAAGTTACTCAACTTCTCTGTCTCTGACTCTTCATCTATCAAGAGGTGATAATACACCTACACCTCCTAGGACGGTGCTGTGCTATGAAGCTTAACTGATGAACACAGTCAAAGCACTTGGAGCCATGCCTGGCTAAGTGAGAGCGATGGTGCTATAGGTTAAAGGTCAACCCCTTCATGTGATGGCACCCTGTGGCAGCTTCAGACTCGTTTCTGGATGTTCTTCTGAACCACTAACCAGACTGGATCAGAGGACATTTCTTGAACACACTGTGGTCTCTGCTTCTGTGTGCACAGTTCCCCCTGCCTGGGGCTCCCGATGGCTGGCTAGCTGCCCCAGTCCCTGACAGCCTCTGCAGATTTGGGTTAGATGCCCCTTTTCTGTGCTCCCAGTGCTCCCCGTGCATACAGATCACTCTCTGATCGCTCTCTTGTAGTCCTGTCTCCTGGTGGAGGGGGCCCGGTCCTGTTTAGTGCCATCCCCACAGTGCCCACAGATGACGAAATGCCAAGTAAGTGGGTGAAGACAGCAGGAGGAGGAACGAGGCCGTTTTAGATGGTGGCTCCCTGTGCTTCCGTGAGACTCTGACCTCTCCCACTAGGTCACAGAGCTCTCCTGTGCAAGGCCAGGGTCCGGACCCACATACCAGCTGTCCCTGGTCTCGGTCTCAGCCCCTGGGGGTCATCCGGGCAGCCCTGAGCCCCCCCCCCCCCCCCCCCCCCCCCAGCCTGGAGACCTGTAGTCGCCACTTTCCCAAAAGGAGCTCTCCGCCAGGGCTCCTCCCTCCAGACTCTCTGGCCCCGACTGGCAGCCAGCCCGTGGAGTTTCCGTCACACTACCTCTGATGTTCTCCAAAGTTAGGGACTGAAAGACCCGACCTGGGTCCTCCGCAACCAGGACAGGCTCACCCGGCTTTTTCTGCCTGGCCTTCCTGGTTGGGGGTCTGAGGCCTGGGAGGGGAGGAGCAGCCCACACCATGCTTCCCAGAGTGAGCACAACCCCCGCGTCCCGCCTGCAGGAGGCAGGGGGCTGACGCCACAGGGAGGTCTGTGCTGTGCTGCGGGGAGCTCGCCCTGAGGCACAAGGGCTCATGCACGTGTGCCAGGCCTTACGTGTCTGTCAGTCTGCCCATGGAGTCGTTTGGTGGTCAGAGCTCAGGACTCATGAGTGAGGCTCTGAAGCCACAAGCCCACACAGGAATGGCTACCTCTGCCTGGGAAAGGCCCAGACACTCCCACCTGACCACTGATGTAGCGAACGCAGAAGGCACCGGGGATGGAGTGGAAGATGGCGGCCAATCCCAGCTGCCTCCCAGCCCAGGCGGACAAAGCCAAGGGGCCCTGGGGGTGGGGGGAGCTCCCCCCACCCCACCCCTGAGAAGCACAAGGCACAGAGAACCACACACCTGAAAAATGTGGTACTTCATGTCGCTGATCTCAATGGTTTTGCTGCCGTTGCCATCCTGTTCTGATTTATTGGTCATCAGCGTCTTGAACCTGGAGCGAAAGGGGAGAAACAAGGCGGGTCTTGAGCATGACTTTTACTCCATCATTCTGCAGCAATGGCGCCATCCATCACCTGGCTGGTCACTGGGAGACGGGACATTTTTAAAATTACTGCAGCGCTCCCAAAATGATTCTCGGCAAATGGCGTCTTACATCACCCTGGACTGACAGCCGGGCTGGGCCCCAGTGCGTCCCCACTGCCCCCCAGGGGTGACTGTGACGCCTGTGGCGGGAAAAGTGACTCTTCATTCCCAAACATTTATATTTTCTAGCGAAAGCAGGAACTCGAACAGGAATACAACCTCAGGGCTCCTCCTGGAGAGCTCTCGTCCCATCCCCTCTGTCCCTCTGTCCACACCGTCTTGTGCCCCCTGTGGGGCAGCGGGACTCCATGGTCGCGTGACCCATCTCCACAGGACAGGCTCCTCTGTCACCTGGTGTCTAACGAAGCCACTCCCACCCCTCTTCCCGATGCAGCCTACCTGTTAGAAGCCGTCACCAGCAGGACTTTATGCGCATAAAACAGCTTTCCTTCCACTAGGAAGGTCACATCTGACATCTCCTTGTTGTTCAGAAAGTGAGGATCTGTGCCCAAAAGGAGAGAAGGGAAATGACTAGGGCCCCCCCACTACCGGGTGCTGGCTAAGCATTCTGAGAGGTTGGGGGATACAAAGGGGAAGAACAGAGAAACTGAGGCCCAGGGCCTTGGCGCTAGGAATGGGGAACAAGAGACAAACAGGGAAAGATAAAGGAAGACAGACAAGGAGGGGGATCTGGAAAGCTCGGGTGGGCGGGGGCAGGCCTCACCTAGCCTGGCGGGCAGGGTCTTCCGGATCTCTGGAATGCTGGGGACCGGGCTGCTGCCATAGCAGTGCGTGAAGATGGCAGCCAGCTGCTGGGTGACGGAGTCGTTCTGCGGGGCAGGGGCAGAGAGAGGGCCTGTGAGCTCGCCCGCCATGGCCGTCTGTTTATAGCTACAGACACGTCAGGCTAATTTCAAAAGTCCAGGCCTGGATTAGAGCAGCCGCTGTCTTTTATTCCTCCTGGATCTGGCTTGGCAAGAGATGCCTGTTCCTCCATCACTG